>NW_024096511.1:6937500-7321364 GCF_016545835.1 Crotalus tigris | reverse complement strand
GTATGCATTTGTCCTTAAGGCTTGGTCTTGTGCAGCCAGAATTAGTCCCTCGGTTTCTTTCTTCAGTTTTCCTGCTCTTAGCCATTGCCAGGTTTTATTATTATCTGCTTTCCCAGCTATTTTTTTCATGTATTGGCCATGTAGTGCTTTGTCTTCACATGCCTCTATTCTGTTCTTCATTTGGTCTTTCTTGTAGGCCACTTTGGTCTCTCCAGTAGTTAGTAAACATTCCTGATATACTAATTTCAGTGCATCTTCATCATTGTTCTTCAGATATTCTTCCAAAGCCATTTTTTCTTCTTCAACCATCTGATGTACTTAGAGCATTCCACGCCCACCTATTTGCCTTGGTAGATAAAGTCTGTCAATGTCACTGCGTGGATGAAGGGCATGATTCATTGTCATTATGTTTCTGTCTGCGCTATCCTTGCTTTTTTTCTGCTTGATTCCAGCCCTGAATCCAGCTGTGTACCTAATGACTGGGTTGCCCATGTGTTGATTGCCTTTATGGTATTTCCTCCATTGAGTTTGGATTTTGAGATCTTCTTCACTCTCTTGATGTATTCACCTCTAATCTTTTTCTTGACTTCAGTGTGCTTGATGTTGTCAGCTTGAAGGATACCCAAGTATTTGTAGTACTCTTCCTCATCCATACTCTTAATGTTATTTTCGTGGGGCATCTTGATTCCTTCAGTTTTCATTATTTTTCCTTGTTTGATAGTAAGTGTGGCACATTTGTCCAAGCCAAACTCCATTAAAATATCTTGACTATATATACGGACAGTGTTGAGCAGCGATTCTATTTCAGATGATGTTTTTCCATACAGCTTCAGATCATCCATGTAAAGGAGTGGGATAGTCCTGGCCGATGTTTTTGATGTTTGATAGCCATGTCCTGATTTATTCAGTATTGTTGACAGAGGAAACAGTGCAATAACAAATAGTAATGGTGAAAATGAATCTCCTTGAGATATTCCTCTCTTGATATTTACCTCTCCCAGCCTCTCACCATTGATCTGCAACTGTGTCTTCCATTGTGCCATTGATCTTTGCACAAATTTTCTGATGTTTCTACTGACTCCTGTTATTTTTAGGCACTTGATTATCCAGTCATGTGGCAGAGAGTCAAATGCCTTTTTGTAGTCAATCCATGCCACATTCAGATTGGTCTTCCTTCTCTTGCAGTTTTCCAAGATCATTTTGTCTATTAGGAGTTGATCTTTTGTTCCTCTGCTGTTGGGGCGGTTTCCTTTCTGCTCAGGTGTAAAGAGATTGTTTTCAACTAGATGCTGTTGCACTGCATCAGCTACTACACCAGTTAGTAATTTTAAAGTTGTTGGTAAGCAGGTAATTGGCCTGTAGTTACCTGGTGTTGCCCCTTTTGCTGGATTTTTCATTATTAGGTAGGTTTTCCCAGTTGTTTAGCCACTTTTACAATTACATCCTCCTTGTAGTATATTTTTTGAACTGTTTTGCAATGGGGGTGTATCATATGTTAGATGTTTCACCAAAACCCATGCAGTTCTCTCACCTGTGCTGACCAATTTTTGATTTTCTTGCTCTTTTTTCCACCATTTTGGTGTTATTAACTAGTTCTTTCATTTCAACTTCTGTTTTCTTTGCATCCACCTCTTTTGCAACCAACCGCCATCCTTGTTTGTATTTCTTGGTTATCCATATCTGCTTCCAGAACTGCACTGTTGTTTCTCTTAGTCATGTACTGACTGATTCCTTCATTTTCTCCTTGCTGGATTGGTAGAAATGTTTCTGATTGGATTGAAATTGGAGGTTCTGCCTATAGTTTGCAATTTGAGCTTCATATCTACTGATTTTCCTGGCTATAGTTGTTATTTGTTGCTTTATTATTTCCAGTGCTTCCTTGATCTTCCTTGTTTCTAAGTGGTATTTCTTGATTAGGTATTCTTTGGTCTTCTTGTTCTTCCGCTTCTTTTCTTTCATCTGTTCTAGCTTGCTTGCATGTGATCTTAATTTGCTGATCTTATTTTCTAGTCTAACCTTCCATTTTTCTGGTGCACTGTTTGTTTTTCTTCTTTGTTGATTTTGCATCCCAAGTATTCTGTTATAACTGCAGCTGTGCTGTACATTAGTTGGTTTTTTTCTTGCAGTGAATTGGTGCTTATACTTGATATTGCAATATTTGCATCTTTTAATGCTTGTGCTAGCTGTTTCTTTGGAACAAGCTTCAATGCAGGTAGCCTTATTCTGTTGTTTTTGTGCTGTTCTAGAGGCTCAGTTATTCTTTGTTTCAATTCTTTTATTTCTTTAGTTAGAGGGTTTTGTTCTTCCTGAGGAAGAGGTGCCTGGTTTCCAAATGAGAACAGTTGTATATCTCTACTGGATTCTTTCACTGCCAACTCCCCCTGGTTTGCCTCTATATTCTGAATTACTTCTGGTAAGGCTTTGATTTCTTTGCCCTGGGTAAACCTTTGCAGTTCGTCCAATTCTGTTTCTATAAATACTTTATTTCGTATTATAAATCGGCGTTGATCTGCTAGTCTCTGTTCTGTTATTTCTGATTCTGGATGTTGTTCTTATTCCAAACTGGTTTCATCCTCGTTTTAGTATATCCTCAGTCTTGTTGGACTTGATCTGTAGTAACAGATCATTATTTCTTTGTTTTCCATCACTGTGTATCTGCGACGGGTAAACACCTTTTCTTCCAGTAGTTCTGCAGCTGCTGGCCTTGGTTGCTCAGCCAACAGTCCTGAGTCCTGTAACCCATTTTTCACCAGATATCCAGGAACTCCAATATCTAGCGCGGACCTTGTTAACCCAGGCGACATCCGAGCCGGTATGGCATTCTGCAATTTACGTCTCACCATATTTTTTATGGGAGAGACACTCTTTGTCTAACTCCTCTGATGAGACCTGTCCAGTATGGTTGAACCTCTGGCATAGCTCTCATCTTCCTCAGAGTACACAAGCCACACAACCACGTCAAGTATTGCCTCACGGGGGATTATTATTCATTATTAGTATTATTATCAATCATCGCACGAGTAAGCCAAATGTTCAGACTGGATTGTGGCATTTTGTCTACCTCTATCGATCGCTTACCCAGGCCTGGTGATAGGCAGATTGGGGAGTGTTTGATGGTATTACGAGATTTCCGTCGCAGGATGGAAGCAGTTCCTAATAAGGCTGGCCTTTTGTCAATTGAACTAATAACGATTTGTCAACTGCCAATGGTGTTCAAGTGGTGCCTCCAGTTTTTTGGTTTGGTATTGCCACCCAGGAGCCTACTTCAATGCGGTGCCTTTTCTGTGGTTTTGTGCTGTTCTAGATGCTCAGTTATTCTTTGTTTCAATTCCTTTATTTCTTTAGTTAGAGGGTTTTGTTCTTCCTGAGGAAGAGGTGCCTGGTTTCCAAATGAGAACAGTTGTATATCTCTGCTGGATTCCTTCACTGCCAACTTCCCCTGGTTTGCCTCTACATTCTGAATTACTTCTGGTAAGGCTTTGATTTCTTTGCCCTGGGTAAACCTTTGCAGTTCGTCCAATTCTGTTTCTGTGAATATTTTATTTTGTGTTATAAATCGGCGTTGATCTGCTAGTCTCTGTTCTGTTATTTCTGATTTCTGGATGTTTGTTCCTTTCCAGAAAGCTGTGCATTCGTTTTCCATCAACTGGTGCATTCGTTTTATTATGATCGTCATCGCACAGTCAGCCAGATGTTCAGACTGGATTTGGCATTTTGTCTACCTATCGAGTCTTACCCAGGACCTGGGATAGGCAGATGTGGATGTTTGATGGTATTACGGATATCGTCGCAGGATGGAAGCAGTTCCTAGTAAGGCCGCCTTTTGCAATTGACTAAAGGGAATTTGTCAATGCCAATGGTGTTCAAGTGGTGCCCCAGCTGTTTTGGGATTGCACCCAAGGAGCCTATGACTATTGTACTACCCTTGCTTGCTTGTTGCACAGTCTTTCTATTATTATTATTATTATTATTATTATTATTATTTATTATTATTATTATTATTATTATTATTATGATCATCGCACAGTCAGCCAGATGTTCAGACTGAATTTGGCCATTTTGTCTACCTATCGCGTCCTTACCCAGGACCTGGGATAGACAGATGTGGATGTTTGATGGTATTACAGATATCGTCGCAGGATGGAAGCAGTTCCTAATAAGGCTGCAGGCTTTTCTAATGCTTAAAAAATTGGAGTTTGTGTTTGGTTATTTTTGCAATTGACTAATAGTGAATTTGTCAATGCCAATGGTGTTCAAGTGGTGCTCCAGTTGTGTTGGGATTGCACCCAAGGAGCCTATTACTATTGGTACTACCCTTGCTTGCTTTTGCCACAGTCTTTCTATTTCTATTTGTAGGTCTTTGTATTTTGTTATCTTCTCCAGTTCTTTCTCGTCTATTCTGCTGTCTCCAGGCACTGCCACGTCCACTATCCAGACTTTTTTGTCTTTCTTATTGACAATTTTTAAGTCTGGGGTGTTATGTTGCAGGTGCTTGTCTGTTTGAATTCTGAAGTCCCAGAGCAGTTTAATTTTATCATTTTCTATGACTTTCTCTATTTTATGATCCCACCAGTTTTTGCTTACAGGCAAATGATATTTTTTGCAGATCTTCCAATGCATCATTGTTGCTACTTTGTCATGCCACTGCTTGTAATCAGTTTGTGCAATCTTCTTGCAACAGCTTACCAAGTGGTCCACTGTTTCTTCAGCTTCTTTGCATAGGCGGCACTTACTGTCTGTTGCTGTCTTCTCAATTTTGACTTTGTATGCATTTGTCCTTAAAGCTTGGTCTTGTGCAGCCAGAATTAGTCCCTCGGTCTCTTCTTCAATTTTCCTGCTCTTAGCCATTGCCAGGTTTTATTATTATCTGCTTTCCCAGCTATTTTTTTCATGTATTGGCCATGTAGTGCTTTGTCTTCCCAGGCCTCTATTCTGTTCTTCATTTGGTCTTTCTTGAAGGCCAGTTTGGTCTCTCCAGTAGTTAGTAAGCCTTCCTGATATACTAATTTCAGTGCATCTTCATCATTGTTCTTCAGATATTCTTCCAAAGCCATTTTTTCTTTTTCAACCATCTGATGTACTTATAGCATTCCACGCCCACTTATTGTCCTTGGTAGATAAAGTCTATCAATGTCACTGCGTGGATGAAGGGCATGATTCATTGTCATTATTTTTCTGGTCTGCCTATCCATTGCTTTTAGTTCTGCTTGAGTCCAGTCCACTATTTCAGCTGTGTACCTAATGATTGGGATTGCCCAGGTGTTGATTGCCTTTATGGTATTTCCTCCATTGAGTTTGGATTTTAAGATCTTCTTCACTTTCTTGATGTATTCACCTCTAATCTTTTTCTTGACTTCAGTGTGCTTGATGTTGTCAGCTTGAAGGATACCCAAGTATTTGTAGTACTCTTCCTCATCCAGACTCTTAATGTTTATTATTATTATTATTATTATTATTATTATTATTATTATTATTAT
The DNA here is from genome assembly GCF_016545835.1 of Crotalus tigris. Taxonomy (NCBI): domain Eukaryota; kingdom Metazoa; phylum Chordata; class Lepidosauria; order Squamata; family Viperidae; genus Crotalus; species Crotalus tigris. The sequence goes on along the minus strand of NW_024096511.1, from coordinate 7,315,887 downwards.
TAAATGGTTGTAAGTCAAGGACTACTATATGGACTCTTCAAGAGTGAAGAGGAACCAGAATTGTCGAAAATTTACTACTGTACTTTTTCAAAGAAAACATCATAAAGTCAACAAGGAGGAGTGTTAACCTAAATCTGGGATTAAACCAGCATGAGTCTCCCATTGTGCTCAGTCAATGTTAGTCACTAAAAATTATTGCAAAAGACTTCATATCTGTTCATACATATAAGCAGTGTGTGTTTCTGTAATTAATGCTTTAAAATAAGCAAAATGTTGTGATGTTAGAAACTGACACTGTGTTGTTAAAAGACTGTTTATTTTTAAGAGCTAGCTCCCCAAACTCATTAATAATAGCAGTTCAGAAATAACTTTCAGGCTAGCTCCAAACAAATTGTTGTATTATGCAGAAAACACCCCAGTGTGCAGCGGAGTCATGCAGAACTGGGTGAGGCAATTAGAATATATCAACAAATCTATCCAGACATCTAAATCACATACTCTAAATACCATTATTCTTTTGCATTTCAGCTAAGGCTAACGTTTTTATGAGATTTCTTGTAATTTTCCTCCTCAGGTGTTGAAATTTTAGAAAAGCTGTCAGAAGCTGATTCTCAGGAAATTACACTCTCTAAATTACACTGAGGGAAAACACATTCCAGAGTAATAAAAATGATAAAAGATTATTTTGGTCCTTGTATAGTTCAGCACTGATGAGCAAAACAAAATGTCTTTCTGTGTTACATTTCTCAAAGTACTACCAAGCCTCAAAACAAGACACTAGAAAATGGAAACTCAGGAAAGGCTGTATCAGAATTCAAATTTGTTTCTATGTTAAAAATAAAAATAACATTCAAATGCCACTTAAAGGACTTTTAAATATAATCTTTATGATAATATTGGAAACTTTGGGCCTACTAGTTTTTATCTGTTTATCAGTTAACTTCCTCACCTTGATTCCTCAATTTCTCAATTTAACATGGAAAAAAATGGCAAAGTAATAAACTGGATGAAAAGCAAAAACAATAAAAGAATGCACAAATAAGTGAATAAATACTGAAGTCAGTGCTGGCTATTCAATTTCTATAAACCTGACTAAATCTAAGGTGGTCTTGATCATTATTTAACCCCTACTATCCGGGCAAATATTTTTCTTTTTAATTATAGGTAGTCCTTGACTTACCACAACTGAGCTCAAAATTTATGTTGCTAAGCAAAAGATTTGATAAGGGAGTTTTGCCCCATTTTATAACCTTTCTTGCCACAGTTGTTAAGTGAATCACTGCAGTTAAGTTAGTAACATGGTTGTTAAGTGAAACTGGTTCCCCCATTGACTTTGCTTGTCAGAAGATCACAAAATGTGATCACATGACCCCAGGGCACTACAACCGTCATAAATACAAGCCTGGAAGTTCACTCCCTTCTATCCAAGACATAGCATATATTTTCTAGGACACTACACATCCTCTTCACAACCTGTTTTCCTTGTTACCTTCTGGGTGGAGGCTTCATAGTATCTGAAACAGAACATCCAGATTCAGTCACAGTTTTGTTCTATACAGTATTAACCTTGTGAACTCTCAAGCTTCCTCTTTCCACTATGTATTCAAGATGGGCAGTGATTAATATTTATATGTATTTATATGCAAGGGTGTAGGTCTATACATATGTTGTATATAGCATGTTTCTATGTATGTAATGTATGTGTATATTTTTGAGAGCAGGCAGCAGAATTTCATTTTTAATGTGTGCCAGTATGCCCACAGTGAAACATGACAATAAAGGTTATCTTATCTAAAAAAAGCCAAAATGTCTATATTTGTACTAGTTGCAGGGAATAATGGATTTCAGCAATTTTTTTTATTTTTTATAATTATTCAATGCAAGTAGCCCCCCTTTTTATAGAGGGAGGAGGAGGCTGTCCACCATCTATTAAAGGCAGAATAGCTCAGTCTGTTCTGCTTTGTTTTGTTTTGTTCTGCTCATGTTAGAACAGTGGTTCTCAACCTTCCTAATGCCGCAACCCTTTAATACAGTTCCTCATGTTGTGGTGACCCCCAACCATAAAATTATTTCCATTGCTACTTCATAACTGTAATTTTGCTATTGTTATGAATCGTAATGTAAATATCTGATATGCAGGATGTATTTTCATTGTTACAAATTGAACATAATTAAAGCATAGTGATTAATCACAAAAACAATATGTAATTATATATTGTGAAATATTTATTTCTAATTACAAATAAATGAAATTTTGTCTTGAAGCATGGGTGCTCCACCTATGGCTCTGAAGGGAAACCTGACCTTTTCTTTAAATGAGCCCTTGAAGTTGCCTGATTAGGTTAAGCATGACCTGTGAAAAATTAATATGATTTTGTATGGGGGGGGAGTGCTTATGGGGTGGGAGAAAATAAGAATTAGTTGAGGTGATACTCAAGGGGAGCTATACTTGTAGACATTTGTTGTCCATGTGTGTGATGTGGCCCACACAATTTGCCTCTTCAGCCTGAGCCACTGCCCATTTTTCTACCTCCAGCTGAAATTCACTGAGTGTGTGGAAGAGGACCCCTGTCCTTCCAGGACAGTTGATCCTAATGACCTTCAGAGCTTCTCTCTCTGAAGAAGGCAGAAGGGAAACCTTGGCTCTTTTATGACTCGTGGACTTCAACTCCCAGAATTCCTGAGCCAGCATAGTTCAATTCTGGAGCTATGCCTGCCAGAATCTTAGAGATTTTTGGAAGGAGGTCTTGTCCACTGAGGCAGAGGCAGCAGAAGGGAAATCCATTCCTTTCTCCCACCCCACTGCTGGTTCCACTGAGCAATAATCAACTGCTTTTGGTGCAGCAGCCAGGGCAGGAAGAATGGGGGCATTACTGCAGCAACTACAAGAAAAGGCCCCTTGGAGCTTCTTGATTCCACACTAGGAGCAGATTCATTTTGCCCCCCCCTCCCGTCTTTCCAGAGGCACACTAGGAAACAGATAAAAGGCAGGCAGGAGGGGAAAGGGAAACACATGCTGCAGACCAAAACATCCACCCAAAGCAGCTTTCATCTCCAAAGCCCTCCCCCCCCTTTGATCTCTTCCTTTTTCACTGCCTGGACCAGTTTTCCTTCTCCCACCTGTAATGAAATGGCGCTCCCTTCCCCTGCATCCCACAAGTAGGAAGCCATAAGGGGGGGGGGAGGAGGGATCGAGCAGCAGGAATCAAAAAGTATATGCTGTCTTAAGGAGGGCTGCAGGGATCACAGAGGAGGAGAGGACAAGGGGCGGGGGAAATCAGCTGCCATGGGAAGGGAGAAAAAAGCTACTATACTTTTATGCCCACCACATAAGTAGGAACAAAGCTCCCACATTTATCATTAGTGTAATCTATCACTGGGAATTTAGGGGATTTAATGCAAACTTCCAATTGTGTGAGGATGGGTTATCTGGGAGCTCAGTTAACTCCTGTGCAGCAACTGCCATCAACTTACTTCTCAGAGTTGTGATAAGAGTAATAAAAACAGCTACGCTCTTCATTAGGTTTTGCATTATCACGGGTGGACTGTTTTTGCATGGGGATTGTGTTTTATTTTTTCCTAACGTAGGACACCTTCGACATCATAGGAAAGCAAGGACATTATCTTTTAGCAATGGAGATGTCCCGAGCAGCTTTTTCTGGGAAGCGAACGGACATACCACCATCCCTCCCCCACTCCGGAGCATGAGGAGACCGCTCCTTCCTTTTATAAACTGCCTGCCTCAACGTAAAGCTTGCCGGGCTTCTTGCAAGCTCAGTCGTGTCTGCGCGCCTGCTCGTGAGATCTCAAAGCTTGGTTTTCTTCCTCCACAGCAGAAGAGTCGGGGAACTTTCCTAGCTGTCCAGCTATCCATCTGCCCACGGAGGAGCAGTGGCCTCATAGGCCCGCCCATCCTCCTTTTGAGCCCAGCATCAGTTTTATAACCTGCCATCTGCCTCAAAGCACTTCTCCTGAGGAGGCAGGGGTAGCAGCCCGCCAGGCAGATGCCTTCTTCTTCTTCCCCTCCCTCCTCTCTGAAACGACAAGAGTAGGACTGGCTGGGTCACCCTGCAGGTGAAAACAGGGCTCTTTCTCTGAAAGGCGCTTTAGCCAGCTGAGGCTCCCGGCGGCAACACAGCAGACAACCTCTACCCTGAAGCACACCAGAGCTGGGCCAGCATCTGTGAGCTCCAGAAGCAGCGCCTGAACGCGGCTCCGCCCTTGCCAGGCCAGATCCTTCCCTGCTCGGGCTTTCCTCCACCTCCTGCTCCCCTCGCCTCGAGACGGATAGAGGAGCGGTGTCTCGGAAAATATGTGTTTTCCAATGGTCTTAGGCGATTCCTGTGAAAGTATTGTTTGAGCCCCAAAAGGGTCACGACCCACAGGTTGAGAACCGTTGTGTTAGAAGGAGGAAATAGAGGCAAAACAGAAAGCTGCAGAATCCTAGTCTTTTAAAAGTGCCCAACATTAGAACAGACCACAGAAATTTAGTTGGTTTGGAAAAGTATCCATTACAGTGGGTGACTGACACAAAGAATTCCCATACTTACAAGGAACTCCCTGCCCACACATTATGTTGAGCTGTATCAGATTATTTTTCCGTGCTTTCTAGATTGCTGCAAAGTCCAGGAGTTAAGGCACCAGTCTAGAAAGCCAGAGACCATGAGTCCTGTCTTAGCCATGAAAGCTAGCTTGGTGAACTTGGGCCGGTCACTCTCTCTCAGCCCAACTCACCTCACAGGATTGTTGTGTGGAAAATAGAAGGACAAAGGTGTATTGGATATGTTCGCCTCCTTGGGTAATATAATAAAGGCGGGATATCAATAAATCAATAATGTAAGTAAGAAAGAAATGATTTTCAAAATGGAGACCAATGCCTAATCTTGACAACAGAAGCATTACTTTCCATGCAGAAAAGTATGATAACAATGCTATTTTTAATTGGATTATTTAATTAAATTGTATTATAATGAGGATCCCAACCTTTCCATAAAATGATATCTGTCCTGAATTAAGGCAATTAACCAATCATGATGGTTTCCTATATGAGGTGCTGCCGACATTAACAATCTGATACATCAGGTCTTTTAACAAGTATCAAAAATGTGGTTCTACTATTGTTGTGAGATGCCCAGAACTGAATTTTAAGATGGCAAGATCCACAGATCTATAAATAAATAAAAAAACCAACAGCATCCCAGTGGAAATATTTCTCCAGTGATCTCCCTAAGGAAAAAGGTTAAAAAGCTATGTGGTTATTGAAAGGAGGCAACATACATGGAACGCTCCATTATGGGCACTTTCTGTAGCCTCTCTTGTATTGTTAGACTTATTTTTGGAATTAGGAACTTGCTCCTCATGTCTGCATTTGAAAACCTCTATTGCTCTGTGGCAGAAAATGTGGCTGATTTCCAGCAATACTTTTAAGTCTTTTCTTATTTCTGTTTATAGCTCCTTCAGTTTTTTTGATCAACAGAGATAACCATATTCTTAGGTTGCAGGCATACTTTCTATGATCCTTCATATTTTATGAACTTAAGCTGTGTCATCAGCTACAATCAGATCAGTGCCTCCCCACTGTTATATCTCATGATTCCATGTTCCTGTGCACTTGGTGGCAGTTTTTTTTACTGCTTCAGATGATGCATTGCTTCCTGGGTCTGGCTGCCAGCTTGGTCCTTTGGGTTTTTGTGGTAGATGGGAGTAAAGGAGAAACCTACACCTCTCCTCCTTGCATGCTGAATCTCAATTAGAATCATAATATATTATTTCTGAATAATATAAAAACAGAGAACTATGCATTTGCTTTTAGTACAGTGAGAAGATTCATATTTGTTTTTTTTCCCCCTTCCTCCTTTGCTCTCACCAATTTCTGCTTCATGTACTTCAGAGTATGAAATTTCATAGCGGGGAAAAACCATGTGGCACCATCAGAAGCTTCTGATGGATGAAAAACATGGAATGTATTCCAATCCTGGAGATAACACCAAAATTCACTACAGAATTACAGGTATGTGGGTTTATTATGAGGTCAAACAACTGTGAATTGCTGAGAAATTCCAGTCTTCAGCTGTGCATGTTTAACAAACGTAGGTTACTGAGAAGAGGAAACAGGCAAATAAAACCGAATGGTGTTGATAGAATATAGATCAGCGGTTCTCAACCTGTGGGTCGCGACCCCATTTGGCATCGAACAACCATTTCACGGGGGTCGCCAAACAACGCAGTCCGCCATTTTTCCCCCTTTTCCTTAGCTGTGCTACTCCCTTTTATTCTATTGGCTTTTGAAAGCAAATAGAATAGACTCTCTTGAATAAAGTCTAATTCTATTGGCTTTCAAAAGCCAATAGGAATTGTCCAGGCTGTCTCTGCCCTGCTGAGCCCGCCAAAAGTCCCATTCTGCAAACGGTGCTGCAAGTTGTCTGCAGCGAAGGTGAGCTGTCTGAAAGTTTCCATCCCTCCCTGCTGAGCAACTACTAAAAATGTAAGTAAAAGAGGGCCAGGGGTGGGAGGTGGGAGGCCGGCGGGCACAGGGAGGGTTGCTGGCGTGCATGGGGCCCGGCGGGTGCCTTACCTCCCTTGGGCTGGGCCAGCTGGTGGCCCAGCCGGTGGTCGGCCTGCGCCGTCTCTGCCGCTTGCCAGCTACGCCTCGGCTGGCACAGGGGGCGGCACCACGCATGCATGGTGCTCCCGGGCAGGGAAAGTCCTCGACTTACGACCAGTTGGGTAGTCCTCGACTTACAACCAGTTAGGTAGTCCTCGACCTACGACCAGTTGGGGGTCGCGGCATTAAAAAGGTTGAGAACCACTGATATAGATGAACATGAGAAGAACATGTTCTTAATAACTCATTTCGGGGGACTGTATTAAATATTACAAAATATTTGTGTGGTTTTAATTGTACATTTGAGAAACTACAGATCTGTCAGCTTGATATCTCTACTAGACAAAATTCTTGAGTAAAGAATAAAAAACTTGCTAGTGAATCCTTAGACATGCTACCGTTAACTGCAGTCAGCATGGGCTTCTCCATGCCAGACTAAATGTATGACCTGGTTTATTTTATTTAAAAGAACTACTGCCCATCTTATATACAATAATTCTGGGTGATTCAGAGCATAATAATAAAGCATAAAAATAAACAATATTGCCAACAACAGAACTATGAACTACACCTCCTGAGACCCCAAAACCAAGAGTCCCCCACATAGTTAATGAGCTCCAATCTCATCCTATCTATGTTTGGGAGAAGAACCTGCTCTTCGTGGCATTCAGAAGGCCAAAAGGTTGTCCTGCTAAATGCCAGAAATAGAGTTACTACTATAATAGATTAAAAGCTAGAAGTTACACTGACTTGACCGAAGCCTTCCAATTGCATCATGATATTTACCTTCATTTTCTTTGTCTAATTACCTTTGCTAAAATAAATATTTTATGTTAGATAGAAAATATTAAATATTTACAAATATTTTAAATAAAAATATTTATTTATTTATTTTGTTTTGGAGTCTGTTTAGTCTAGGGTCCAGGCTAGAAACCAGAATACTGTGAGTTCTAGTCCTGCCTTAGGCATGAAAGCCAGTAATTTTGGACCACTTACTCTCTCTAAGCCCAACTCACCTCACAAGATTGTTGATGTGGGGAAAATAGGAGGAGGAAGGAAAGTTTTGTGTATTTGCCATGTCATTTATAAAAATAATGAAGATGGGATGTTAAAAAAAATATTTTTGGAAAATATTATTGTTCTGTGAAGACCATAGTTTTGACTAAATATTAACCACCTAAGAGGCATTCTGACCTTTACTGACAACTATTTGAAGGTCAATTTTTGAAAATTTCATTTTAGTCTTGGTATAAGATTATAACCAACATAATGAATTTAGTGGCATCTGAAAGTGAGGGGGATTACACTGTCAGAATGATGGCCACAATTGTACCTGTATATGTGTGCAACATTCACACATGTGCAAAAGCCTCTATTGTGTGGTCATCACCTTGCACCATGACATCATGATGCTCATAATCTCATTTTGATATCATCAGGGCTTGTTAGAGATACTGCTGGATGAGGTCCCTGAAATAGCACACAAAAGCTAAATGAAGCTCTTAGCTCCTGAAACTTGTAGTCAACCCAGTCAATCTATTTGCTGTAACATTTCAGTTAAGTTATGCCCAGCAAACACCATTTAATGATGGAAGTGTCAAAGCTCAGGGCCAATTCAAGGTCATTCCCAGTTAAGCTAATTTGACAGCAAATTAGCCCAACTATTCTGAAAGACATGAAGCCTACAGATATGAACATGTTTACGTTCTGTTTTGTCCTCTTCATTTTCACTTTCATTAAGAGGCAAAGATGATGAGACAGCAGTTATGGTGTATTGTGCATCATTTTGGATTAGGAATGTTAAATGTCACTTTACTGCCTTTTTGAATGTTAACAGGTTGAAGATCACTTTGACATTGGCACACAACTATATAGATCAGTGTTTCTCAACCTTGACAACTTTAAGGCATGTGAACTTCAACTCCCAGAATTCCACAGCCAGCATTGCTGGCTGTGGAATTCTGGGAGTTGAAGTCCACTGCCTTAAAATTGTCAAGGTTGAGAAACACTGATATAGATGATTATTTTTTTAATGCTTCAGTTTTATCTTGGTATATAAAACATTAAATCATTTCCCAAAAATTATTGTTCAGCATCAGAATACCTTATCATTTATTATATCAAACAAGCCTGAGCTGACATGTTTTAAGATTTTTTTTTAATCTGTATCCTTTATTTGTAGTGGAAAAATGGTATAGAAATATTTCTGGCAGACTGTTGTTTAAACTCTGCAAAGAGGTGGAATGAAATCTTGTGCTGCAGCTCTAATTTTTACATTAGTCCAGAAAAGGTACCCTAATTACCTGTTTAGGCTTCTGCAATGTTTGCATACTTTATGGGGCTACCTTTGAAGATGGTACAGAACATTCAGCTAGCTGAAAATGTAGCTTGCTCAGCTCACTTGTATCATATTTAAACCAGGTAAGTCCTAAGGAAAATAATTATGTTCATTGGAGCCAATAGAAACTCCCAGATCTTAATTTTTAAAGCTCCATTTGAAGAGGAACAGGTTTAGTTAAAAAAAAAAAAAACCACTGGTCTCCATGTATTTCTCCACAGACCTTTAAATATTCTGGTGAAATGTCTGGGTAAGGAAAAAGGCCTGCACTCTAATATTACCTAGCTATGGAATGGAATGGAATGGAATGGAATGGAATGGAATGGAATGGAATGGAATAGAATAGAATAGAATAGAATAGAATAGAATAGAATAGAATAGAATAGAATAGAATAGAATCATGGAGGTTGTCTAGTCCAATCCCCTGCTCAAGCAGGAGAACCTATATCATTTCATACAAGTAACTATCTAGTCTCTTCTTAAAAATCCCCAGTGATGGAATGCCGACGATTTCTAAAGGCAAGCTGTTCCATTGGTTAATTGTCCTCACTGTTAGAAAGTTTCTCCTTAATTCCGGGTTGCTTTTTTCTGATCAGTTTCCAACCATTGTTTCTTGTCCTGCCTTCTGGTGCTTTGGAGAATAATTTGACCCCCCTCTTCTTTGTGGCAGCCTCTCAAATACTGGAATGCTGCCACCCCTATTTCTTCTTTTCTTTAGACTAGCCAAACCCAATTCCTGCAGCCCTTCTTCATATGTTTTAGTCTCCAGGCCTTTGATCATTTTAGTTGCTCTTCTCTGAACTTTTTTTTAGTTGCTCTTCTCAACATCTTTTTTGTAGTATGATGACAAAAATTGGTTGCGGGTGGTCTCACTAGGTTTTTATAAAGCGGTACTAATACTTCTCATTATCTTGATTCTATGCCTCTGTTTATACAACCCAGGATTGTATTAGCTTTTTTGGCTGCTGCTGCACACTGCTGGCTCATATTCAAGTGATTAATCACTAGGACTCCAAGGAAGGACAAGGGAGCAATGGTAGATGCCTGCTGGTGAGGTCGGGCTACCTGGGGTGTGTCAACTGTCTCTCTTCCTCTCTGAATGGAGGATCCCTTGGGGACCCAATGAAGAATGGGAGTGCAGTTTTCCTTGTGGTCCATAACTCCCTTTGTTTCCCTTCTGCTCACTGCTTTTTGGTCCACCTATAGTCATTCCTTTTCTCTGAAAGGATGACCAAATGGGTCATGGGTTGTCTACTATACTCTATACTCAATACACATAGAATAGATAGTGTCTGTCATGGTGATGGAATCTTTTCTGATTGACCACATTTCTCTCACTAGGACAGTGTTTCTCAACCTTGACAATTTTAAGGCATGTGGACTTCAACTCCCAGAATTCCACAGCCAGCATCCTTCTTCACATTTGTAGTAACTCCAATAAGGCATGCTTAAATATTCCCATTTTTGACTCTCTCGTATAGTGGAGAAAGATACAGCAAGCAAAAGGAAAGTGGCTGTAAGTACAACTAGGCTGAACTGCATGTCAAGAATTAAACTTTGCACATCATGTCAACATTAATTTAATATGTACATGAGTCTAATCAGTTGTGAGTTATGGAACAAACCATGGTAAGAACAAACCAACACTTAGCTGATGTACCATAACATAGGCTAAGAGAATATTGAAATTGACATAAACTTACTCTTGTTAGATGGTTTATTCATTTGTATGAATGCTATCATCTTTATGCCTACATTTTAAAAGGAAGCCTATCTATTTTTGGAATTTCTGTAGAGTGCAGTGTGTCATTTGCATTACTAATCAGCTCAGGAAAACTGAACCATCCAACTGTGTGGGTAGATAACCATAATGTTAAACAGTAAGATGTAAGAAAACAGAAACTGAATTTTTCTTGATACTAGAGAAAAGGTCTCTAAAATTACACTTAGAATGGAAAGCAGATATGCAAAAATATTGCTGCTGAAGAACTAATATAATCGAATTAAGCTTTATCCAATCTTTTCAACTGAGTGCAATTTACTTTGATAGCCTGCAATTTACTTTGATTTGTTTTCTTCCAAGTTTGCACACAATGTTTAGAGAGCCACTCAATAGCTCTAACAAAGGCTGAGATCCAGACCTGAGTGTACTCTAAAAACTTGAAAAGGAATATTACTTTTTGTTGGAATTAAGACAAAAAAATCCTTCTAATGGCTGATAGCAGAAACATAGGTTCTTAACTATTGGTTATTTGTATTTTTCAGCACTGGCTACAAAGGAGGAAGTTGTCTTAGTTTTGAGTCTAGCTTATGGAATGGTCACCAAAACCATTCCATACTGCTATATTGGGGAACTAAAACTCTTATCACCTGGGTGTTAGAGATTTTATGATTTAATCATTCAGTTCATGACCAAGCCACTTCCTAGCTTCCTAGCTTCTGTCAAGGTAATAATTGACTATAGACCACTGTATACTGTGTTTACTCCTGCCTTATCTCAGTGCAATAAGACTGTGGACGCTCTGACAGCTTCACTGACCAGACTATTGAAGACCCAACTCTTTCTCCATGCATGCAGTGCATGCACTTATTATTTGTGCAACCCAATGTTTGTTACACATTGTTTGTGCAACACAAAACAGCCAGTTTGGATTTAAGGGTTAAGGCACTAGGATAGAAACTAGAAGACTGTGAGTTCTAGTTCCGCTTTAGGCATGAAAGCTGGCTGGGTAACTTTGAGCCACTCACTCTCTCCCAGCCAAACTCCTTTTACAAGGTTGTTGTTGTGGGGAAAAATAGGAGGAAGATGTATTAGTTACCTTGAGTTCAATATAAAACTAATAAAAGCAGGATAAAAATAAGTCAATAAAAATACAAATATTAAAAAGGATAGCACTGTCATCATCTCTGCCATTGTTAAGCCAAGGATTGGTGCTGTAGATATCCTTGATTCAGTTTCAAAATTATTTGAATAGGGGCTTAAGTACCGTATATTCCGGCATATAGGGCGACCCGGTGTATAAGACGACCCCCTAGTTTGACGCCGGGTCGCAAGACGATCGACGCTGAGTCGCAAGACAATTGATGCCGAGTCGCATGCCTAGAAAGTTGTCTTATATGCCGGAAACTACCGGTATTTCCAGCATATAAGATGATCGACGCCGAGTCGCATGCCTAGAAAGTCGTCTTATATGCCAGAAACTACCTTATTTCCAATGTATAAGACAACTCAGCGTATAAGACGACCCCCGAGTTCGGAGGCTGTTTCGACTCTCTCAAAAGTCATCTTATACGTCGGAATATACGGTATATGAATTTTATCATATTTATCTGAAAGAAAGACATTGCACTTAAAACTACCAGTTTCCCAAAATGGAATATAAGAAATAGCAAATTATCTGCCTTTATTAATATATTCCTTACTATATAAGTAAAGTTTGTCATTTGAAGTTTGGGGCTTTAGAGATATCCTCGCATATATCTAAGAATTATAGTTGATAGTCATGATCCCCATAATTGAGAGCTTTCCATAATTTTAGACAAGAGTTTTTCTACTTCTACCTGAAATGTCTGTAGTTAAATATTAAATTTCCATCAAAAGCAAATACTGTTTAGCGAGGATGAAGTCAACATTGTGTGATTTGGAATCTTAGAAAAGTACATTTCAGTTCTGATAGAACCTCAACAAAATTAAAATTTTGTTAAGTCCCCAAAATTATTTTTCATTCTTAGTTACTGATTCTGTTAAGGGATTTAGACTGAAAATATACTGTAAGTATGATGGTATTTCATAGACTAAATAGGCTTGGACTTGACAAAACTCTGCCACAACAATAGTACAGTTCACTTTGACTGGTTACTTTTGCTTAACTCCCAACTGTAACTCCTATAGTACCAGTATGTCAAACCCCAGTTTCCATGGAAATAGCCATTTTAGCCATTTTCTCAATTGTTAAATTTGTCTCTTTTCAGAATGATTTATTAATGCTTTCCTTAAGAAATATACAAGCTAGCTGGCCTCTCAATGCATTATTTAGCTTTTCACAAAATGTACAATGTTCAGATAGCTTTATAAGTTAAGTGCATACAGGGCTGTCCATTTTTCTGTTTCCACTCATGAAACCATGAAATGTTCTGAAATCCTTAATGGTTTGAGCCTCAGGTATTCTTGCATTATTTTTTAAAGTCTGCAAGCCTGCATTGTGAAAGTTTTTGTGGGACAGCTAAGCTGCTTAATAAGCTGAATACTTGCATCCCACCACCATTAAAATAATATAAGCATCTCTTTTCAGAACTATCTCATTTATCTCAACTATTTATTCAAGTCTTTCAATAAATTATGTCCAGTCACCTATGAGTCTATGTGAGCCATCATTTTCCAATTCTGAATCCAGTTTTGGTTACCACGATATAAAAAAATATTGATATACTAGAAAAAGCACAGAGAAGAGCAACAAAGATGATTAGAGGGCTGAATCTAAAACATATGATGAACAATTGTAGGGATGGGATATGTCTAGCCAAATGAACAGAAGGACTAGGGTTGACATGATAACAATCTTCCAATATTTGAGCGGTGTCACAAAGAAGAGGAGGACAACCTATTCTCCAAACTACCTGAGGGGAAGACAAGAAGTAACTGCTGGAAGCTTAACAAAGAGAGAACTAACCTAGAATTAAGGAGAAATTACCTGTCATTGAGAACAATTATTCAATGGAATGGTTTGCCTCCAGAAGTTGTAGCTGCACCATCACTGGAGGATTTTGACAGTCATTTATCTGGAATAGTATATGGTTGGGTCTCCTGTTTCAGCAGGGGGTTGGACTAGAAGACCTCCAAGGTCCCTTCCAACTCTATTATTCTATTATTACCAAGAAAGCTTATCGTCATCCTATACTATTTTTTTCCTTTTCTTTATTCTCTATGAGAAGTTCAGCATTATTGGTTTGTTTGGCCATAAGAAAATTTTAGAAGGAGAGGGGTGAGACTTTGTCTCCTTCATCAATCACTCTAAGATGGCCCATACTGCTCATTATAGAGTAACAAAATGACTTCTATTGCCTGGCTGAAAAATGTTGTGGTGAGCAAATTATCTTTAGGAAGGTGGTAGACCGTTATTAACTATGATAGATGATTTTGCATATCTCACTAAAGCAGTAACCTTGTCTCATTAGTACAGCTACCAATATCCACCATTTTACAGCATAAACAAAGAAAATGGTTTATTTGCATTGTCATTTAACATATGGTAGTAGGAACAGTTAACAGAACAAAGGAGAGAAATGCCTGGCTGAAGTTTTAGAAATATTGTGACTTGAGTGAGAAGTGAATTAAGGAAGGCCAAATGCCAGAGGGAACAGATACGATAGGTTCTTTTGGAAATCTGTCATTGGAGCGTTCCACTAGGATACAATAATGCTGTATTTCCCACTGTACTGTGTGGTCTACGTTGAGTTTTGGAATTGCCGTCACATAATTATGACTTTTATCACTGAACAGAGTAAACAGATGCTATACAAATAAAAAATGTTCAATTTCAAATGAAACAGGGATGAAATAGAACCCCGTTCTCTTTCATTCTTAATGTATTACAAAACAAATGTACACATATGGAGAAAATAGGCTAGCTACTTCAAAGGATGAAAAAAAGAAAAGGACTGTCATTGTAGGAATAGGGATGGCAAAGGAAGACACCAAGAAAGAGAAACCTTGGGTTAATTACTTGTTCAAGACAAAATGATACAATAGCAGGTTTGTGTTGTGCGGGGTGCATAGCTAATTGGAGTGCTGTAGGCGTGTTACCTAGCAACTTAACAGAGTGAAGGAAGATTGTACTGAATTTCCTGTGCAAAATATACTCAGCTCAATGTCACGGGCTACATGATGAGGTAACTCAGTGTCACACAATGTCTAAAATGTTGGACTGAGCAACCCAGGTTTCCAGTGTACTCTCAGCCACAGAAACTCACTTGGCAACTTTGGGGTTCTTACTCTTGCTCAGCCCACACTACCTCATAGGGTTGTTGTTGTAGGGAAGGAGTCTTCAAACTTGGCCCTTTTATGACTTGTGGACTTCAAATCCCAGAATTCCTCAGCCAGGCATGCTGGCTGAGGAATTCTGGAAGTTGAAGTCCACAAGTCATAAAAGGGCCAAGTTTGAAGACCCCTGTTGTAGGGGAAACAAAATGGAAGAATTATATTGTAAGCCTCCTTGAGTTCCTGATGTAAAAGAGGGATATACAGATTGCTAAAAATAGGATGTTTAATCCATAAATGATGAATCTTAGCACTGAAATCTATCCTGAGATTTTGGAAAAGTGGTTTGTGACCAGGTAGGAAACCTTTTGATAGCCATAGGTTGCAGTGGGTAGGAAATGATCAAAATAGACAAATCAATGGGATACTCAGAGATGAGGACAGGATTTTTCTGTCTTTTCCAGAGTGTTGGGGGGGGTGTCTTACCTTAAAAAAACATGTTAGGTAAATTGTAGGGTCTATGATATATTTATTAATTTTTTTCAAAATTTGAGTGTCATCACTGGCCCTTAAATTGCCCCAATCCCCTTTCAGGTATTCTCCCCACCCAGAGTGAGGTTTTTAGCATAGCCCAGACCAAGCTTCCTCTCCTTTTCCTGGATTTGGTAGGTATGATAGAGATAAGGGCCAGAGTTAATGGAGTTCATCTCCCTAAGCAGTGGTTGTGATGAACCACTTTCATCATTTGTCGTTGGTTTTTCACATACCTGTGCACAATGATGGAAGAAGAATGAAATTTTCACATTGGGGGAATGGATTGTGAAAATGTCAGAATTTCCAGAAATAGCAAAACTGACCTGTTCAAATAACAAAAAACTTTTTAGAAAGACTGGAAGCCTTATGTCATGGATGGCCAACATTTTGGCTTGTCTAGGCTGCATTGATTGAAGAGAGATTGTCTTGGGCTGCATATAAAATATATAATATAGTTAATGCATATAAATCACATAATGATATTAAAAGTTTACAATCTTATGGGGCCACATTATTAACTGTCCAGGGCTACATATGGCTTGTAGACAGCAGGTTCGACACATTTGCTTTATATGGACTTTTTGCTGAAAGAAAGCAATGAATTGATGATTTATGGATTTGAAGACTAAGAAAGATGAAGATTAATGCAGTAGTGAAGGACTTGTAAAATACTCAAGGTGGAAGAGGAACAGTAACAACATAATTATCTGTTGAAAAGAAGATCAGAAGTCTTCTACATGTTTCTTAACTTTGGCTTTCTTTCTCTTCTTCTGTTTGGTTTGTTATTATTATATGAAAATTATATATTATATGAATTAGCTTCTCAATATCTTTGATAGGTGAATAACATCACAAAAAGCAGACATGGCAAGCTGTGTGCTTTATCTTCCAAATTCTTTAAACTGGTAGCATTACAATTCAAACCCAGAAGGAAACTGATACAAGATATATTTATTCCCCTTAAAGAAAGGGTCAAGATCTGCATAAGAGAGATCAGTCTCCTTGTTAGCTCTGCGACTCTGTCGATATTTCGTCCTGTGGTAGATCACATTTCACTCACTTGCTCATGATGGGATGGCTCCATAATCTCTCTTGAAGTTCCATGTATTGTTTTGCGTATCTGGTTTAATCCCGACTGCAACAAAGTGTACTTTACTTGGAGAACACAAGAAAATCATTAATAGCTACTTGAGAGATAGAGCTCATTAAAACCATATAGGCACCAATGGGGGAAATTATGTTTTTGCTGGTTATCTTATTTAGGGAACAAAATTAACTTATCTTATTTTTTAATGCATGTTCATGTGTTCATTTCCATTAAGAAATCTTATTAACATTTCTTTCCCAAGAATAAATTTTAAGGAACCTGCATTGTTCACATAGGAAATTATGTTCAAATTATTACTGGGGTTCTTTTTCCCCATGCCCCATTTATAATTAATATCACTGATATCAATTATACTTTTAACCACCAAAATAGCCTATTAAGGAGCAAAACAAACTTGGAAAGTTAACTTATAATCTAGAGAAAAGATCAATATTGGTAAGCAGTAAAAGGGAGAGAGTTCTGTTTACATGTATAAAACCTCAATTTTCGCGTTAGTTGTTACAGGACCAAAAATAATGAGGGAATAGCGAGTAGAGTAGAAAAAAAATAGCTTGGGCAAAATATCTATTGGAAATGAATCAATAATCCAAGATTATTTAGCAGACACTATCCAAGATTGTTTAGAAGAAAATAACAGTCTTCCAGCAGAATAGAAAGGAATTAAAAGAAAAAGCAGAGGTAGAAAAGAACAACTTTTGATTGATAAAATAGGATTGGAAGATTACAAAAACCAATAAAATGATTTACATATGGTCTGGATTGATTATAAAAAGGTGTTTGATTCATTTTCATATAATTGGATCATCAAACATTTGAAAACAATTGGGCTCAGAAAAAACATCAGAATGTTTATAGAAAAAATAAGAAGCTAGAATTGGTGGTTGGAAATGAAAACTATGAGCTTGTTAACATTAGAAGAGGGATCTTCCAGGGTGACTCATTATCACTCTTATTATTTGTCATTGTTATGATCCAATTTTCAGTAATATTGAAGGAAATCTTGGCTCTTAAATAGTAAAATAAATACTAATAAATTCTCACATTGCTTTATATAAATGATCTGAAGTTTTATGGAAAATCAGAAGTTGAAATCCAGTCATTGACAAATACGATAAGAATTTGGTTCATAACACACCAAATTTAATTGTGGTTGAAAAGAAAGTGTGGATAACTGATATGATAATGCCATGGGATAATAGAAGACAAAGAATCAGAGAAGATCCCAAAATATCACGATCTGAAAATCAAAGATGAAAGATAATGGCATAAGTCAATTGTAGTGGTCCCAATAGTTATTCGCTCACTGGATGTCACTTGGATGGCACTTAGAAAATCTGTGCATTGTCAAAAATTTCCATCTATCAATTACAAAAGGTCATATTGCTGGGATCCTCACATATGTTACATTGATACATTATGACATCCTAAGCTCTTGGGAAACACACCGTGGTGGGATTAAAATATGTGAACAACCAGTTCTCTGTGTGGATGCCGCTTCCAGAAGTCCATTCTGGGCCTGGGCAACAAAAAATTAGCTACCAGTTCTGCCAAAGTGGTGCGAACCGGCTGAATCCCACACTGGAAGCACTTGATGAGTATGAAAGCTAACACAAGCTAAAGAACTGGCAGATGTGATTTCACACAGATGTGCATATAAAAATAGTGCAAAAAAAGCAACACCAAATGTTTTAGCTATGAATATTCAATTTAGGAATTTGAAACAATAGATTATAAAAAAATCATTTAAATTCTGAAACTAAAAACATTTAAAAATGCAGTGAAGCAATAATATTTAATTTAAAAATTGAGAAACATGAGGTTGAAAACATTTCCCTTTTATTGAAAAGACTTGATATTTTCTCACTTACAGACTATCAGTAAGTAATTTGACAGAAAACAAACAACACATTTCTTTCAAATTCTCTTTGGAAATATCTTGCTATAGGGCTTCAAATTTGCATATCAATTCAGCTATTCAACAATTATTCTTTCCATGTTTAGAAGTATCACATAAATAATTACAATCTGTAGTCAATGCAGTGTCTTCATAACAAACATTTTCTATATAGGATGTCACTTGGAGATGGAAAATGAAATAATTTTTGAAAGGAAAGCATTTGTAGTGCTGATAAAGTTTGTACAAAGTCAAAATGCAAATGAAGACATAAAGATATAAATAAAAAATTAAAATATTCTTGTCCTTGGCATTCTTTTTTGTTGCTTTAATAAGTGCCAACATTTTAACATATAGCAGTCATTAAACATAATTGTGAAATAAAAGAATATGTCTTGATAATTTAAATAACTTCCTATTGTATAACCACTTCCTGATAAGTTAGGGCAAGACATCACTGGATAAAGTTCCAACTATTTCTTAATTTCAATAACCCTATAGGTTAAAAGTCTATAGGACTGAAGCCTAAATTACATTCTAAACAATATATTTTTCAGATCAGTGCTTTTCCTACAGGAAATCATAAAACCCTTTTTGTGCAGCTCTATCAATTTGGGAGAAATTCACAACCAATCATGACATCCACAGTCTATACAACTTTTTGCTCTTCTCCTTTTCATTTTATAAAGTTGTCAGTATGGTGTGATACATATTTTTGTATAAAGCTATAAATCCAAACTACCTACACTCATGGAGTGGCACAGAAGTAGACTATCATTTTGGCATGCTGAACATTGTTACAAATGGCTGCTATACAGACTTCTCTATTAAACAAATGCTTGTCATAGTCAGTACAGCCAGTCATAAAATGCATCTTATTTGTGATCATCTCTAGTTTGCCTCTCCCTCCCTCTCTCTCTCTCTCCCCTCCCCCTTCATTCTCTCTATTTTTTTCTGGAAAGGTGAGTGTATTTCCAAACAGGGTGTTAGGCTGAAGCTACCTAGCATTTTTTATTTTCTAAGACTATCTACTGGATCCATATGTTGATACTTGGTTCTTGTAACATGTCAATATTTTCTTCATTATCCTTTTTTAAATTAAAGGTCCTATTTAAAAAAAATGCTATCTGCAGCCTAGAATCGAGAAGGTGCAAAGGAAGAGTCCATGCGCAAAATATTGTTTACTCTGCTATAGATTATAACAAAGATTATTCTTTGCTTTCTTGACGTTTATAGATAGGCCTATATCGAGACACTATACCAAAGATTAGAGGGAATGAGAGAGATGGGTTCTTCTATGGTCAACTGAGTCATACCCTTACCCTTCCTTGGTGTGGTTAAGGAATGAGAGTTTGGAACTCATGACTGTGGATTGAGAATAGGGGAGAACATTGATCAGAAATGTGTAGAAAATGTGCAGGTCTCTCAGTCTTATTGGCCAAATACAGTATATATCTCACAATTGTAAGAAAACTGGGGAAAGTGTTAAGTCTGACCAGTGCTCTATTTATATGCAGGTAACTTTTCCTCATTGGAAGAAACCCATCACCTTATTCTCTAAATATAACCAATGCTGCACTGTGTTCTTAAATATAAATCTATTTTTGGTCATTGTAAAACACCACTGACTATTTTACAGCTAAGACGTCTCTAAAGTACTTTCTCCAGTTTGTAGAAAACAATCTGTGTTAGCTTCTCTGTTTTCTTGGCTTTACCTCTCAAAATGGAAGGTTAAACATTTTTCTTTGTTTACTATGTTTCTTCTTCCCATCTGTATTGCACTCATTGCTCTGAAACACCTTTTTAAAAATTTCCTCAGCATTCCTTCTACTAATTAATTCACAATGGTGGCATATCTCTTTATTTTGCCATTCTTGTGTTTACCTTTTCCTTTTGCACCATTAAAATATTTCATTCCCTTCTTGTTTAAAACAAGACCCTGCCTGTGATATTTCTAATCATTCCCAGGCCTTTTTGATCTTACTTTCATAATTCACCTCTACTGACTTTGCATACACATTGATCTATCTGGATGTTTTTTAAAAAAACAATTTTATACAAAGCATTACGTCTTTCTTTGCTTTGAGATAGCCTTATTTTCAGTGTTTATAACTTGGTATATTATTTTGACAAACTACTCTTAGAGATATTGTCCTTGTTATCGTCAGAACTAAGCAATACAAGAATCATTTAGTCAGTGTGCTTCCCCCCCTCACCCTTTACTCTATGCATGATAAAAAAAAAAAAGAGATGTCATGGCCACATCTAGTGCTATCAGTTCAAACTCCCAGTTCTCTGAATATATCCACAAAATGGAAAGGAAATATACTAGTCCAGGAGTTGATATAATTTCCATTCCCAATAAAAAAGGCAAATAAATTAAGGGAGTGAAAAACAGAATCAACAAAAACAGAGACAAAAATATAAGTCCCTCTCTCTTTTCCATTGTCCTTATCAATAAGATATAGGAAGTGTCTCTACTATCTATTCTTTATACTGTGTTGCTATAGGGTTATTTGGTCTGCTATATCATGAAATGTTGTATTTCTCATCCCAATCTGCTGATAGAAATACATGCACAACAGCACAATGGGGGCTCTGGTTTTGTGATGAAGACTTTGTCTATTAACATCAAACTTTTATTTGGATGCCAAGTAAACAAACTTTCTCGGTCATGAGAAATCTTCTCATTATCAGGGACTAGAACATGAAAAGAATTTTAGCTTAGGATTTTAAGTGAATTTGTGGCCACATAGAAAGACCACAGTGATTACTGCTTGATTCTTGGTATTAATTAAAATACCAAGTTAAATAACAATATCATGAATCATTGCCCTGTCAAATAATCAAACTGAGCTGTACCTACCATGCTACCCTTTGGTCATTTTGTTTTGCCAATCAACAGTTAAAATATGGATAAAAAAATGTAATTCAAATAATAGCAGAATTTTTTGATTAATCTGGTGTATGGATGGATGCAATAAGAAACTTGTGTTTTAAACAAATGATTAATGTTTCTGGAATCATTGACCATTATGTGAGATTTTATATTTTGAATTATTTTGAGTCAGCTGGATATTCAAAGGGAAATGTCTTCTCAAATATGCCGTTGCACTTGAACCAGTTATAGGGAATTGGGATATACTTCAATAAATCTCAGTTAAACAGCTTTTAATAATCTAAATACCTACAATTGGCAATATTTTAATAAAACTCTAAAGAAACCTTGCATGATTTGACTAAAATCACCTATTTAAATCAGCAGGTCTTTGGAAAGCCACTAAAACTACGCTACAAATAGCAAAATAAATGAATTATAAGAAAAGTGAACCTTAAGGTGTCTGTTTTGGGAAGATCAGAGGTAGATATGAACCATCTAAAAGAGGCAGATCTCAAAGTTACGTTCTGAAACTTCTACACTTCTGCACTCATTGTGGATCATAATTCTTGATATGGTTGAGTTGGTGACATTAATGCTATGCCAACTCTACAACTCTACCATACAATCAAGCACAGTTAAATGTTTTCATGTCACTTATGAGGTATCATCATTTATAAAAAGTTTGGGTGTTTTCACCAATCATGATGCAATATTAACAAGGTCAATCATCTTTGAATCAGTGCATATACTTTGTGACATATCAAAAACATATTTCATAAAGACTATAGACTAGTCTTTAATTCTCTGCTCTGTTGACGCACCTCTTCATTTTGCTTATCCATTGACAAGTTATATCAGAGGAAGCAGCAGGATAAGCCTGTACTTCCAAAGTACATTCTTTAACCAAAATTTATTTTAACCAAAATGATCCTAAATCACTTGTCTGTTATTTAGCCTTCAGGCTAATACAGAATGAACCTTACCATTTCCACAGATGGTAGTAATCAAGTATCCCATTTATCTGTATTTGCTTTTCTCCCAATAAATTACTTTCACAATGGGAGAACTATATTAGATCAGTTGAAAATACAGTAATGGAAATTGTCTAGGTGGCATTAAATTCCAGTCCTATTTTAATATGACCAAGATATGAAAAGATAAAACATGAAAAGAGAAAGACAGAGAGGGAAAACCAAACATTGTCACGAATTGCTTCAACCTCTTTAGGCACAGTTACCTAAATCCTGTACCCTCTCTTCAAAATAAATATCAGCATTTCAACAATAATCTCTCTTTAGAAACTTATGAAATTGATTCAGGTTAAAGACTTCAGATGTAATTTTTCTGTAAAGAGTTGTCTTTACAAAATTTGTGTAAAAACAATACATAATTTGTTCAGTTTGACATTGCAAACAAATATAAAATTATATACACAAAATACATTTAATAGAAATTAGGAACAACTACTTACAAAGATACAGTAGTATTTACAAAGCAAAACCTATTTTAATAGGCAGCAAGAATAACATCTTTAGACATTTTCATTGGGAGCATTATATTTTTCCTTTTGATGTTGAGATACCAGCCCATTATTTCAAATAGGAAGTAAAGAGAAATTGATAGTTGATATTCTCAATTCAAATATCTCTCTAATATACAAATAGCAAACATTTTATTGCTTGCTTTTACAAGAACAAATCATAGGTAGAACATATGTTTAATTATTATAGTTTGATTACTTAAAAGTTTAGCATGGACTGACTCGTGATTTCATTTAGCACTATTGTGGACCACAAACTATACTGCAAATGACTAATTCCGTTTCAACATTTTCCAAAACTGATACCATGGAAAATGTTTTCCATACTAGCTAGGTATAAAACAGAAACTAGAAACAGATCTTGGCAGAACATGTGAGCGTACATACATATATACCTATGCCTATACCTGCACACAGAACTTACTGTCAAGTACTTTTTCAGCACCATGCTTTCATTCAGGGAAGTAGTATGGATACTCTTCATCACATAATGCCATCAAATTGTCTCTGGTGCTCTAACAACAGAGAAACAACTTTTACAGGTGCTTGTGATCAGTCAGATCATACTTCCATTGTCACAGGTGCCACGTGGACTTCCAGATGATCCCCTGAAGTGGGTTGCAAAGTGCAAAACTGTTGCAATGTCACAGGTTGCTGGATATTATTGTTTCCGTGCCTTCAATTTGGGATCAGAAGGTTTTTCTGGAGTTGCAGAATATCGAGGTGTGTCACCATTAAGTCCATTTACAAAGACACATTGATAGTAGCGACCAGCAGCTGAAAAGAGGGAAATAAAAAGAATGATCGGAGTGTACAGTATAGCTGTAAAGTTAAACTAAGGAAACATCTAATCTAGCAAAGCATAAATCAACTTTCCCTAGCCTGTTGTCAAAATATGTGGCCATCAAGCCAACTCCTTGATAACTAAAAATTCCAGGAATTGAAGTCAAACATATCCAGAGATTGATATAGCTTATCACTGTCCAAAATTACTTTCTTCCCTGGCTAGGCTTGGCATCAAAAGTTTTAATAGTTAAATAAATGGCAAGCAATATTTTATCCCACATTTGTTTTTTGACAAATTGAAAAAGACTTTTTTTTATCTTTCAAACCAAATGATTGAATGGCAAACATTATTCCCATGTTATTGGCTGACACAAAATACTGTGAGCAGAAATGTCAGTGACATTTCTCTTTCTTCATTGCAGTTATTTCAGAATATACCCTTGTGTGGGGAGAAGAATTACAAATAGGCTTCCGGATATTAGTAAATAGAAAATTAGAAGTGTTTTAGTCAAATACACAATGGAAATGCAATATATATGGACCCAAGGTAGAGTTTAGGCCCATTTGTATTCA
This sequence comes from Crotalus tigris, assembly GCF_016545835.1. Classification (NCBI taxonomy): domain Eukaryota; kingdom Metazoa; phylum Chordata; class Lepidosauria; order Squamata; family Viperidae; genus Crotalus; species Crotalus tigris. The sequence continues at coordinate 7,291,652 of NW_024096511.1, read as the reverse complement.
TTATCATATGACTTTCCTATACAAGCTGTCTGAAATAATTGGATGGAGCTTTGGAGCTTTAAATGTGTTTTCTCTCTCAAACAGTGCTGGGCAATCTATGGCCTCTGGGCTCCATGTGGACCCTGATATCCCAGTTGCAACTTCTAAAGAATCTGAGCATACGTTGCAGAAATTAAAGGATTCCAAGATCCCATTAATGAAATTTGATGGCATAATTGGAAATACTAGTTTTGATTCACAACACCAAAAGTGAAAGAGAGAGAGAGAGAGACAGAGAGAAACAGAGAGACAGAGAGACAAAGAGAGACATATAGAGAGAGACAGAGGCACACATACACACACACACACACACACAGAGAGAGAGAGAGAGAGAGAGAGAGAGAGGATTTTTATTTTGACTTTTACAAATATGGAATGGCAAAAAAGAAAAAAAATAAATTCAGTCAAGCCATCTAATGCGGTTGTGTCACCAGCTATCACTGTGCCCATGCCTCATAAAACAACAACAGCAAATAACAATAACAATGTTTTGTCAGACTGGGAGAAATTATTAGCCTTTGCTCAATATAGTATGAATTGCAATGATACAAAGTAGAATGTTCTGTGATGGCTGCCTAGTTCCATGTCTTCTCTGCATGTGGCAATGATCCACCCTGTCAGCCTCTATGGAAATTCCCTCTAACCTGATTTCCCTGGTTTATTTATTTTACTTATTTCTGAAATTTATTTGCTGCCCATCTTGCTCTGGGGTTACTCTGGGCAGCTTACAATAGTAAAAATGGGGGGAGGGGGAGATAAAAAATGTAAACATAATAATAGTAAAGCAACGAAACAATAAAAATAAATTATGAAAGTACAACAACGTGAATTAAAAGATGGGGGAGGAGAGGCAGGAAGCACAGGGGGGAGGTGGGGTCAACTAATTAGTTCAGTAGCCATCTCCAATATGGTACTCCCCCACTGGGTCCTCAGACCAACTGGCAAAGCCAGGTCTTCATTATTTCTTATATAATTTGCACGGGGAGACATACTCAAATGTATGTGCATGTCTGTGTACATCTGCAGACATGATGACCCCGTACAACAGAGCTTCAGTTATGGGGATTAATAAGCAGGTATATTTTTGTTCAGTTTTCCATACAAGACAAAATGAAACTCAGAAAGAGTGTGGTAAGAGTTGCTCAAATGCAAATCTTATTAATGCAGCTCTGAGTCTTTATTAAAGCAATTAAATGCTTTCCCTCTAAAAGGGACTCTTTTTTCCTGGTGCACATTTTTGATGCTCCTCATCATATTTAATGTATCAAATAGCTTGCAGCTGCCTAAGAAAGACTGTTAAATTCAAAGCCCTGAATCTTGACCTGAATATAAAATTTAGCTAATTAGAGATATCTTGGTGCAATTCCATCTTGAGCCAAATATGCAATGAGTTATGCTTGTGGGTCAGGAGCAGGTCACTCAGCAGACATCTTTCATTAAAGCAAAGTATTTTGGCACCAAAGGCAAAGCAGATGGAGAGTTCATTAACACACTTTGTCACAAAACAACATCATAGTTCACTTTGATGATCCACTGAGAACTGGATCATTTTAGGGTTTTGTTTTTTTTTTTTAAATCAGAAATAACCAGGCACTATGTGGCACTGTAAAGAGTAACAAATATCTGATGTTGTGCTTGTTATAAGCCTTTGGCAACTTATAGTGTCATTTGTAAATCAATCTTAATGTTCATTTGGACTGCAAGAGACTAAATAGCTAGCCCTCTAGAAACTACTTTTTCTTAAATTGTTTCCTCAAAGTGTTTGCTCTAGAAAAACAGGAAAGGAAAGCAAAAAAAAAGAAAAAGAACCCCACCCTCAATTTACATCCTATGTCCAATCTATGATGAAGTTATCTAGCTAGGCCAAAGGGACATTATCTTCATGACAGGGGTCCCCAACCCCCGGTCCGTGGACCGGCATTGGGCCACAGCATGCCAGAAAATGGTCCGCGCAAACAAGCAAAGCCCCATCTGCGGGATGCCGGCAGTACATGAAACCATGCCCCTTCCAGTCCACGGAAAAACCTTTCTCCACAGAACCGGTCCCTGGGGTCCAAAAGGTTGGGGACCTCTTTTATGACATTTTTTTATTCCTTCAATCTTTACATGGTTTGCAGTATGGTGGAGATCACTTAAAAGAAAGAAGTGGTTTTTCGAAGAATGAAGTCTAAAGGGATTGGCAGCCTTCAGTGAAGAAGAGAAGGAGGAAGAGCTTCATTAATGTCATAGGCAGCCAGAGAGAGAAAAGGAAGCCTGTTCTGAGATGGATAGACCAAGGGTACAAGTGTCCAAAATAACAGATAGAAGTAAAATATGCTACATGTTTAGTGCCCTAATAATGCTCAAATCCCTTTGATCCATTCAAATCCATGCTAGGATTTCCTTAAAAACCCCAAAAGAAGATACTCACTACAATCCCACCACCGAAGTTTGCATGAAGTTTGAAAAATATATGTCCATAATAGATTTGTCATTAAAAGAAATAATATTGTGGCAATGAATTTCTCCATAAGCAGTACTCCATATGATATAGTGGTATAAATTTGCATGTGTGTCTTAACCAAGTTACTATTTATGCTATTATCTCATATAATTAAAAATGAGACTTCTTACTCATTTTCTGTTGCATTATATTGGTTGCCAGGAGTTTCTCCAGGAATGTTTGCAGTGCTATCAATGTCACCAGTAAAACATACCTTGTACACATTATTTTGGTCTACGACAATTACTGGAATAGGAGAAAGGGCATGGCTGCTGATTAGTACAGTTATTCAATCATTAAGTCTTTTCCAATTCTTCATGACCCAATGGACATCATTTTGCCAGGATTGTCTGCCAGTAATTGCTTCTTGACATTTCTATTCTGACAGCATCAAGTATGTTTTGTTTTCACATTCCAGGTACAAATAGTATACATATTTTTGCAGTACTAAATTTCCCTTTTGACTTTGGAGACATAACAGCTGAATATACTTTTAGCTCTACTCCAGCCTTATCATGATCACCACCAATACTCTGTGACTTGCTCCTAAATCTTCTAATATTATGTTGACATAAATCTTTTTGGGCCAACTTCTTTTTCCAAAAGATTGAATATTTGTTTCTGGCAAACTTCTTTTTCCAATAGATTGTCTTTAATCTAATTCAACATTTATGACCTGCCTATCAATAAATGGCCCCACTAGAGGTGTACATAGCCAACAGTATAGTTTATAGTCTTGTCTGGGATGCACAAGGTGTTTTTAACCACTATAAGTTAATTAGAATATATAAGTGTTAATTAATATAATCAAATTATAATTAATAGATAACAAAATGGAGTAAAGGGTATTAATTATGACCATTTACTAAAAATAATTGAACAACTCCGACACTTGCTACGTTAACTAAATCTGATTTAACACTGTCAGTATGTTCATTAATGCTTGTCCCTAGATTTCTGTATTGGATAAAATCCAGTTTTTCTTTGTTCAGTTGCTAATTCCTCCCTCTAGGTGTTTATAACCAGTAATCTTACTTGTAAGAAGACAATGCAACATAAAGTCCACAATATATCACAGATATCCTCTTATATAGACATCTCTAATAGACACCAATGGGATGTAACTGAAGCCCAAACATCCTAGGATATTATGCTGGTGGGTATTTTGCTTAGCTTTAGTTCATGGGTGAAACATTAATGCTACAGAGCAGCCTTCTCACTCTGAGGTTAATCAGAATGTGGTTATAGAAAGCCATTTGTGTTCTCTGGATGACAGCATACAACCCTGAGGGTTCTCACACAGCCAAATACCAGATCTGGCTACCAAAACATGAAACAGATGGAAATTGTATCTCCCACCCAAGATAATTGGTTTTAGAATAGGTGGAAGAAACAGATGCAAAAAAATGTCAACATTAAACTTTATAAACAGAGCTTGCGTTTGATAAATGCAAGATGCCCTCACTGTTTCATAATGGCCCCTTAGTTTTCCACAATTAAACTACCTTATCAGAAATTCTGGGATTCTCAATGCCTGTTTAATTAGATCCAGTTGAGCTTGCTAGGGAAAGGCTGACAACAATGGGAGGTATTTCATGCAAGAGAAAGGGTCCTTCATTGTATGCATTTACATGAACATCATATTCAGTGAATACACAAGTGGCACATCACATCAAATGGTCAACAGAGCAGCTTGCATACGTGAATCAGACCTTAAAGGACTTCCCCCAAACCATTAATTGGCTATAAACAAAGCTTAGAACAGGGGTGTCAAGCTGCCGGCCCACGGGCCGGATGCATCATAGCAAAACCGCGCCCACCCCATTGCTGGCAATGGCAAAAAAAGTTGCGATACGTTGCGACACATCATGTGACATTGCGAGTTTGACACCCCTGGCTTAGAAGCAACATAATTCTTTGTCTTTTATTTCTTTTATGGCTCATTAATACTCTGGTTCAGATAGCAGATGCTCCCTAAAAAGAAACTTTCTCAGTGAAGACCTTTTCCCTCTCACTGGTGCAATCAACTTACAAGACCAAGATAATAATTCACATCAGAAGCAAAACCCAACAAAAGAACCCTCCTCTCAGCAGTATTGTTCATGCAGGGGACATTTGTAGGGGGAAGAACTACTGTAAGCCACTGAACCTACTTATGTGGTTTGTCCATCCGAATTAAGTAATATCCTGTCTTTATTATTTTTAAAAATAACTCAAGACAGTGAACATATGCAACACACCTTTCTCTTCCTATTAAGATGGGAACATGCCATTTGATTCACATTCACTGATAAAAAATAAGAGTTTTCAACCCTACAAAAATAGTGCATCAACATGGACAGTCATTAGCGTGACCAGTAGACAAATTCTGTTCAGCTAATCTGAACTTTTCTTGTGTTTATGTATGTCCATTTTAAGAGTTGCAAAACATTGTTTTATTGATGCTGATGCAGTTCTAAGGAACCAGTCTTTCTTGAAAAAAGATGATAAAGTCCAGGCTAATAATTATTACAAGAATGTAAAGCAAGTAAAGTATTTAGTCTTCCATTTAGTAGAATTATAGTTTAGAATTTTAAAAATAGGTTCATGTGGGCTTTTGGCCTCTCATGAGTACAATTTTCATTTGCAAAAAATCAGTGGAAGTTGAAATTCTAACCTGTACTGAATGTGAATTACTGAATTACAAATTTATTTTACTGACTTGAGTCTTATTTTTGGTATTAAAGAATCATTGTATTGCAACCATAATAATGTAAATCCTTCCCATCCTATTTTACTGACTTGAGTCTTATTCTTGGTATCAAAGAATCATTGTATTGCAACCATAATAATGTAAATCTTTCCCATCCTAAACTTCAAAAACAAAATGTAGGAGGTAGAGATGTGAAGATTTGTGCCAAGGCCATAATCTATGACACAATTACTAGAAGGGGAAGGTGTGAATAAGTGTGTTTTTGTGGAGTTACATTTTTATTACAACCAAACAGAACTGCAGAATTCAAGATGTTATTCTAATAATTACACCGTTGTTGGAAAAAGACTGATATATGGTAACTGACATAGGGAAATCATTTTTTGGAACTATCCCCTCTTGTACTTGTGCAGGTAGCAACACAAAATGTATAAAAATGGATCTCTTTCTTGTTCAAATTTTTTGCACCAATTTATCTTTTCTCCTTCATAATGTAACTGCTTTCAAGATTAGTTTAATCTTATAAAATATCTAAAATGAGCTTTCTCTCATTAACTAGTTTTCAAAGGCAAATTATTCATTCTTTCTTAATCTGACAAGATGAGGCGAGAAAGAATACTGTGGATACTGAGTTACATGTCCTGAGAAGGAATTAAAATCCCTTGAAAATCAAAGATGTTTGCAAAGCCTTTAACTTACTTCCTGGTTTTGCAGCTTTTGAATTTTTTTCTGAAAAGAAAGAAAGAAAATTTCAGAAAGAAGGAGAGAGAGAATCTACAAAGCAAGTTTTCTTTGCTAATTCTTTGCTTTCTTTGCTAATCAATTAATTCTTTGCTTTCTTTGCTAATTTGCTTTCTTTCAATTGCTTTCTTTGCTCTTTAATTAAGTTAATCCAGCAGCATTTTTGAAGTCACATCATACTGAAACTCAAAACAGCTATGACTATGAATGTTTTTCATAATGGGATGAAAGCGCCTTTTTTTTTTTTTTTTTGCACAGTTGTAGAGAATCCCTCCTGGGTGATACCATAAGGCTTCCTTATTTCTCCATTTTTGAATATTTTTTTCAGGCGTACAGAAACCACTTCCAAGATCCTCCAGAAGAGATCTGTTTTCAGAACTAGCCTATGTTCCAGAAGCTGGTGCTGCTAGGGAAATGCAATATGATTTAGCCTCCTATAATATCCGAAAGTGGTATAGGAAAGATCAGCTTTCCTTGCAAATACTAAATCGGTCAGCCTGATTCTCATGGGTAAAAACAGCCCTGAAACTAACTTGCTACCAAGCTATAAACTTTAAATTATATCTGAAAACCTAAGGAAGCCAACATAGGGCCCATTGTAATGTGTGCAGTGTGCACTGTCTCTCATGTGTGAGTGCCAGATTCTACATCAGTCACATTTTGGACTGCCTACAACTTCTGAATGGTCTTGTAGAATACCTGCAGAAAATCTAACCAAGTGTTAATGAGGGCTTGGGTCATGATGATAAGGTCCCAGGTAGGGCTGCAACTGGGACACTTTCTCAAGTTGGGCAAATGCCGCCCTGACCATAATATATCAAACAATAGAAAGTTATGGCTTGGGAAATAACCACATATGATCAATCATCGAGTAAAAATGTGGTTTTTCATTTCATTTCATTAAGGCTTTCAATAGTGAACAATTAATAATAAATCTTAATAGCCACTGGATTTAAAGAATAAGAGGAGGGGAGGAGGAGGAGGAGGAGGAGGAACAATTACCTTTAGTCATATTGTAATAAAAATTGGCTTCTTTTTCTGAAGAAACTGTTAAACAGAACAAAAATATCTAATTAATGTGGATTCTAAATTTAAGAGTTACAGATATAGACATAGAAATAGATATAAAGATACACAAACACACACATTATATACAGCTACTCTCTTGAAAGAACTTTACATGTTTCACAGTATTTAGCCCTTAATCAAAGTCCATGAGACTTTAACAAGGATAGAAGGAAAACTTCCTTGTGTCACAAAATCATGAGATCAAAGATTCTTATTCATGATGAAGGATGAGTGACCATGTTTCTATCTTTCCTCATCTTTCTCCTAGACTTTTCAGGACCAATTCCATTCCCCATATCCAAGAACACAGTATTTACAGAGGACCCAACTGATTTCTAGAAAAGCTAAAAACCACAGTAGTCCAATTTTAAACAAAAATCTAGAATCTTGTTGTTCTCTTAAAAATAACTCTCTAGATTTATGGTTTGTAAGGACAATTGTGCATTGCTGTAATAAGAAGAGGAAGACAAAGATTCTAACCTATCTCAGCCACTGGAGCTCACTGGGTGATTCTGGACCCCAATCTACCTCACAGAAAGAGATTTGTGTACATTGTCTTGAACTCTTGAATGAATGGCAGGATAGAAACCTAACACATACATACATATATACACACATACTACCTTTGTCATGTTTTAATTTCAAGGTTGTCTTTTCAACTGTTTTTCCTGAAGAGGTAAAAGAAAAAGAGAGAAAAATCAAATACAATATTTAAACTGAAACTCATACGATCCACTTTGATAACATTAAGATAAGGAAGGAAAGATATTAGCAAATTCAGAGAACAATTACTTTTCACCCAATCTTTTAGAAGGCCAAAAAAACCACCCCAGTCTTACCGTGTTTTTCCTTCTTTTCTCTCAAAGATTTTTCTGCTTTTTTCTCATCTGCAAAGGATATCCAAATCATAGGGGTTAAACTTCAGAGGTTTTGGATATTTACATATTGTTTCATAAACCCTTGGAGAAAACAGGCTTGTGATTTCCATCTGTCAGCAGCAGGGAAGTTAAATGTGGTTGGAAACAGAACAGATCTTATATTTGCATATTTACATGCTTTTCTGTGGACTTGGATTGAATCATATCTCAAGTGATTTGATATATGCACAGATGTCTTTCTTCAGCATCCATTTTTTCCAGGGATCCCTGAATACAGTCAATCAGCTGTGACTTCATACAAGGAGACAGACTGAAATTAACTAAGGTGCAGAGCTGGAGCAAGGCCGCCACTCTGATACTTCCTGCTGAGAACAACAGCAGGTAGTTGGCAGTTTGCCATAAAGCTATTCATTCTATCTGCCTTCCCCCCCTCAAGATACAGCTCACTTTAATGCAACTTCAGTCTCTATCTGCTCAACTGTGAGCAGCCTAGCATAATCTCCCCACATGCTACATTACCCTCCCAGACAGTAACAGCCAGCCAGATAATTCCAAGTAAGTGATTAAAGCTTGTAGCTACCTTGACAAAGTGAGTGATAAAAAAAGAATATTTGACACTTTGAGGCAGATCTTTTAATGTGACAAATTTAATTAGCTTTTATGGTGCTCAGTAGATATATGAGGTGAGGTTCTGGGCACATTAAGCTCCATCAGGTACATGATTCTCGTGACTGAATATTTTTGCTATTACATATACTATGTGTGTATTTACTATAGGTTATGTTTATATACTATATGTTTAGCTGCCATTTTGAGTTCAGCTATTGCTTTTTCTGCTTTTTCTATTGGGTGGCATGGGGATAGAAAGAGAAAGAAAAGAAATAAGAAGTACATCTATATAAATCTGCATACTTTAAGAGTTTGGGCCTGTTTTCGATACAGGCAGTCATTTACATATGACTGTAATAGCGTCAGCCCATTACGGTTATACATTGTAAAGTTTGTAAAACATGATCAATCTGATTTTGTGGCCATTTTAGTGGTAGTCATTAAATGAATACCATGGTTATTAAGCAAATCCATGGTTCTCTATGGGTGTGGTTTTGTGGAAAACCAGAAATAAGTGCCAATTTTCAGCCAACTGATCGTGAAAACACAGTCATGTGATCACGGGATGCTGCAAATGGCCGTCTATGTGGCTTTATTGCTGAGCGATCACGTGACCTTGGAGGGATCTGACCATTGGAACTTTGTCTCTGGGTCATAAATAGTCCCAAAGTAGGTCTGTCATAACTTTGAATGGGCACTAATTGACCAGTCATAAATCAAAGACTACCTGTCAAGTGTATGTTGCATACATGCACATATAATGGCACTTTCATTAAGTTAATGTAGAAATATTTCACTTGTAAAAACAAGCTGTACACATTGTCCCAGAAGTACTTTTCCCAAAGGCAACTGGACTTTGTTTTTCCTTGAAGACGTTTCGCTTCTCATCCAAGAACCTTCTTTAGTTCTGACCAAAGAAACTTCTTGGATGAGAAGCAAAATGTCTTCAAGGAAAAACAAAGTCCAGTTGTCTTTGGAAAAAGCACTTCTGGGACAACGATGACCTGGATGACTGAGAATCTCCACAGACATCAAGCTGTACATGTTGAATTATCCTAATCTAGCATACAATGTATCTGAGAAAATATAAGTGCTGTGAAAATGGAAAGTTTTACGATATAAAGAAGTTGACAGGAATTTTTGGCAGATTATAGATATTATGAATTGTATTTCTGTCATTTTTATTTTCTTGTAAGGTAAAAGGGCTAGTTTAGACTTATTATTTCAGATATAGACTAGTCTTCCTGGATAAATGTCTTTCAGATATGTTGGATTATGTTTCTGACAATCCCTCAGCCAGAAGATCAATGGACACTGGTTCAGGATAAAGTGGTAGCTGGAGGGTGCCCATTAGGAAACTCTGATCTGTTTTAATGCTAAAACTGAATATATTGGATTTTGCCTTGGGATTTGATATTATTGTTCTAATGTGGTCTGTTTTGCAGATAATCTCCAGTCAGTATCCATTTTATATCCTTGCAAAATGGCAGACATCTAAAATTATTTGAAATATTGATTACAGCTGCAAGTGAGGGGCATGTCAAACAGTTTAACATCTATTGAATAGAAAGATAAGACATAAGTAAAAAAATAAATATAAATTTAGAAGGCAGAGCCTTGACTTTTCATGCAGCTATGTTACATGAATTTTTTAGATTTAAATAATTAAAAAATAGCATGCACCAATAGCCCTTTTAATGCAAATAAAGTTCCTGATGTTGCAAAATGCTAGACATCTGCCACAAGCAATTAATTAGAGGCCTGTCAAAATAGGTAGAAAGAAAGAAATAGATAATGACTTTTAAAATATAATTTCAATTACTTGTATTCATTCCTATTATTACTGATAGATATAGAAATAGATAATTTTGGGTTTCCTTCATGTTAATATCTTTACTTTCCTCATTTAAAAATAATGCAAAGATTATTCAAATTCAGCTAAGTTAATACATTGGTATTCATAGGTCTTCTTCAATTACCCATCGGATAGGAGACAACTGATAACACAACACAAAAATCAGTGTAGTAAGACATTATCCCAAGAGTAGCAATCTACCAGTATATACTTGTGTAGCTGTCCTCTATCTATACTTAAAATAGGGGCACAAATGTTTAAAGAGAGATATTTGCAGCATATTATATTAATTATACTGTATATTGATTATCATAGCAATGTAAAAGCTTATAATATTTGACAAAATGAGTAAGAATAAAGTATGAAATTTGGTGCAAACTGGCATCAAGACTAAATATAGTTAGAATAAAACCATGTTATCATAACATGTTGCTAAATTTGTATTCAATTCAGAGATAATGTGATCATAGGTGAACAAAGGGAATTCATTTTGTAGTCATAGAAGACCTGCAGTAGAGAAATGGAGGGATTATAGGATTTAAAGAATAAAGCAAGAGTACAGAGAAGAACAACAAAGATGATTAGGGGACTGGAAGCTAAAACATATAAGGAATGGTTGCTGGAATTGGGTATGTCTAGTTTAATGAAGAGAAGGACAAGGGGGGACACGATAGCAGTATTCCAATATCTCAGGGGCTGCCACAAAGAAGAGGGAGCCAAGCTATTTTCCAAGGCGCCTGAAGGCAGGACAAGAAGCAACGGGTGGAAACTAACCAAAGAGAGAAGCAACCTAGAACTAAGGAGAAACTTCCTGATAGTTAGAACAATTAACCAGTGGAACAACATGCCTCCAGAAGCAGTGAATGCTCCAACACTGGAAGTTTTTAAGAAGAGACTGGACAGCCATTTGTTCGAAATGCAATAATGTTGACTATCTGTAGCTCGGGTATAGGATGAGGGTGAAGGTTCATTGTTCGAGCTTGTGGGTTGGTTTCTGAACATTTGGTTACCAGCGAAGGAAACACCTTCTGCAGAATTTAGGGGATGTCAGTGTCAGTGTTCTTCTCTTTATAAGGGCTTCAGGTGTGGGTGTCTCAAGTGAGGGTCTATGATGGGTGATGGGTAGAACAGCAACCAATTCTATGTGGGACAAACATCATGTCAATTAAAAAACAGGATCTACGAACACTGGCTGGCAGTCAAATGCCGCGATCCCAAATCCTTAAAGTCTACCCACACCAGCACCAAACAGCACCAGTTAGATTGGAGCAACACAAAAATTACCGGCCACGTTACCACCAGCCACACTCGTGAGTTCATCAAAGCCTGGCACTCCACAAGCAATTCCATCAACAGACACATTGACCTACAACCAGCCTACAAACCCCTCAGAATCCAGATCAACTGCACAGTCAACCAGAAACAGCACCGACTCTCAACCAACCCCCGCAAGCCCCCCTCCCTAGCAGTTCACCTCCCAATGACCCTGACCTGATGTAACCTTCCCATCAAAAGACCTATCACAAGACTCTCACCTGACACACCCATACCTGAAGCCCTTATAAACAGAAGAACTGACATCCCCTAAACTGACATTGACATCTCCTAAACTCTGCTGAAGATGATACCTAGCTTAGTAATGAAATGTTCAGAAACCAGCCCAAAGCTTGGAGAACTTTCACCCTCTTCCCAAACTCTTCAGCTCATTAACCCTTCATAAAGTTTCAGATTGTTCATCAAACCCCAAACATTTATTATATAAAATATTTTAATACATACTAACTTAATTAGTGGTACCATTGTATGTAGTGGTACTACAACAACAACAACAATAATGGATAGTCCCATTGACCCTTAGGGTTGATGTTGACCACTCTGGAGAACCCTACTCTAAAAATATGCAGGAGGTCTGCTGTCTTCTGTTGGCTATACAGGTAGCCCTCAAAGGTTCATTTAGTGATCATTCAAAGATACAACAGCACTTTAAAAAGTGACTTTTTTCACACTTATAACTGTTGTAGCACCCCCATGGTCATGTGATTTATATTTGGCTGCTTAGCAATTGACTCACACTTACAACGGTTGCAGTATCCTGGAGCCCTGTGATCCCCTTTTTGCAAACTTCTAACAAGCAAAGTCAATGGGAAAGCAAGATTCATTTAACAACTGTGTTACTAACTTAACAATTGCGAATTCACTTAACAAATGTGGCAAGAAAGGTCGTAAAATGGGGCAAAACTCACTTAACAAATTTCTCACTTAACAACATAAATTTTGGGCTCACTTGTAGTTGTTAAGTTGAGGGTTACCTATATGGTAATGGCACAGAAATACTAGCAACTGTATGAGAGTCACAGTCATTTTTACCAGTTATGCTCTATACTTAAACATTTGTTTTGTAGCAAACTGCAACCTGTAATCCACTACAGGGAATACGCTGCTTCTCTGTACATGGATAGTTTCCATAAATCATGAAAAGAGATGCCTCCTGAGAACAGCTACACTTTATATTCTCTGACATCATCTATGCAAAGCCTCTTTTAATTACTTTTCCTTTGCAACATAAGTAATTCTTACTATATTATTTAATATTATGCTCTCTATGGCAATAAAACATGATATGTAGTACAAAGATGTTCATTATTGGCCCTGAATGAAAGAGTTCCAAATGTGTCAATCTGCTACAGGTTGAGTTATTGCATTTAAAGTCTTCTTATCCAAGGGAATTCACATTGGGCTAATTCATGGGGCACCCCTGAAAGTTGTTGATGGAACCAGGGATGTCTGCAGGGAAAGGGATCAAAAAAGCCAACATGCAATCAAAGCTCCACCCCTTTTTACATGCATCATGATGCATGTTAAAAAGAGGCAGGCTTTGATCACATGGATTTAGACACAATCTTGACTTTGACCTTCTCCTTGCAGCCATCCCTGAAAGAAACACTGGTATTTCAGTGTTCTAGCTCTTTACTATGTACAGTAAATTATTTATATTCTTTAGTGTTTTTAAAAAAAGATAATGGAAAGTAAAATATTAATCACAATTAATCACCAAATGCATTATTTAAGCTATTCGGCTAACAATAGTTAGGAAATTCTATTAATTCAATATGTTAAAGTGCACAACCACCTTTTCAGAAAAAGATGGAATAGCAACAAAGGCATTATTAGCAATCAAGTTAACAAGGCTATTTAAATTGCAAGTTTAGAAAAAGCATTCACATGCAAAGCAGGGCAGCAAGTATAAGTATAACATGACATATCTTGTAATTTCTCTGGACTTGGCGAAAAATTAAAGAACCTTACTTCAATGGAAGAAAAGGAGAAAAAGATAATGTTGGGTGGTTGTTCTTGGCTTAAATAGTAGGAATGCATCATTCTGTCCTTATTCATAAGTAAGCATGATTTTTTCTTTGTTGGGGGCATACAATATGTGTAGAATAACAATAATGTCAGATGCTCAAGGCCTTATTCTGCTCAGTTTGTCAATTCCATTTCCCACTTTGCCGAGTGATTGTGTGAAGTAAGGATATTAGAATAAATACCTGGTTTGGCTGGATGAACTCCTTTTTCATGCCCAAGAACCTCTTGTTCTAAAAGGTGGGAGCAATATAAGATAAACTCAACATTGTTTTGCTGTTGTATTGTATTAATAGCTTCTGTTCTTAACTTTTACATTCTTATCAGATGGATTTCATATGAAACAAGTCATTTCAGAATTACTGAGAGAAGAGCTACGGTGTTAGCCCTATCTTCTGATGATCTCAAACTAGCATGCAGTAGATAGTGAATCTACATGTGTGGTCATGCTTAGGCTTTCTCTAAGAAGATAAGCCTACACACAGTACAGTTTTGGAATGGGTATGTTAGCAGTCTGTTGGGAACATGCAAATGGTAAGTCACTACTCTTGGTAACTTCATAATATCGCCTTCATACGAAAGGAATAAGGTCCTAGGGCAGTGTTTCTCAACCTTGACAATTTTAAGGCATGTGAACTTCAACTCCCAGAATTCCACAGCCAGCATTGCTGGCTGTGGAATTCTGGGAGTTGAAGTCCACATGCCTTAAAATTGTCAAGGTTGAGAAACACTGTCCTAGGGTGACTAGGGCCATCAATCACTGCAGGATAGAGGAACCTATTAAGATGGTTAGACCTAGCAGGTTTCTCAATGACCTGAAGGCACTTCTATTAGGCACCATTCCAGTTTGAAGAGCTCCATGAAATGAAACAGGTGAAAGAAAATGGGTTTCCAGTTGGGCTAGTCTAGTTCTATTAGAATCCTGGTCAGTGCCCTCTCTACATGGCTGCTTCTTCAGAAATATCATGACATTTCTAAGTTAGATTTGCCAGGTCACTGAAACAGGATTAATATTGTACTTCACAGTAATTTATTCATAGATCATCAGGATAGACAATGCTGGGGGCAAAACCTTTCTCTCTATTGCTCAGTAAAATCATACATACTATAGGACATTATTATACAGTCTGGAAAATGATATGACAGTCACATATATTACTGGAGTAAATGTATGATTATAACCACATTTTAATGAGCAAAATACAACATCCATCTATATGCAAATGGAACTCAATGTAAGGTGGTTCCTCCTTATGGAACCTCAAGATCTGTTCTGGAGAATTCCCAAAGCCCACAGATGGTTTAGGAGATAGGCAAAGGATAAATGTTTGCAACTGTCAGTAAAAACACAACTGGGGAATATCACCAAATTCTAACCATGATCACTATTCCTGTATTTTTTAATAGCTGTAAAGTTTAGAAACTTACTTGGTGGTTTATGTTGTGCCTCCTTGCCTAAAAAAATAGAAAACAAAGTGGAAAAAAAATAATGAATTTTAAGTCCTGTATCCCTTGAATCTTTAGAAAATAAAGATTGCAAAATGAAACATTTTTATGGCTGAAAGTCACAATAATGTAATTTTCTATGCAATGGTTTTCCAGGCAATAAAAGTCAATTTATGGTAATAGTCACTCAAATTATGCACCACCAGAGTCATAACAGTGTCAGCAATCTCTCCAATATCCAAAACAATAAAAAAACCCTACATCTTGTTAGGGTTTAACCTCAGTTTTTTCATCCCATCCAGATATTTATAGCTTCCAATTATAGGATGCGGCCTTCTACATCACCTCCATGGTGGCAATGTATTGTTAGATACTTTGTTGTAAACCTACCAAAGATCTTCTTCAATGATCTCATATAAATGCAGAATCAAGAAGACCAGTCTATGTGACACTTTACAGGAGACTACCCAAAAAATCAGTCTTTTCTTTTCCACTACTGCCTGCTTAGGAAAGAATCATAAAATCATAGAGCTGGGAGGGACCTTGAAGATCTTCTAGTCTCACTCCTTGCCCAAGGCAGGAGACTTTATTCCATCCTGGTCAAATGGCTGTCCAATCTTTTCTTGAAAACCTCCTCAGCAGTTGGACTAGAAGACCTCCAAGATCGCTTTCAGCCCTATGATTGTTTGATTTTAGCAATGGAGCACCCAAAACTCCAGGAGTTAAGCTGTTCTACCAATGGAAGGAGATCCATTGAAGGAGCTAAACTATTGTAAAACCATGCCTCCTGTCCTTAGCCCCTGCAAGTGGCCCAAAAGGGGAGCATAGTCTATAGTATCAAACATCACTGAGATAGCAAATAAGATCAGGAGAGATTCATGACCCATATCCAGATCTTGACAGAAGTCATCCACCATAGGACAAGTGTTATACTATATGTTAAAGGTCAATGGAACTTTTATCAACATTATAGACTATTAATTTATAACTTTTATATTCTACCTTTCCATTGAAAATTACACAAAGATGCAGATAAAATAATGTTGAGATGTAAACATTGATAAGAAATATATAATAATACTTGGCAGATTACAATCTGCTAAATCTGTTGGGATGCATAATGCCTGCCTAGATAGAACTAGCTTTGCCTGCTGGGTCCACCCTGGTAGAAATTACTCAATATCACAGGATTCAGAAGATAGGATGATATGATTTAAATTGCAAGAAGACATATTCTAATAGCATGTTAGAACAGTACATAGTGAAATCCAGTATCCAGTTGTGTTTAAATGGAGACATCTATTGGAAATGCTCTATTTTTGATCCTGCAGGAAGAAATGAATTGGATTAAATAGATCTACTGATCTCTACGATTCTATGCATAGATTAACACTTTGTTTCAAAGAAGCATTCGCTGTTGCTCCTTTTGCTTATTCAGTCTCCCCCCAATTTCACAGACTTCATAACACGATGATCAAGGAGACATATGTTAGCTCTCATCTCTCCAATGGATTTATTCTAAATTTTATGCTAATATCAATGTATTAATCACCTTAATTGTTTCATTGCCATTATCTTAAAAAAGCAGGAAACTTTTGTTGTGGCACTATTGTTTGGGGAGGACATTAAGGAACAACCATGTCAACTGCCCTGGTTTTTTTTTTTTTTTTTTTTTTTTTTGCGGAACTCTTCTAGACATTGACACAATTGTCTGTCATGATAGCAAGAAAATTGTAAGGGATCTAGAAAGACATTTTGATTTTTTCTTGAAATGGTCCCCTACTTTAGACTCAATCAATCTAAATAACATAAATTAGAAATTAATTAAAGATAATGGAATTGGAGGAAATTCTTCCATACTCAGGTCATCATCCCCTCATTAGACACAGAAAAAGCAATCTCAAATGCCTTGAGGAAGGATTGAGATAGACGCTGTTTAAGATAGACACCCATAGTTGCTATGAAATCATGACAGTGTGTTCTGAAATTCACCAGGACAATGAGAGCACAGGCACCATGTCCTTTAGGGATATTCTTGTGTAACAAGGGAGAAAATATGCCAATCAATATTTACATTGAATCATGTTTAGAGCACACATCCAATAGTGGGTAAGGGGAGAATCTGCTACCGTTTTGCACTGTTGCTTGTTTGTTGCTACCTACCAGGTAAGCAGATGAATAAACATGAAAATACTTTATTTACAGGTAGTCCTCAATTTATGGCCATAACTGAGCCTGGAATTAGTGTCATAAATCATGCTGGTCATTAAGCAGGTCAACATGTGACCACACCTAATTTTACAATCTTGCTTGTAGTGATTGTTAATAAATGCAGTGGTCCTAAAGCAAACATGGTAGTGTTTAAGCGACCACTGCAGTTGTTAAGTGAATCCTTTGTCTGTAATGGGCCATTTTTTTGCCAGAAACCGGAAGTAAATGCCTGTTTCTGTCAAAAAAAAAAAAAAAACTGTGGGCAGGCCACTAAAGGCTACTACAAACTGATTTAAATGAGGACGTTGCTGAGTGCCCAAAATGCGATTACCTGGGTCTGCAGGGAAGGGTAGTGGTTAGAGCTTCAAATCCAGGTTGTAGAGCTTCAAATCCTGGAGACGTCCACTGTAACTTCAAACGGTCATTAAGTGACCATTCATAAGTCAAGGACTACCTGTACAGCATTCATTTTCGCAACAATAAATTTTTTTGGCTGTGGTCTGGTACTACTGCAATGCTAAAAGAAGAGATGAATATATGATCTAATTAGTGGCATTTGCCACAAAGGTGCGTGTGTGTGCTCCATGGAGTGCAAATTAATGGTAGTGGTTCAGTGCCATCATTTGAGAAAGCACAGGCAGAACAGTTGCTGGAATTGAGTATGTCTAGACTCTAGTTTAATGAAGAGAAGGATGAGGGAGGACATGATAGCGGTGTTCCACTATCTCAGGGGATGCCACAAAGAAGAGGGAGTCAAGTTATTCTCCAAAGTGCCTGAAGGCAGGACAACAAGCAACGGATGGAAACTAATCAAGGAGAGAAGCAACCTAGAACTAAGGAGAAACTTTCTGACAGTGAGAACAATGAATCAGTGGAACAATCTGCCTCCAGAAGTTGTGAATGTTCCAACACTGGAAGTTTTTAAGAAGAGATTGGACAGCCATTTGTCTGAAATGGTATAGGGCAGAAGTAGGCAACCTTGGCTCTTTTATGACTCGTGGACCAACTGCCAGAATTCTCATAAAAGTCATAAAAGAGCCCAGGCTGTCTACCTCTGGTATAGGGTCTCCTGCCTGAGCAAGGGGTTGGACTAGACTAGATGACCTCCAAGGTCCCTTCCAACTTATTATTATTATCGATCATCGCACAGTCAGCCAGATGTTCAGACTGGATTTGGCATTTTGTCTACCTATCGAGTCCTTACCCAGGACCTGGGATAGGCAGATGTGGATGTTTGATGGTATTACAGATATCGTCGCAGGATGGAAGCAGTTCCTAATAAGGCTACCTTTTGCAATTGACTAATAGCGAATTTGTCGATGGCAATGGTGTTCAAGTGGTGCTCCAGTTGTTTTGGGATTGCACCCAAGGAGCCTATGACTATTGGTACTACCCTTGCTTGCTTTTGCCACAGTCTTTCTATTTCTATTTGTAGGTCTTTGTATTTTGTTATCTTCTCCAGTTCTTTCTCGCCTATTCTGCTGTCTCCAGGCACTGCCACGTCCACTATCCAGACTTTTTTGTCTTTCTTATCGACAATTGTTAAGTCTGGGGTGTTATAAAAGAGCCAAGGTTGCCTACCTCTGGTACAGGGTCTCCTGCCTGAGCAAGGGGTTGGACTAGACTAGATGACCTCCAAGGTCCCTTCCAACTTTTTATTATTATTATTATTATGGATCATCGCACAGTCGCCAGATGTTCAGACTGGATTTGGCATTTTGTCTAAATGTCTCCAGGCACTGCCACGTCCACTATCCAGACTTTTTTGTCTTTCTTATCGACAATCGTTAAGTCTGGGGTGTTATGTTGCAGGTGCTTGTCTGTTTGAATTCTGAAGTCCCAGAGCAGTTTAATTCTATCATTTTCTATGACTTTCTCTATTTTATGATCCCACCAGTTTTCACTTACAGGCAAATGATATTTTTTGCAGATCTTCCAATGCACCATTGTTGCTACTTTGTCATGCCACTGCTTATAATCAGTCTGTGCAATCTATTACTATTATTATCGATCATCGCACAGTCAGCCAGATGTTCAGACTGGATTTGGCATTTTGTCTACCTATCGAGTCCTTACCCAGGACCTGGGATAGGCAGATGTGGATGTTTGATGGTATTACAGATATCGTCGCAGGATGGAAGCAGTTCCTAATAAGGCTGCCTTTTGCAATTGACTAATAGCGAATTTGTCAATGCCAATGGTGTTCAAGTGGTGCTCCAGTTGTTTTGGGATTGCACCCAAGGAGCCTATGACTATTGGTACTACCCTTGCTTGCTTTTGCCACAGTCTTTCTATTTCTATTTGTAGGTCTTTGTATTTTGTTATCTTCTCCAGTTCTTTCTCTTCTATTCTGCTATCTCCAGGCACTGCCACGTCCACTATCCAGACTTTTTTGTCTTTCTTATCGACAATTGTTAAGTCTGGGGTGTTATGTTGCAGGTGCTTGTCTGTTTGAATTCTGAAGTCCCAGAGCAGTTTCATTTTATCATTTTCTATGACTTTCTCTATTTTATGATCCCACCAGTTTTTGCTTACAGGCAAATGATATTTTTTGCAGATCTTCCAATGCAACATTGTTGCTACTTTGTCATGCCGCTGCTTGTAATCAGTTTGTGCAATCTTCTTGCAACAGCTTACCAAGTGGTCCACTGTTTCTTCAGCTTCTTTGCATAGGCGGCACTTACTGTCTGTTGCTGTCTTCTCAATTTTGACTTTGTATGCATTTGTCCTTAAGGCTTGGTCTTGTGCAGCCAGAATTAGTCCCTCGGTCTCTTTCTTCAATTTTCCTGCTCTTAGCCATTGCCAGGTTTTATTGTTATCTGCTTTCCCAGCTATTTTTTTCATGTATCGGCCATGTAGTGCTTTGTCTTCCCATGCCTCTATTCTGTTCTTCATTTGGTCTTTCTTGTAGGCCAGTTTGGTCTCTCCAGTAGTTAGTAAGCCTTCCTGATATACTAATTTCAGTGCATCTTCATCATTGTTCTTCAGATATTCTTCCAAAGCCATTTTTTCTTCTTCAACCATCTGATGTACTTGTAGCATTCCACGCCCACCTATTTGCCTTGGTAGATAAAGTCTATCAATGTCACTGCGTGGATGAAGGGCATGATTCATTGTCATTATTTTTCTGGTCTGCCTATCCATTGCTTTTAGTTCTGCTTGAGTCCAGTCCACTATTCCAGCTGTGTACCTAATGACTGGGATTGCCCAGGTGTTGATTGCCTTTATGGTATTTCCTCCATTGAGTTTGGACTTTAAGATCTTCTTCACTCTCTTGATGTATTCACCTCTAATCTTTTTCTTGACTTCAGTGTGCTTGATGTTGTCAGCTTGAAGGATACCCAAGTATTTGTAGTACTCTTCCTCATCCAGACTCTTAATGTTATTTTCGTGGGGCATCTTGATTCCTTCAGTTTTCATTATTTTTCCTTGTTTGATAGTAAGTGTGGCACATTTGTCCAAGCCAAACTCCATTACAATATCTTGGCTATATATACGGACAGTGTTGAGCAGCGATTCTATTATTATTATTATTATTATTATTATTATTATTATTATTATTATTATTATTATTATTATTATTATTTCAGGAAATCCCTACTTTTGTTGTCTACAATGTAAGTCTTTATTCTGGTTACATCAGAGGGACTTGTAAAAGTCAAAATTCCTAGGCATATATTTAAGAAGCATGCTTCTATCTCAAAATAAGCAGTTCTTCTGGGCTCATTAATTTTGGACACTATTTATTTTGATTCCTCTCTTGGTATCACCTGTCACTGTTCTTTATAACCATTTTATAGTTTTAATGAGTCGGTTCTTCTTTCTAGAATGCCAAGAGGGTATTAATTACATAGTCTTTTGTGTGTGTGTGTGTGTGTGTGTGTGTGTGTGTGTCTGCAAATGGGCCACAGAACATGTTTCCAAATGAAAATTGTTCAAGCAAGTGAACCATAGTGCCAGAAAATATTTCCTGATTTTTCCAGGAACATGCCAACTCTAAAAAATAGCCATTTAATAGAATATGAAGAGAATGTATGTCTATTCATATGCACATGCACAAAAGAGAGGAAAAGAAAAAAAAATCATGAAGTAATATATGTATATAGTGGCAAGAAGAAAAAAATCAGTTTAAAATAATTAATTATGCTGAGCAAAAAGTCCAAAAAAATGACAAAGAAAAGGACATAAACAATCTCTGTTGTCAGAACAGATAAGAGGGCTATCTAGCTCAGCATTTTGTTTCCACAGCATCTCACCAGCTTTATTACCCAGGACCTGGGTTTTCCGAAACATCCTGCCTCTGATATTGGATATAATCTATAGACAAATGATTAGGAGCCATTAATAGCTTTATTCTTTCTGAAGTCTTGGCTGTGGTTTTATTTCTTTGATGTATTAGTTACTTTCTTTGATACTGTTGGCTCTTGAAGCCTTTTGATGCTCTTCAATAAGAACACCCGAAGTTTAAAAATGAAAACCAAAATTTAAATAATCAAAAAGCCTGTTAAAAGTATCATATTTTAAAGGGCTTTAAAAAAAAAAGCAAAGAGATCATTAGGGAACACCTTCCAGATAATGATCAGCAATCTACAGTTGCTTTCAGCAACTGTAGATTTCCAAACATTATGAGGCCATCTCAATGAATGAAATAGCTTGTTAAGCCATGTGGGCTTTTAAAGGTAATATCTAGCATCTTGTACCAAAACTAGAAGTAAATTGGCAGCCTTTTAATGCTTTTAACACAGGCATAATACATTCTTTCCCAGGGTCAGTATGATGCTAAATGCATGTGCTATATGAAAATTCTGGAGAAGACAAAAAGGCATCCTTAAGCAGAGGCCTAATAATTATGTCCTTTAAACAATGAGGCATAGTACCTTCTTTCAGAAGAACATTTATGTATTAACAAAAGCATCTCCAGTAATTTCCTAGCTAGAAATTACAAGTGAAATTGGCAAAATCAAGAGAATAAATTATCTTGTACTATATTGGTTAATTTCAAAACTAGCATTCAATGTTCAGTAATTTGCATACACTGTAAAGAAAGGTATCTTAAATATATCATTAAACATAATTATAAAAAAGTGCAACATTTTCAAGATGTTACTGTGGTTTCCATCCACTTTATTTTCTAACCTGAGAGAAACAGTGGCTCTTTTGTTATCCATTGGTTTTGATCTCTACAATATAATCCCTAACATCAAGTTAGGATGCTCCTGGTATCTCCATTCTCCCTGAATAGGGCAATATCATGGAATTTAATTTAGGCTTTACTGGACTAGCATACACAATCAATGGGCTACGTTCAGTTTAATGTGTTACATTTGTGGAGCCCTCACACAGTGATTAAATGATAGCAATCTCATGTCTTTGAGTCTAGGAGTGTCTCCCCCTCCCCCAATAAACACTTCCTTTCATTCCTGTCACCATAATATAGTGAGAAATGTGAGCTTTATTCTGATATAACAACAGGTTTTATGCTTTTGTATGCTATGGTGGTGACATTGCATGCATATATGAAAGGAGCATGGTACAACCCTCCTTTTGTCATTTTGATGAAAGTGTGGGATTCTATGGATGCCTCTGAGTATAGTACTCAATAGGAGAAATAGTTTGCACACAAACTGTTCTAGAAAGCCCTGGGAGATTTCCCATATGCGGTACACAATTCTTATTTTTTTTACAGTATGGGTCCCCAACCTTTCTGGGTTGGCGGCCTGAGGTGGGGTGGTGGTGGAGGCACCTTTATGCATGTAAGCACACAGCCATGCAAATGGGGCCACATGCACAAGAATGGGGCCGTGATTGTGCATGCAACCAAATGGGGCCATGAGCACCCGTGCAACTGCTCGGGTGACACTAGCACCCATGCAATGTGATGCTAGCATGAGTGGGGATGTTGTGCTTGCATCGATGATAGTGCTGGCATGACACCACAATGCTAGCGCGAGTGGGGTGTGTGTGCTCGTGGTGATGCTGGCGCCCACCTGACACGGCATTGCTAGTGCCCACGCGACGCTGTGATGCTAGTGCAAGTGAAGGGATGCAAGCACACACACGCACTGGCCAGCCACTCATTTGGCCCAGTGGCCAATAGCCCATGGCCCGGTAGTGGGCCATGGACCACAGGTTGGTGACCCCTGCTTTACAGTATCTATTCTGTTATGTATATGTATAAATGAAAAAGTACTCTCTCATTAGGTCTACAGTATATCTGTCTGTCTATCTATCTATCTCTATCTACCATGCGCCATTGTGGCGCAGTGGTTAGAATGCAGTACTGCAGGCTACTTCTGTTGACTGCTGGCTGCCAGCAGTTCGACAATTCAATTCTTACCAGGTCAAGGTTGACTCAGCATTCCAACCTTCTGAGGTTGGTAAAATAAGGACCCAGAGTGTTGGGGGCAATATGCTGACTCTGTAAACCGCTTAGAGAGGGCTATAAAACATTATGAAGTGCTATATAAGTCTAAGTGCTATTGCTATTTCTGTCTGTCTCTCTGTCTATCTATCTGTCTGTCTGTCTATCTATCTATGATCTATCATATGGCTAGATATCTTGCTACTGCGACTCTAGGTCACTAATAATGAATTAAAAATGAAAAATAGCAAATTACAAAACCATACCTGTAATGGCAGGATGAGAAATATTCTTGCTTTGTTTTATCATGCTTGAGGCTAAAAAAAATGTAAATCAGATATAAGAAATAACAATCACTTTCTTTGAAATCTATCCACCTATCATTCAGTTTATTTATTATAGCAGTCTTCTCTGGTCATGTGCTCTCCAAAAGTGTAATTTCTCCTTGACCCAAAGCCATTTGATTGGAAGAACTATTTATTAATTTATTAAATATGTATATATAGTAAAGAAGGATTTTATAACATATTAAATGTAACAGCCAACCAATAAATATTTCTTTACCAATTACTATCTTCAGCAGTTTGTAGCTATAAAACAATTCTGCTTTCATAAAATAAAAGAAATGGGAACTTTTGTATGACCAGTTCGTGCACCGCATTGCCTGATTGTACAGGGTTTAAAAACAAGTTACAAGTAGTGGAAAGTTTTAAAAAATAAACAATATTTTTGTCAAAATATTTCTCATTTGACATTATGATATCACAACTTTTATGGTACAGATTGAATATAGTAAACTCCATTATTTAATTCAGAGTTTTAGATAATTATAAAATTATTAAAGAGGGATTTTAGATAATTGTACTTTAAGTCAACTATTAAATGAGAATTTTAAAGGTGTCCTATTAATGTTAAGGGAACATAGCTCATAGTCATTATTAATAGAAATGAAAGAATAATTAAAAATTAGCAACTTTGGCAACTGAAATTAAGTTTCTCAAGTTGAGTACTATCCAAAGAATTGGATAGCAGTATCCAAAATATTAAGAACATCTGCAACAAACACTTCTAATCCAAGTTACTTAGAATCAGTTAGTTATCTGTTTTAGCTAGGCTTCCCCCCTTTTTAATGTCAATTTCTAAAGAAAAAGAAAAAAATAACTTTCTTTTTAAAGTCAAGATTGTCAGCCCATCTTGATTTTGAATGTATTTCTTAACTTTGCTGTACTGTACTGTAGAATAGTCTTAAGGGGAAAAAAACACTTTTACATTATCTCTAATAGTTTCAAGATTATTTAAAGCTATAAATCAGACTGAAAATTGAGCTAATAACCCATTGAAAAAAAATAGAATGAACTCACATACCCATATTTCCTCCCCATTGCTCCTCAGTAGTTTGTTGTTGTTTTTTACATCACCATCTGGTAACATCATATTGAGTTACAATAGAGTAAATAATATATAGACTCTCTAGCCTTGCTTGATATAATGGTATGTGGGAATGACCTTGGGGGAAGCTACAAGATGTTTGCCTAGGTAGATAAGAATTGGTAGAGCTCTCAGATGCATAAAGGTCAGAGAAATAAACTCAGAAAGCATTCTCCCCAACTTATCAGGCTGTAAAAGGAGGCCATGAGAGATTTGTACTTTCAGACTTGCATGATTTGTTAATGTAGCCTTACAAATCAGAATTAGCTCATCTGGCCACATTTCTTGTCTGATCTACATATTCAGGCTGACATTCAGGCATATATATATAATCCAACACACAACCAATTTCGTCCTTAGTTGCCCTAGTAAAGACAGCAAAGAGACCATCTCCATGCAACAGCTAGGCTTTACCTAAGAACACTCCTACCCAAGCTGTAACACTCCCCCATCAAAGATCCAGATCACATGGACCACAGACTCATAACATAGAGCAACTGCATATAAGATTGCACTTTCAGCCTGCTTCACAGCCCAACTGCAGAAATACTACAGTCTTTGGGTGAGGGTTTTGTTTGACATCTCAGCTTCTCTTGATCTTTACTCCTTATTTCAGTGCCTCTTTCAACTCGTGTCCTATTATTTTGTTTTGCTTCGGGTCAAGTGGGTATTTAAATAAGGAAACGTAATTGGAAAAGGTTGCCTGGTGTGCTTGGCAGCTGCAGCATGCAAGTCAGCATGAATGAGAATATCAAACAGTGCTATTTAAAACATCCTCATTTAGGAAGCATGATATGTTTTATCTACCAGGCTATCAATTGCAAAGATACCATTAGGCTTCATAGTAGTGCAAGGAAGGACATCTGAAATGCTGAAACAGCAATGCAGTATTTTGTGAACAGCCTCGACCACATGGACATTTCCATTATTAAAAACGGATAAATTTGGATTGAAAAAAATGGTTTTTTTAAATGCACACTTGCCTCACTTTTTGCAGACTACAGAGATAAAAAAAAAACCCAACAAACGATTGCTAGAAGACATAAGGAAATTGGGCCCACAGCTCTTATGAAAAGATGGGGGAAATGAGCAAACAAAAAGGAATACTGCCATACAATTGAGTAGACTATCTCTGCCTTTTCACCTCCAACCACTAATGGCTTATTGGGTTTCTGAAGAGAGATCACTCAAGTATATGCTCCTGAGCCCTTTATTGGGAAATGGTAATAGGTGAACTGAAACGTTTCAGAGCACCGCTTATTTCTAATCATGGACCAATACTCAGTAGTAGAAGTATCTGGAAAGGGATAGAGAAGGACAGTGAATAAATAATCCATAGCAGGCTCAGGTGGACACTATTCAAGTAAGTAACACTACCCAATAGATCAGGGGTCTTCAAACTTGGCCCTTTTATGACTTGTAGACTTGTAGACCTCAGCCAGTCATAAAAGAGGCCAAGTTTGAAGACCCCTGCAATAGATATTCCTGGTGAGCCAATGAAAGAAAAAAACAAAGAAGAATATTTGTAGCTCAGAGTTGAAATGAGGGGTCTTTGGTGTTCTCTGAACTCAGTTCAAGCTCTGAGCTTGGCTCTGAGTTCAACCAAGCTCAGAGAGCACCAAGGACCCCTCAAAGAAGAAAATGTTTGCTAAGTCCTTGTTCCATCTGTGAACCCCAGCATGTTCTCCTGTGATTTTCTGGACAGTGTGTCAATCCTTCAGAGCACTTTAAAAAAAAAAGAAAGGTAAAGGAAACATAGGCCTATTGAATAGCTAGAAAAACCTATTCATCAGAACAGATCTGAGTGAACTTGTGTTCCCAGGAAACCTGGATATCTTATCTTCTTGCCTATCTTCAGATTTAGGAGTGGAGGATTTGGGAAGTTTGGTTATATATTAACTATAACTTATTTTGGACTTTAGACCCTCAAAATATTAATGCTAATTTTCTAGAGATAGTTCTCTTGCAATATATTTTCAAAAGATACAGAAAGGAATGTTAATTTGCTTATTTACTTATTTATTATAACACAATATATTCATGTTATATTTAGCTCTCTTTCGATTGACAAAGAATTCTCCCAATATCTAACAAATATTACTTGCTGAAAGCAATGAAACCTGGATTGGCAAGTAGCATAGAGAGAGGGCTTTCTTATCTTCTGAGGCAGGAGGTAAAAGCAGAAGTAGGGTGTCAGGCAAAATCAAGAATCGGCAAGAGAGTGTCACTGCTAGTTAATCATCCTGCAACAATAGACTTCCATGTGTTTGGCCTAAATAGTTTCCACATGCAGGACCAGCAAGAGATGTAGAAAAAAAACCCAAATTCTCCTGTCATATTGTACTATCTACAAACAAGAACTAGACAACCATGACCCATTGGGTCATAATTTCAGAGATATTTCCTTACCTAAACCAACAAACAGAATTGCCATGGATGGACAAAAAAGCAGTGGAAATCAGACTTCGTGCTGGCTTCCACACTGATTTTGCTTGTTAATATTTTTTATTAAACTAATATATGCTTTTTTCCCCTTCTTTTTATTTGTTCTGTGATCTCCACGGGTAATTAAATGACCAACTTGTGGAGAAATTTTAACATATTAAAGGGATGCATACTGTGATGCTCCACGTAGCATATTGATGGTCCTGAATGCAAGAGAGAGATAAACCACTCAAATCATGAAAAACCTTAACTCTCAACAGGAATGCCAAAATGAAATTTTGTTATTGTTCAATGGAGTAAATATCAATGGAAAATATGAATTACTAGACTGAGGTTGTTGGAGGTTTTGGCTGTGACTTTTCTCAAACCTTGTGTCATGGGAGCTATGTGTCATGCCACTTACTATTATGAAAAAAGAATGAGAAGACTAGCAAAGCCTCAAGCTGTAGGGACACTTGCAACCGATTTAGACATAGCAGTTATACTTTTTTTGACAAAACATCAATGTCCTGACATGCATACTAAGAATCAAGGGCATGTTTGCTGTAAACAATGATCAATTTGTATTATATAAAGTGCACCACATAAAATAACAGACAGCTTCATTGAATCTCTGATCCAACCTTATGGACAGCATGAAACAATAACAAAAAATTACACACATATTACATGACTGATTTGCTCAACATTTGTGGCCTCAACCATCTCTCCCCTTCCCCCAAATCACAGACACTACATAAATTGAACATATAATCATAAGCATGAGAGCTTGCTTCACTGATATTTGAAACAATAGATACAGAGGACCATGTATACAGATACAATACAGGTTAATTTCATTCATTCATCAGATCTTCACTTTCTCAGCTGACTAGAGGAATTTTCATTGGTATGGTGACCCCAAATTTATACAAACACTGCGTAGAAGAAGCTAGCCATTTTCCCCCAGATCCAATTTTTAGAAGAGCTTCAAAGAGTGTAAAACATGAGTTTACTTTGATATGGTCTTTAGCAACCTCTGTCATACTCTCTTGAGATTGGATCAGGTAAATTTAGGTGTTTTTATAATCATAAACTGTGAACAAAATCTTGTTTGCATTTCTTCACCAGTCATTTAAAATTCATGTATTCTGAGGGGGAAAGTCTCCTTTAATTTGAAGAGAAGGAAAGCAAATGCAAGAATTTGATATTTGATTAATATAATAATATACTTACCTTTCTTTTTCTCGGCAATGGGAAGCTTTGCATCATTTGATTTTGCTGCATCTGAAAAATACAATTTTCTTAGCTTGCAAAGTGCAAATTTAAGCATGTCTTTCCTTGCCTTGAGTACAAATGTGTCAGTCCCCATTTTAAAAGCTATAATCATAATATTTTTGCAATAGTAACACAAGGGTTAGCACGTGTGCTGAATCAGGAATTAAACAAGCCAGACAGTTAAGGTGAATAAAGCAATATAATATTATGAATGTCTATCCCTTTTTCATTATATACATACTGGAGGATTGGTATTATCAAAGTTCATAGCTTTGCAGACATTTAGCATTAAAAAGTGTCTTTTTATCATAAAATCACAGTTCATTACAATGGTTAGAGGTATAATTTAGCCAATTTAAAAAGATTCTATGATTTTACTGTTATGCTTTTGATCTGTGAAAATGAAATCCAGTATCTCTATACTACTAAAACTCTTGTTTGTATAACCTTTAACTGGCAAAACAGTGCAGCCTAGGGCAACATGTTATTGTTATTGATATTAAACCAAGGTACCTGAAAGAAGCTAACATACAAAATGTGTCCAAAATCCAGGACCCATGATTCCCTAAAGAATAAAATTTGGGAAAGTTATGACAGCTTCAGCTGCCAGGCTAGTGCTCCACTTACAATCCCTCATTTTCTCAAGGGAGAAAGGAAGGAAGAAAGATTTCCAGTGCTCTCTGTCAGCTTCCCACAAGGAAATTAAATGGTGAAGCTGCTCCTGCTCCCACTGTTTTTTTTTTTTTGGTCATTCTGCTCCTCTGTTTAAGTAAAAAAAAAAAATATCTGAAACAATGACCCATTGGGACACAGGTTGTCTAGTATATATATATAAATGTGGTAGGTGACCGGGATTGAAAATCAACAGTTCATGTAAAAACTAACTTACTCCATCAAGGTTTCTATCTTGCTATTTTTCAAAAACAATTTGAAACCAACCCACAATTGTTTTCAGTGTTATAGACCTTACAACACTAAGAACAAGAAGCAAAAAATCATTGCCCTGATCAAGCTCCTGAAGAGGAGGAGGAGGAGAAGAAGAACCTGATAGACCTAGGAGAATGGGAGGCATAAAAATTTAAAAGGAAGGAAGGAAGGAAGGAAGGAAGGAAGGAAGGAAGGAAGGAAGGAAGGAAGGAAGGAAGGAAGGAAGGAAGGAAGGAAGGAAGGAAGGAAGGAAGGAAGGAAATTTCACCTACTCTCACTTCAGTTAAGCCAGTGAAGTGAGGGGAGCTCAGCTCAGTTTCCCTAGCCAGGATATTGAGCCAGGATATTACAAGAGTTTTGTTTTGTAATGATTGGGATTTTGATTGTGGTTAGGCTTGGATACACTTCAATGTTATTGTCTTTTTTATTTTTGCTTGATTTCTTTGTTTTTTTGTTTTAACCCTAAATTAGCCAAGCAGAGTCACAATTTGCGAGGCCATATAAATTGATTAATCAATTTATCAAACGTCTAAAATGTGAAACTGCTAAGATACCATTTACTGCATAGGACTTGTTAAGTAGCTATTGATCAGAAAGCAATTAGAGAATAATGCAAAAGATCCCTCCAAGCCCACCACAAATATCCTATTTTTCCAGCTGAAAACCCGCTTCAGACCTACTACTACTGCAGCAGAGTTGGAAGTAAATCAGCCAAGCTACCAATAGAAATCATAAGAAGATGGGACTGGAAGGGTTCAGAACCAAATGGGAGTGCTGCAAACTCAGTATGTGGAAGAGCCATTAGATGAAAATGAACACCAAAAAAGAGGACATGGTAAATTAAGGACTCTTTTTTCTTTAATGACAATACTAAGTCCATTCTATAACATTATATGTAATGTTCCTCATATAACTATCTTAAATCACTTTAGCAACAACAAAAACATTTGTGAAATCCTACAATGGTCCTAGTTACAAAAAAGAATAAGATCTTAGAAATGATGTTTACCTTTTCCTTTGACAGCAATAGGAGGCTTCACTTTTTCTTTTGAGATATCTATAAAAACATTCATTCGTTCATTCATTTTGTTTTGCATTTTTTCTTTAAACCGCCCCACACACACAAACACACATTTCTGGGTGCTTTTAAACCTTCATTTAATGTAACAAGACTATATATAGCTAGATCAAGTCAACAGAACCAATCATTGTTATTTCCTTCCACAAGTTTTTCCACTCTTTTTGTTAACTCTATGGGCTTGAAAAGAATTTCTTCACTACTTTGGCAATCCAAAAGTAAACTGAAAAAGTCTTAAAACTTTAAAAATATATTTCTTTACCCTTTTTCTTTTGGGTTTCTGTGGTCTTCGTTATTTTTTCTTTCTTAGGCTCTGTGTAAAAGTACAGTGAGCAAACATTAGTCATATCTAGCAAATTAATAATCCCAAACTGAAGCTGTGTTGACACGATATGCAGTTTTGCTGCTAAGTTTTGAGTTGGATATATTGCAAATTCTTTTCATGGTAGCAGTAGTAAGTATCAATAGCTAAAACCATGTAACTTTTTTCAAGCAGGGATTGAACATAATTTGTGTTCATAGAAAAAGAACTGCACTTATGCGACTCTTTCCATGACCACAGCACTTTTCCTTTGACTGAAATTTATTCTGTTCACAGAGAACATTAGATGCCTTTGTGTGTAAGCATCAGAAGGATCCCAACCTTATGGCTACTTTTTGCTACTATAGAAACAACAGGTGACCAATCACCCTGAATGTCAATAATGGATGGTGTTGCACTTTGACCTTTCAGATTTCAGGATTAGTAATGCTTTGACAGAAGTAGAGGGGCAGAAATATAAATAGATGGACAGAAATAAATGAGGAATGATGTCTTGAAAGCCCCCCAGACATTTCAGATCTTCTTGTATCTCACTCAGCTGGAATGAAAGAAGACTGTAGCTTGCAGCAGTCCTAATTGCATTCAGCTATAATTTGCCTGACTCGATGTGGCATTTTAAATGCAAAACTTTTAAAAGCCATGGAAAAGTATAACACCAAGCAATGAGTTGTGGCACCTATTTGCTAAGACAAGTCTCTGTGGGTACTAGATAGTCAAATAATTTCCTACTTGCCTGACAAGGTCCAGATATATGAATATAAAAGGTTGGTTATACTTTGTCAGATCATAAATTATTTTACTTAACTAGACAGCTTCATATTTCTTACTAACTTTTAGCTGCTGTATTTAAGATTTCATTTATTTAACAGCAATCATAATCTACTCCTACTCTAAATGAATTCTGGACGGCTAATAGCAAAATACAAATCAGATTAAAATATAAAAAAAAACAATCTCAAACCATAAAACAACAATATAGATGTACTGCTGCTTCAGAAAATCATTGTAATACCAAGGAGGATTTGTGCTCTTTTTCTTTCTTGGATAAAATAGCTTCTCTTTTGTAATTCCTGTGCATGGCAGAGCAAAGTAGGATCTTTCACTTCTCCACCAGTTTACTCCTCATAAATCCTCAGGCAGTTAAGCTCAAGAGTGCTAAATTTTTATTTCAAAACTACTTTGCCAAAGCCAGCCACTTTAGTAGGGAGAATGTGATAAGTGAGCTGGTACTGTCTCATACAGATTCTGATCACTTTTCGGCAAGAAAAGATAAACAGCTAATGTAATTTATTAGAAGTATGAGTAACTGCAAGAGGTATAAGGTAGCTAGATATAAGCTACTTTGAGAGGAGCTTTACTATAGGCCTGTTCAGGAAAGCTGCTATAACGAGCTGGGATCATGATCACCTTTGTGAAGGATAAGGGGCTCCCAGATGCCATGGGGGTGTGAAATTCTATTTACACTCCTCAACAGGCAGTCTTTGACTTATGACTGTAACTGAGCCCAGAATTATGGTTGTAAGTCACTGAGACTGTAAGTTGAGACATCACGTGACCACATTTTTGCAGCTGTCATTAAGTGAACACCACAGTCATTAAGAAAATCCATTTTCCCCAAAGGACACTTTTTGCCAGAAACTGGAAATAAATGCCAGAATCCAGGGCGGAAAAACCATTCCAAATCACAGTCAGATGAGGACAGGACACTGCAAATGGCTGTAGGGGTAAGCTGATTGCCAAGTGTCCAAAATGAAATCATGTGACTATGGGGGTGGGGGTGGGGGTAGGTGCAGCAGCCATCATAATTTCAAATCAGGTTATAAATAGCTCTGGAGAGGTCTGGCATAACTTTGAACAGCCATTAAGCAGCCAGTTATAATTCGAGAACCAGCTGTATTGAATGTTGCAGAATCTTTTTTCATTGTTCCACCTGTAAATATGTTGTGTCTATGCCATAGTTAAAATTATTCTTTTGCTTTGCTTTCTTCAGTGAATCTGTTTAGCTTTTCTTTCATTTGTGTGCACACTGCATACAAATCCAAAAAAACCTCTTGCCCGCATTTTACAATAGTGAGACAATAGATTACAGGTAATCCTCGACTTATGATCACAACTGAGCCCGAAATTTCTGCTGCTAAGCAAGACATTCGTTAAGTGAGTTTTGCCCCATTTTATTTCTTGCCACATTTGTTAAGCGAATTGCTGCACTTGTTAAGTTAGTAACATAGTTAAGCGAATCTGGCTTCCCCATTGATTTTGCTTGTCAGATGGTCACCAAAGGGGATCAGATGACCCCCTCCCTGAGGCACTGCAACTGTCATAAGTATGAGTCAGTTGTCAAGCCTCTGACTTTTGATCACATGAACATGGGGATGCTGCAATGGTCATAAGTGTGAAAAATGGTCATAAGTCACTTTTTTGAGTGCGTTGCAACTTTGAACGGTCACTAAATGAACTGTTGTAAGTCGAGGACTACCCGTCCTCATTCTGTAATGTAATTAAGTGCATTATGTCTGTAGTTTCCTTTTTATGCCAAATCCTATTCATATTTACCCACATAAGGAGCCTCGCTGCATTCTTAGATGCTGACTTTCAGTTAAGGCTGAAATTCTGACGATACTGATTGCCAAGTAATCTTTATCATACTTAATAGATCTTGCATATTTACAATGCATAGGAAAGCAAGCATACACACAATGCAAAGGAAAGCCTTTGACAATACCCAGCCAGATGCCACACAATTGTTCCCTATGGATTCCATATTTAAATGAGAAAGAAAAGGAGAAGATTGGGTATTTAATAGATGTGTGTAAATGATTTTATCCTTTGTTTTTATGAACCCCCGAAGGCGTTCTCATTTCACATATGCTTTTTTTCCTGAATGCTGTCTGCATTCATGTAATATTCAATATTAGCCTTGCAGTGAAGTATTTCAAAATCAGGCATATATTTATTCCAGTTTAATTGTTTGCATATACCGTAAATGCTGGCGTACAAGGCGACCCGGTGTATAAGACGACCCCCGTCTTTATAGCCGGGCCGCATTCCTAGAATGTCGTCTTATACGCCAAAAACTACCAGTATTTCCGGCGTATAAGACGACTTGGCGTATAAGACGATCCCCGTCTTTATAGCCGGGCCGCATTCCTAGAACGTCATCTTATACGCCGGAAACTACCAGTATTTCCGGCGTATAAGACGACCCCCATCTTTGGTGCCGATTTCAGCGCTCGCGGAAGTCGCCTTATACGCCGGCATTTACGGTAATCAGAATCAGGAAGAACATGGCAGTTTTTATCATACTTATATTTTAATTTCAAGTTTGCTTTCCGCTGCTTATTTATCGCCTTTACTTTTTAAAGGTACATCATAATTTGTTTCTTTTTCTTTCATGTGTTCTGCAAAATACATACCAGAGTTGTGTTAATTTTCATGTACATACAAATTACAGATGTTTGAAAATTTGGGTAAGCATATATGGTGTTATAAACTGGCTGTTTTATTTTGCAAATATACAATTATATTAAGTTGTGGAACCATCTTAAGAAGGTATATCCCTTAAAAGAAGCATCCAAATATTTTAAATTCTGGTTTTACATAATAATAGTCTAAGAGTTAATTGCCTGAGATGAATATTGCAGGACGGAAAGGAGAAGGGTAATACACTAGGTGCTTACTATGCAGAAAATTATTGCTATATAATTTGCAGCTCATCCATGTATGAATTTATATGCCTGCATGTAAAACTCCTTTAGAAAACTTATAATATTTTCCAACAGCTCCAACATACTCTGTGTTTTGGATATGATATTTGCTTTGTGATCCTGTATTATAGTTAACATTACTACATGTTGAATGTTATAGAGCAATTGGAAGTAACAATAGTCTTTTGCAGTATTATTTATGCATTTCCAAAATTTAAGTGAATATTTTACTGTACTTTTATAACTAAAATGGAAACATTACTTTTTAATCCAGAAAACTGAAAGTACACCACCACTACTAATATGAAATACATACCTACAAATAATGAATAAATCGACACATTAATAAAACTGTGACCAGGATTGATATTTTCTGTCATACAAAGAATTGTGCAGTCACTGCTATGCTGTGAAAATTATAACTGAGCTCAAAATAATAAAACAGTAAAATTCAATAATATTGACATTGTGCAATCTAATATATGATTAATTGTGCCACATTCATCATTTCTTGTTTCTTTAATTGTTCACTTGGAAAGCATAGTGGCCTATTTTTTTTAAAAAAACTTTTATTCTAAATGAAGATTTGAAATGATCTTGTAATACGTTAAAATAATGAAAACAAGGAGAAATATTATTCATGGATAAACTGTCAGATAATTTATCATATCCACAAAGTACATACATACTGTGACACACTTTACTTGATTCTTCGGAGTCTGATTTATCTGCAGAAGAAGAAATGAAAAAATAATAATCCCTTATTTCCTCATACAGTAGCTAACACTATATGATTAGAATGAAGAATTACATTTATTGAAATTAAGAGGTAAAATTCATCAGATTAAAAGTCTATTTGCATGTGCAAAAAAAAAAAAGAGTTCAGAGTGGCATTTCACTTATAAATAGCAAAAGTAGATGAAGATTTCTTTCTTAGCCAACTTTTGAAAAAGCTTCTGAATCAGTGGAACCCACAACAAAACAACAACTTTTGACTTATTTCATTCAGCTGAAAAGATGAATGAGGTGCCTGATCAATTCTTAACATTAACCAAGGACACATCCCTTGAAATGGAAAGCAGGCCAAAATCTCTGTTCTCCTATTATTTTGTTTCTGTTATTAGTGCTTCCCTTCAGAAAACCAGCTTTAAAATGAAAAGAGACTTTGAATCACTAAGACAATCAGAGGCCTGGAGACTAAAACATATGAATAACGGCTGCAGGACTTGGGTTTGGCTTCTAAAAAAAAGAAGAAACAGGGGTGACATGATATCAGTATTCCAGTATTTGAGAGGCTGCCACAAAGAAGAGGGGGGTCAAAATATTCTCCAGAGGACCAGAGACCAGGACAAGAAACAATGGTTGGAAACTGATCAGAGAGAGAAGCAACTTGGAATTAAAGAGAAACTTCCTAACAGTGAGGACAATTAACCAGTGGAACAGCTTACGCCCAGAAATCGTGGGCGCTCCATCACTGGAGATTTTTAAGAAGAGACTAGACTGTCACTTGTCTGAAATGATACAGGTTCTCCTGCTTGAGCAGGAGGCTGGACTAGAAGACCTCCAATGTTCCTTCCAGCTCTATTCTATTCTAGATAACCTAAATACAAGATGTGTTTGAAGCATGCTACTCATGTTTCCTAAGAAGGCTTGTAGAGGAAAATGTGGAGGGAAAAAGACCAGGGAGAGATGAAACTGTCAAAAATGTGCATTTTCCCATCTTAATTTAAATATATTTTCCATCTATTTACATTTTAAAAGGTCAGTATGAATTTTTGTATGCATATTCTTTGCTTTTCCCCTAACGTACATATACTAGTAAATATTTTTCTCTAATATTTGCATTTTAAGGTACTTTACTTAAGGACCAGCATCTCTTTAAAATATTCTAAATTAGCAAATGATCACAAAATTAATAAAGAAGAATATTTTTATGTGTATATATAGCCACTAGAATATGAACTGAGAGCAAATCCCATTCCTTATTAACACTGATGACGTTAACCTAGTTTGGGTAATGAAACATCTGCAAGAAAACATCCAAGCTCAGAGAGCACCAAGGACTTCTCATGGTAATAAAATTTGCAGAAATGGGAGAAAGGAAAGGCCATTGCATTAAGTTTATCTACTGGCCTAAAGGTGTAAATTATAACTGTTTACATATGGATTTCTTCTCTGTCTCTATGAGGAAGAGATCCATGTATAAACAATGCCCAGGTCCATGCCTTCTCATTGCCTCCAGCATGAAAGGTCTGAAAGAGAAGCTAATGAAAAAATGTAGAATCCCCTGCTGCAAATAGAAACCTTAACTTTATGGCTACTCTTCTTTGAAGGCATGAACAAGGCTTCAGAT
This sequence comes from Crotalus tigris, assembly GCF_016545835.1. NCBI lineage: Eukaryota > Metazoa > Chordata > Lepidosauria > Squamata > Viperidae > Crotalus > Crotalus tigris. The sequence continues at coordinate 7,254,396 of NW_024096511.1, read as the reverse complement.
GCTACCTCTGGACCTTTTGGGGTTAATACTGCAGCTGATATCTTTTACCTACTGTATAACAAGTGGCAGCATTTCCCTGACTAAGAGTGATCTCAAGAAAGTAGGTAGTTGTTGGACCATATTAATACTTTCATGGAAGATAACCAGGAATTTCAAATTCTCAAACAGACTTGGAAGTTGAACAAATATCCCCATAAATAGGGCAATGGCAAACCAATTCAGTATTCCTGCCTACAAATATACTTGACCCAGAAATCGCTTCTGAATCAATGGAGTCTTTGCTTATATTTATCCTGCTTCCACAAACACTTTCAGCTGACAATTTGAGACAGTGTGTATATAAATGTCACAATGTGCAGCTCTAGAAAAGACTGAAGACAACTCAACTCTGTCATTGACTTCATGTGAAGGGTATGATCACGGGGCTGAGTTGGCTACATTTCTCTTCTCACTTTTCCCAGAGAAACAGTTGTTTTTATTGAGGGAGAGGCAGAAAGGAGACAAAGCAGAATGATGAAGGCAGGGTTGTAGCATCATGACACAAAGATCTGCCTGGTTTGTGTGGACATCGCGACAATGCATGATATTTTTTTTAAAAAGGGCAGAGATTGCAGCGTAACACTGTGATGTTCATCATTTTGATAAAAGCAGGAAGTCCCTGCAGATGTCCATGGGACAGAATCAGAAAGGTTAAAAAGAAACATGGGAATGAAACTACTCAAGTATTCCTTAAATTGGTGTTTCTCAACCTTGGCAATTTTGAGACATGTGGATTTCCCCAGTCAGCATGCTGGGAATTGAAGTCCACACATCTGAAAGTTGCCAAGGTTGAGAAACACTGCCTTAAGTACTTAGGAGTAAAAGAAAACATTAATAATTTCTACGTGTTTCTAGTGTTCAGCTTAAACATCTAAAGAGTCAGCTAATTTTGGACATGGACAAAGATATGTTTGCCCACATCACTAAGGCCATTTTCACAAGAGATACTACAATTTTACATTATTCTTCTATATTTAAAATCTAATAGCTTATTGTATGATAGCAAAAGAACTTTAATGATTTGATCCCCTCTAAGCTTGTCATTATCATTCCATGAAATATTTAAAGTAACATTTAAGGTAAGAGAAATAGTGCAAATTACAAACATGTCATGAATAAGCACATCAAAAATGTTGAAACTTTATTTTTTAATTCTCTCATACGTTTAGGTCTGTGTCATTTAGTTTGAATTATTTGATTTTATATTTATATTATATTGATTTTATATTTTTATATAATAAATATTAACTTTAATATTAACTTTAGATATTTATATCAAATCCAATCAAATTTATTATAGCCCCAAGGGCAGATACAAACAAAATATCTCATAATAGGAGCATTATATCTTTCTACATAACTGTATAATGGGAAAAAATAAGTATTGTAGAATAAAAAAAAAAAGAATTGTGCGACTTGGGAACTATTTTTTTTAGTCCTTGTCCAAAAGAAATTAAAAAGAAATCACATGACTTTAATACTTAATGCCTTAATATTTCTTCAAGATAAGATATATAAGGATCTAGCTAGAGTCCTTATACAGGGAACAATATAGTATCATATGGTTTAGAGTTTTTATTGCTTCATCTCCACATGAACATAACTGAAGATACATAGGACTGCTCTTAAAACATCCAAAAAGGACTGCTGAGGTCTACCCTTATGAAATTTCAAAACTGGAATAGATGATTACAGTAAATAGGAGGCTGGAACAAATGCTTTGGAAGCAAATGATAAATATTGGGATGTGACACCTTACTATTTGTTTGGAGATCTATGTCTCCAAACAAACAATATTCATTGCTTAAGGGCATTTGTAGCATTACCAAAACCTAAGAAGCACAGATTTTCCATAGAAAAGCCCAGCAATTGAATTTTACCTAGGACTTTTTAAAGGCATCATGATTTTAACTGGTAACTAAGTACTAATGGGGTCAAAACTATAGGACGCAAAATTAACTGTACCCAGAAGGAAAAAGAAGAAACTGTGCTGTAGCATTCAAAGAAACAATGCCTGATGTTGAAATTTATTTAAATTATTTATATATTCACTTTATATAAATCAGTGGTTCTCAACCTTTTTAATGCCGTGACCCCAACCGGTTGTAAGTCAAGGACTACCCAACCAGTCGTAAGCTGAGGACTACCCAACCAGTTGTAAGTCGAGGACTTTCCCTGCCCGGGAGCGCCACGCATGCGTGGTGCCGTCCCCTGCACCGGCCGAGGCGTAGCTGGCAAGCGGCAGAGATGGAGCAGGCTGACCATCGGCTGGGCCACCAGCTGGCCCAGCCCAAGGGAGGTAAAGCACCCGCCAGGACCCATGCACGCCAGCAACCCTCCCTGTGCCTGCCGGCCTCCCATCTTCCACCCCTGGCCCTCTTTTACTTACATTTTTAGTAGTTGCTCAGCAGGGAGGGGTGGAAACTTCCAGACAGCTCGCCTTCACTGCAGACAACTTGCAGCACCATTTGCAGAATGGGACTTTTGGCGGGCTCAGCAGGGCAGAGACAGCCTGGACAATTCCTATTGGCTTTTGAAAGCCAATAGAATTAGACTCTATTCAAGAGAGTCTATTCTATTGGTTTTCAAAAGCCAATAGTATAAAAGGGAGTAGCACAGCTAAGGAAAAGGGGAAAAAATGGCGGACTGCGTCGTTTGGCGACCCCCATGAAATGGTCGTTCGACCCCAAATGGGGTCCCGGCCCACAGGTTGAGAACCACTGATATAAATCTTCATTTTATACAGAGTTTTCCTTTATATCAATTCTGTAACTTTTTCTATATTAAAACTTGTATGCTGATCTGGCCATTTAAATGGAAACATGCTGAAGTCCACATTCTATACCAGACATGTCAAACACAAGGCTGGTTTCATGTGGCCCACGAAGCCATCCTGGAAATAGTGAGGGAACAGCCCCTGCTGCCTTGGCTCTGGCCCAGGCCAGCCGGGAGCCAATGTACAGTTTTGTGGTGGCCATCTATGCTGAAACATATTCAGTCTTAGCTCCACAAGGCTGTCTGGAAACAGCTTGATGCTGCAGGTGCTCGAGGGCCAGGCTGGGCATTAGACCTCTGCTGCCCAGGGCTCCAGGCAGCCCACACTACCATCCAACCCCCCCTGCATGGCCTGAGAGGAACAGTGAGGCTCCTCCAATGGACCATGCATTGGCACTTGCCCTGGTCCCACCCCCTTCTGCCAGAGACCCTCAGATCTGTCCCACTCCTGCCCAGGCCTCGACAGGCACCCTTGACACAAATGATGTAGAGCTGGCTACACCCACCTATGACCACCCAGTAGGCCACACTCACCCTGGCCCCACCCCACCCCCCGAGGGCAAGCACAATGCTGATGTGGCCCTCAATGAAATTGAGTTTGACACCCCTGTTCTATTCCTACATTTGCCTCACAGTACAGTAGTCCTTGACTTATGACTATTACTGGAAATAGAATTTTCATTGCTAAGCAAAGTGATTATTAAGTAAGTCGGGCCCAATTTTATGACCTTCCCCCATTGATTTTGCTTGTTGGAAGGCATCTGGAAAAATTGTTACTTCAAATGGCCATTAAATAAATGGCTGGTAATCAAGAACTACCTCTATGCAATGCAATGTCTTTAAAGATCCACAAAAATGGTCAGGTATTGTTAAAACATAAAGAATAATGCCTAGCCCATAGAATGTTCATCTCCACTTAAAGCCTTTATGCCACAAATCAAGCCAGTTAAAATAATTTAGGCCAAAAAGATGACATGTCTAAATAAATTGTTACATTTTGTCTCTGCGTTTGGATATATACAAACTGAATTCTGTCAGAATGATGTTTCCCAGACAGGTTGAAAAGACTACTCACCAAGATAGTTAAAAGAGACAAATTCAAGGTTGTCCATTTCTTGAAATATGAAATGTGTATATTTTAAAACAGCTCTGACACTTGCTTTAGAACATATCAGCTTCACTGAGTTTCTTTTTTTTACCTTGTTCTGCTGCCTTGCTAGGTCTTTCTTCTTTCTTTTTGTGTAATGCTGCAAAGCAAAGATAAGGGATATGTAACATAGCTAGTCTCAAAGAGAATGGCTTATGCAAACAAGGCCTTGTGAAAAAGCATTAAATCTCTGCTGCTTATTTGAAGTGACATTTTTACATATTGATTAGATCATAACAGATAATTTAAAATTATGCAATAACATTATATTTGTGTCTCCTAAACAATCTACATGTAATTATAATCTTGTAGAATGACAAAGCGAAAAAGAACATGATACAGGTAGTCTTCAATTTCTGACCATAATTGAGCCCAGAATTATAGTCATAAATCATGCTGATTGTTAAGTGGGTCATCACCTGACCATGAACAATTTTACAATTTTTTTTGTGGCGGTCCTTAAGCAAATCCATTGTCTGCAATTTTTTGCTGGAAACCCGAAATAAATGCCACTTTCCAGCAAAAAAAAATATTGTAAATCATGGCCATATGACTGCCAGATGCTGCAAACTGCCATAAATATGGCCTGGTTACAAAGAACCCAAAATGTGGTCACATGACTGTGGGAGCTCCAGCTACCAGAACTTAGAAACTGGGTTGTAAGTAGTCCTACCATTAAAATAATATAAAATCCTATAGTAAGTTGATCAACTGGAATACATTTATCTGGATGTCTATCCTAGTTAGTTAGTGGGAAAAAGCATAGTGCAGTGGTGGCGAACCTATGGCACGCATGCCAGAGGTGGCACTCGGAGCCCTCTCTGTGGGCACACATGCCGTTGTCCCAGCCTCACCTTCCCCCATGACCCCTCCTCACCAGCAGCCCCTCTGGAAGAGAGTCACCCTGAGTGTGGCCCACACGGACCAGTGCAGCCAAAGACATGGCAGCCAGGCTGCATAGACAAGATTTTGCCCTCATGTCCATTCCGCACAGTTAATGCTGTGGGGCGTGGGCAGAGGGCGTGGCCACCATGGCGCTGCTGGGCTGCCTGGGCAATCTGTGGTGGGCCCTGGAGATGGTGAGTGGCCCTGCGGGAAGATGGGGTGGGGGCGGGGCAGGGGAGGGGAGGGGGTGGAGCTGGGTGGAGCCAGTTTTTGGGCACTTGGTCTCTAAAAGGTTCGCCATCACTGGCATAGTGTATCAAAGATGAAAGGTACCTAGATTGAGAAGTTATCTTCCTTGAAATGGCTGTGAGAAATAAACTAGAAGCATCTATTGCTATTCTTAATTGTATTTGGCTTGCTACCCAAATCCTAAACTACCCACAGTTTTACCTATCGATTGTTAACCATGGCATGTCTGATTTAATGATATTGTAAGGTGAAGTTTCATCTTATATATAAACAAATAATTTTTTAAATTCCCCTGTAAAGGAGAAGAATGTGCAGCTCCTGAAGAAAGCTTCTGCAGATTTAGGATACAGGCACTCGACTACTTCAAAGTCATCAAATTCAATATTCAACTCATTTTGAAGCAGGAATCTTGTCCCAGCACTCGTCTTCCTCCCAGTATTTGACATGCAAGGTCAGCTGCCTTGTGACTTGCTATTTCCTCTGGCCAAAATAGTGGGTCACGTGGTAAGTCACATGGTTTTCCGATACTTGTCAGTTTTAATATTTGTCATGTCTTCTGGAACAGATACCAAGATACCACTAACTGATACAAAGGTACCACTGTATAAGCTAATTGAAGCACAGATTGAATAGAAGACAAATCATGTTGCTTAAGGCACCAGGCTAGAAATTAGGAGACTGTGACTTCTAGTCCCACCTTAATCATGAAAGCCAGCTGGGTGACCAGTCACTCTCTCTCAGCTTCACCCCCCACCCTCACAGGGATGTTTTTGAGGGGAAAATAAGAGGAGGAAGGAGTATTATATATGTTCTCTGCCTTGATATATTTATAAAAATAATAAAGGCAGGGTATAGATAAATAATTAAGTATGTTTTGAATTCCAAGGTCATAATAGGTCTAAGCCATAGTCTTTTTTCAAAAAAGGAACCACAAATTATGTTAATTTATCATTTATATAAAAAAGAAAAGCTCTTTTAAAAAAGGAGTCACCTGTGTGTGAGTTAGGGACCTATACAAATTTATAATAAATAAATAAAATAAAACTAACATTTTGTTAGTTTTAATTCAAGTGATTAAAACACTTTTAATAAAAAAGTGGTAACGACTAACTGTTACTGTGTGAAAGAGAAGTGTACGATCTCCTGAGACATTACAAACCCAGCTCTCAGAATTATTGAACTGAATGAAGGCCTTTACAACTCATCTCTGAAAACTAGCTAGGGATCAGGCTGCAAAGCATTCTCTATATAAGTACATAAATTTTAAAAAAGGAAATAATATTCCTGACCTTTTGGCTTATGAGTTCCTCCAGCAGCTGCAAATAAAGTAAGAAAATATTCTGAACACTATACAGAACCTCAAAATTCTTACAACAAACATTTATTTCTATATATTACCACAGATATCCCAAGTGGTAGCTGCCCAATCTAAAAACAGCACAAAAGCTTTAAAAGCCTAAGAAATAACAAAATCCTCATGAGAAATCCAATATGTAGCCATGTAGAAAGAAGCAATATTTTCAATTATTTTGAAAAAGCAACTAAGGATGAATCTGGTAGGAGAGGAGAAAGATGTTTTTGAATCAGTGATCCCCTTGGTGTAAAACAAAAACAAACACATTTCGGTTATTTCATAGTATTCTTTTCTTTCCCGAAGAAGATTGAAAAATGTTTTTAAGATTTTCCAGAAAGACCCTAACAAAAGTGGATTCTCCCAACAGAACTTGATCTAATTACTTGAAGAATGTTGGAGCACAAGGAAATACATAATGAGCATTCTAAAAAGAAGAACTGATAACATGTTTTCCTGAAACCCCAGAGCAGCACTATTACTGTAGACAGAACAATTGCCTGGCTCCACATGGGGTAGCTGCATCCATCATCATGAGATGGTTTAAGATGGCACAGTTTTGAAATATACATGGATATTTGAGTTTATTGATAACTACAAGACATAAAAATAGTATTTATGGAAACGTTGTTGTTACATGGTATTCTCACAGCTTCTGCCATGCCTGAAAAGTGTTTACAGCTCCCAGCGGCAGTACCAATGAATGGTTAAAGTGGGCAGAAATGGAAGTCTTCCAGAATTAGACCTGGCATCCGTCTTTATATTTTTCAGCATTTGGCCGGTGATCAAATGCATGCATTGCCTTCTTCTTGCCTAGAGAAGTTAAGTGGCAGCATAAACTTTTCTTACATGCTAAAACTTTTTTGTTGGATTAGGATTGAATAGTAGATTCAGTGCTTCAAAAATGCAGAGGCTTTTCTGTCATCTTGATTAAAAATGACTTCTTCCCCAATGATGAATATGCCAAAAACAAAAGCACCATTCATTCCCAAGGGGGGGGGGGTTACAAGTAGTCCTTGATTTATGAATGTTTGTTCAGAGACCATCTGAAATTATGATAGCACTGAACAAAGAGATTATAACCTGTATCTGAATTTACAGCTGCTGTAGGTCCCTGTGGTCCTGTGAACAAAATTCTGGCACTTGGCAATCTGCCTGCCCTTACAATCAACTGTAGGAATGCTAGAGAGACCCTCACTTGTCTATTTTCCCCCAATCCTGCCCTGCTGGGTCCTTTGGGCTTACCTCCCAAATGGCTGGGTCTTCACAGGCCTTGGGCCTCCTCCACTCTACCGTCATGCCTCACTTTACTTACTTTTTCTGAAGATCACCTTTGGGAAGAAGAACCAGTCAATCTGCCATGTGGCTTTCCTATACAGAGGCCATATGTTGCTGTCCTGAGAGTGGGAAGCATTTTGGGAGTGGTCACAATTTGGGTCACTCCAGAATGGCACAAAATGAGCCTCTGCCACTCTCAAAAAGGTGCCCACTTGTGGGGCGGCACCACACCGTCTCTGTATAGGAAGGCCATGAGGCAGATCGGCCAGTTCTTTTTCCCAAAGGTGATCTCCAAGATCCAATATGTGATAAAGTATTCAAATAGGAGCCGAGGTGGCACAGCAGTTAGAGTGCAGTACTGCAGGCCACTTCAGCTGACTGTGTTCAGCAGGTCAGCGGTTCAAATCTCACCGGCTCAAGGTTGACTCAGCCTTCCATCCTTCCGGGGTAGATAAAATGAGGACCCAGATTGTTGGGGGCAATGTAAATATATATACATTGCTTACTGGTGTACACCGCTTAGAGAGTGCTTGCTCTTAAAGCGGTATATAAGTCTCATAAATAAATAAATAAATACTTAGTCTTTGCTTAGTATACAGATCATCCACATATTTTTGATGCACGACAATAAAGCACTACTATAAAATATAGCAACACTTTGAAAAAAGTATTTGGAAAACACCCTGATATTTATTTTAATGATAAAGGAATTGCATCCCCAGAGCAGTTTACACATTCCATATATGGGAACAGAATTACTAATAAAATAGTATGTTGTGTTATGCATTTCCATCCACTTATATGAAATTGAGAAATGTTTGCCTCAGCAGGACAATGCAATAACAGTTATGCTTCTGGAATTGATGATGTTATCATGTCTATAGTAGTATTCATGAGCAAAGTTCTTCCTCCCTCCAACCTACTGAGATACAATCATATCTTGCAGCATCAAAAAAAAAAGTTCTCCTTCTGTCAAGGGTGTGTCTCACACACACACACACACACACACACAAATTGAACAAAAGGTAAATGTTTCATTTCAAAATGGCTCATTAAAATTGGAGAGAGTTAAGATACTCAGTACATCAAATATCATATTTGCATTTGCATAGTTTGCCTGAAAAATAATAAGTTTTATAAAAGTTAATTTGCTAGAACTACTCTGGCTGAAGAATACTAGATTGCCAGACACACATAAAAAAACTAGTGAATTTTTTTACATGGATATACAATGTAATTTCAGAGATATCCTGCAGGGAGCAGAATATAATCTGTTATCCAAGTCACCTTTTAAAAATTTAACTTTTCACTCATCTGTTAAATGACATGCTGATTTCCACAGGCTTGCCTTAATGTATACTGGGTGTTAAAAGTAAAAAAGTGCCATTTCCTGAGTTTATTTTTACAAAGGACTTGCCAGCTTTATTTACATGCACATCCTCCTTTGGCTAAAATAAAAACAGCGAAACATTTTTGTTATTGTAAATGTTGAACCTGGATAATCAATATCTTTATCAAAAACCATATGTTTCAGGGAAGGATAAGAAAATAAAAACATTTTCACCTGTTTCCACTGGCTTTCCTTTCTTAAGCAATTCTGGAAGAGGAAAACCAGAGCATTATTTCTCTATTTGAATGCCCATAGTTCCCTCTCGGTCCCTTGGGGTTACCTGCTGCTGCTATCAGATGTAGTAGCAAAGGCAGGGTAACAGAAATGGCCATGGAAGAAAGATAACCAGGCAGGGAAAGGATCTGGACTTGGCTGGAAGGCTTCATGTGACTCAGAGGGCCAGGCTGGCAGAGGAGGAGAATTATGAAGTGGATGAGGAAAGAGAAGTTAAGGTGGCATGATGAGCGGTGCCATCAGCTGTGCAGTGTCTATTAGGTTTTGCAGGGCTTATTGGTGGGAACAGCAACCTTGGGAAGGACCAGTTGTGGTCTTTCACAAATTCCAGATCCTCTTAAACTGACCCTACTCTCCCCCCACCAAAGGAAACACAAGGTGCAAACGGAAGGATTTCATCTCCTTGATAGTCACAATTCATGATGGATGGGAGTGGATGGTTCGGTCCATTTGTGGAATAATGAAACCCAGTGGCTTGCCATAATTAGACAATCTATCTCTAGGTAATGCAGAATGATAATGGAAGAGGTCTATTTCTGTTTTCTGATGGAAAAGGTTAGGGTCTGGCTAGATCAGTGATGGCAAACCTTTTAGAGGCCGAGTGCCCAAACTCAACCCAAAACCCACTTATGTATCGTCGGGTGCTGGATGGGCGTGGCCCATTGGGTGGGCATGGCTTCAGTGGTAATGGCAGACTGGGTGGGACTAAAAAGTTCAATCAATCAAATCCAACTTTGGGAGAAGTTGAAATTGATTGATTGATTGAACCTTTTTTTTTTTGTACATGGTGGCGGAGGCCTAAAGCGAAAAGATTTTATAAAACCCAGCTGAAGGCCTAGGACTGGGGCGATGGTGCATGTGCCCACAGAGAGGGCTCTGCGTGCCACCTGTGGTACGCGTACCATAGGTTCACCACCACAGGGCTAGATTGCCTGGAGCAAGTTCACCATTTCTCATTTGCAAGCTCACTCTGAGAGGACCCTTAAGTGAAAATATATCCTCTACAAACAGTAAATATACTATCTTGAATCCATAGCAATGGGGCTGTATGGATGAGGCCACCGTGTTCAAAATGTATACTACGTTACATGCCCTTAATTTTATTTCACTTAAAAGTAAGTGCTCAAAAGTGGAAAATGCAAATTCATATATATGTGTTTTTGCCCAGATCCTACCAGATTCCTTTATATGCTCATCCTTCTTAGGCGTCTTGGCTAAAAAAATAATTAAGTATTTTGGTTATAATACATTTTATACAGAGATAATATTCTTATCATAAATATTTGTTTCAGGAAGCAAAATTTATAAAATAAAAGAGTGCTTACCTATTTGTATTGATTTTTCTTTCTTATCTGGTTCTATAAAGTGAGAGAAAGACCTGAAGATGATGATTCTAGATAACTCATTGTGGGCATTTTTACTTTTTTATTTTGCTAAGATCTTACCAGATTCTTTTACACAAATATCCTTCTTTGGCAGCTTGGCTAAAATTAAATAATACAAATTTGGGGTTATTATAAACTTTAAACAGGGAACTAAAAATAGGACATGGATAGCATACTTACCTATTTCTATTGGCCTTTCCTTCTTGTGTGTTTCTAGAAAACAAGAGACAACAAAATGATTTTTCATTGAATGATTCTTTCTACATGTGATGGTTTATTTTCAGCAATTAACTACTCTTATGAAACACTCATTTCTGTAATCTTTTCCTAATTTTCAAGATGAAAAGTGCAATTTCCCAAATTTATTCTTTCTGAAGTCTTACCAGGTTTGCTTGCTTGCACAGCCTTCTTGGATAGCTTGGCTAAAATAAAAAGATTTAAATAGATTAATTATTGTAAATGCTAAATATGGATTCTAAATATGCATAACACGTCTTTCAGGTAAGGTTATTTCAGGAAAATAAGAGCATGCTTACCTATTTCAATTGGCTTTTCTTTCTTGTCTGCCTCTAAAAAGTAAGAGGAAGGCCAAAAATATGAATTCCGTATTTGGGTATTCAAAATAAATAGTGTATAATTTAATACATAACAGAGAAGCAAATGATGGACTGAGGGTACTTAGAGACAAAGAAATTTAATTCCCCAATTGAAACTAAATTGGGATTGAAGGGACTGCTCTGACTAGATAACTCAAGTACTTTATTATCTATTCATTCAAAGATTTTCCCACTGGTGCAAAAACAGTGGTTGCCTCTGCTCCTACTTTTGCTACTGTCAAATATGACAGTAAAGCTTTCCCATAATGAGAGATTTAAGAGAAATGAGTTTTGGGGGAAGAAGAATAAGTATAAGGAAGGGTCCACACTTGGCTAGGATGTGGGAAGGAAACAGGCAAAGAAGAAATAAAAGGTGGGTCATGGAAAAGAGGTTCAGGAGAGGTCGTGCAGTGTCTAATCAAGACTGCCATGGAGGTAATAGACAGAAATAATGAATGTAGGGATTATTCACTAGTGTTGGTGATTTATGAGTTCAATATTCCAAACAAAGCCTACCAGCTAGACAGAAGCAAGGACAATCTCCAAATAGGAGAGATCTAGTTTTCTAGTAGCCACAGTTACAATGACATTAGATTCACAAAAACTCATGGTCCAATGATTTGGTCCTGTTGTGGGATAACTGAAATCCAACTGTTTGCCTCCTGAGATCACTTGTAAGAATTCCAGCCTGCCTCAGCAGCAAGCAAACATGAAGCACCTCATGTGAACACATATCTTCAAGCAACAGCAAGCAAATTATGTTGGAGCAGAGCAAGGAATGAGTGTTAAGAGACCAAGAGTGGACAGAAAGCACTCAATTATCCATCCTCATCATTTGATTTCTTCAAAGCAAAAACATCTCAATAATATTGTGTTAACTGATGGGAAATGCAAATTGGTAGATTTGTTTTTATCCAAAACTTACCAGATTCTTTTCCATGGATATTCTTCTTTAGCAGTTTGGCTAAAATAAAAGTACATACATACTGAGTTATTGTAAATGTTGGACAACTCTACCATATCATTTGCTTCAGGAAAATAAAGAAGGTACAAGACAACATACTTACCTATTTCTATTGGCTTTTCTTTCTTATGTGTTACTAGAAAATAAGAAGAAAATCAGAATATGATTTCTGCATTTCAGAGTACAAAATAGATATAATCCCATACATTAAACATGTTAAAATCATAGAGTGAGATCACTTTAGTGATCTGACTTAATTCCATAATTAAAAGAAAGCAGAGTTGAGAAGACCCTTCTGGTTAGATAGGTTTTTTGTTAATTTTCAAAATGGGAAGTTGAATTTCTCAGGTTTTCCCCCCTGAGGCCTTACCCGTTTGGTTTGCATACACAGCTTTCTTTTGCAGCTTGGCTAAAATGAAAAGGGATAAATATATTGATTATTATAAATGTTGAATTTGGTAATGAGTTTTTGAAACAAATCTTTCAGGAAAGCATAGGTGGGAAAATAGGAGCATGCTTACCTGTTTCTATTGGTTTTTCTTTCTTTTTTGCCTCTAGAAAGTAAGAAGAGGGCCAGAAAATTACTTCTACATTTGGTTGTTTATAGCAAGCAGTAGGTGACATTCTACACAGAATTATATCATAGACTAAAATCCCTTCAAGTTAAGAGAGTCTTTTATTTTGACTGTTAAAATGAAGCATAGACTGAGTGGAATCTTTTGACTAGAAAACCCAAGGCGGGCAGAATGAGATTTATTATCCAATTTCCAATTTTAATTCAGTATAATTCACTAGTTTTATAGCACATTCATTTCCACAGCATGTGTTTACACAGTAATTGTCCAGAATGGAAAATGGGATTTTCTAGACATAATTTTACATAGCATTTACCAGTTTTATTTACATGCACATCTTTCTTTGACACTTTGGCTAAAAAAAAATCAAACATTTTGACTATAACATAGATTGAACACAGATAATCAATATCCATTTAATGCTGATGTGTTTCAGAGGTGACACAATAAAGGAAAGCTTACCCATTTCTCTTGGCTTCTCTTTCTTGTGGAGTTCTAGAAAGTAAGAGGAAAACCAGTCAATGATGTCAACATTTGGGAGTTGGGAGGGAAAGTTTCTGCCCCTGGCACAAAGACAATTGTTTGTTCCTTCTATGCTGCCAATTAAAGGAAATGGCAGCAGAGGGAAGAGGAACAGAAGGATGGAAAGGAGCTATTTTATTTACCTTCTTAGTTATTTTTTTTTAATTGCACATTCATTCCCATAACCTTGTGTTATGCTATATACTAAATGTTCAAAGTAATTTCTACTTACTCATGTCTTACTGGATCCTTTAACATGCATACCCTTCTTTGGCAGCTTGGTTAAAATAAATGCTTTTAAATATTGGTATATTATAAAGTTTGAAGAGCATATTACATCAATATGTTTCAGAGAAGCAGAGGGGAAAGAATAAGAACAGTTAACTGTTTCTAGAAAATCAGAGACCAGAACATTATGGAGTGTTTTATAGTTAAATAAGACAGTTACAATAAATGTTCAAAGTGAAACATGTAATTTCATGCATATGTTTTTACCCAGGTCTTACCAGATTCTTTTACATGAATATCCTTCTTTGGCAGCTTGGCTAAAATAAAAAGATTAAGCATTTTAATTATGATAAAATTTGGAACCTAGGTTACCCATATCCATGTGTTTCTGGGAAGCAAAGATTAAACACAGATGCACACTTACCCGTTCCTGCCAACTTTCCTTTCTTGTGTGATTCTAAAAAGGAAGAGGAAGACAAGAACATAATTTCTGTATTTTAGTGTTCATTGCATAGTGTGGGATTATTCAATATATTACAAACATTTGGGGCACTGATGTAAAAAAAGAGGTTACTTATTTTGCATAAATACAGTAGTTACCTCCTCTTCCTGTTCTGCTGCTCTCAGATATGATAGTACAGTTCTCCCATGAGCAGAGATTTAAGAGAATTGGCTTTAAGGGAAGAGGACTAAGTATAAAGAAGGGTCCATACTTGGCTTAGTTGTGAGAAGGATACAGGCAAAGAGGAAGGAAAAGGTAAAAAAGGAAGAAAGGCTCAGATCAACAGGAGGGGGAGGTCATGCAATGTCTTGCTAAAGCTGCCATGGAGGTTATAGATAGGAATAATAAACTTAGGGAAAACCCAATTATTGATTATTAATGAGTTCAATATTTCAAATAAGGCCTACCAGCCATACAGAAGCAAGGCCAACCTCCAAACAGGAGATACCAGTTTTCTAGCAGCCACAGTTAAAATGACATTGGATTCACAAGAATTCATGGCCAAATGGGATGGTTTGATCTTCTTGAGAGATAACTGGAATATAGCACTTCATCAACTCTAGAGACTGCTTTGGGCAACTCAGTCATATAGGAGGTCTGCTTTTGTTTTCTGATGAAAAATATCACATTATGGGTGGATCTCCTGGAAAAATTCCAGCAGCAAACAAACCCTAAGCTGAAGCATCTCATGTGAGGACATATCTTCAAGCAATGGTAAGCAAATGATCTTGAAGCAGGGTAAGGGATGAATGCTAGGAAGCCAAGAATGGGCAGAAGGCACTCTATTATCCCTCTTTGAGCTGTGATGGTGCAGTGGTTAGAGGCAGTACTGCAGGCTACTTCTGCTGACTCCGGCTGCAGTTTGGCAGTTCGAGTCTCACAGGCTCAAGGTTGACTCAGCCTTCCATCCTTCCCAGGCCAGTAAAATGAGGACCCAGATTGTTGGGGGGCAATGTGCTGACTCTATAAACCACTTAGAGAGGGTTGTGAAATGGTATATAAATCTAAGTCTATTGCTATTGCTATTATCCATCCTCATCATTTGATTTCTTCAGTCAGGCACATTTTCAAGGCAAACTCCTGTTGATAATCTTGGGTTAATTTATACAAGGAATTGAAGGTTATAAGTATGTGCTAGAATGGTTTTACTCAGCCCTTACCAGTTTCTTTTAAGTGCACATCACTCTTTAGCAGCTTGGATATAATAAAGGGATATAAATACTAAGTTATTATAAACATTAACAACTTGTTTATACTACATGAATAGACTACATTTTACATGGATATTCTTCTTTAGCAGTATGGCTAAAATAAAAGTATATACGTACTGAGTTATTATAAATGTTGGATAACTCATATCGTTTGCTTCAGGGAAGTAAAGGAGGTACAATGACAACATACTTACCAGTTTCTATTGGCTTTTCTTTCTTATGTGTTTCTAGAAAATAAGTGGACGATCATACTATGATTTCTGTATTTCCGGGTACAAAATAAAAGTAGGGGGTGTGCGTATAATTCCATACATTAAATAGATTAAAATCATAGAGATTATTTTAAGTCAGCAAATCTTTTTAATCCATATTTAAAACAACAGGTAGAAAATGAACTTCTGGCCAGATAATCTCATTGGACAGAACATAGTCTCCTATCTATGTTTGATGTTTTATTTCACTTTACTTATGGAACACTAATTTCTGTAGTTTTAATTAATTTTTGAGGGTATAAAATGGAATACTCCATATTTATTTTTTTCACAGATCTTACCAGTTTTGTTTGCATACACAGCCTTCTTTGGCAGCTTGGCTAAAATGAAAAGATGATTATAAATGTTGAAACTGGATAATCAGTACCTTTAACACATCTTTTAGGTAAGCATAGGTGGGAAAATAAGACTATGCTTACCTGTTTCTATTGGTTTTTCTTTCTTGTCTACTTCTAGAAAGTAAGAGAGAAACCATGATTTTGGCATTCAAATTTTCAAAATAAACAGTTTATAATTTAATACTTAATAAAGAATCAAGTTATAGACTGAGAGCACTTTAATTCCACAAACAAAACTAATCTGGGATTGAATAGATTCTGGATTCAGTTGGCAGAATGCACTTTATTATGTTTGCTTATTTGTTTGTGTGTTTTTCTTCTTAAGGTTTATATATCTTCTAAATCATGGGTGTCAATATGCATCGCATGACGTATTGTGACTTATCATGACTTTTTTTTGCCTTTACAGAGCCCTGTTCTAAATCGAGAATATGACTGAACAGTTTCCATCTCTTCTTCCAGTAATAGGACTAAAATACTGTGCCTTCATGTTTTCATGATAGTGCTTCTCTGCCAGCAATCAAGGAAATATTTTTTCTAGATCCCCCACAATCTGGCTCCAATACCAAGGTTCATTGTGAGGATATCTCCTTAAGAAGGGACAAGCACTTCCAGTTACGGTTCGCGGCATATGCAGCTGTGCGAAGAGACTCCTCTCTTTGCCGGCTGCTTTCCCTCTGCCAGTAGACCCTTAATCGGGTCGAAAGGTCACCCTGGAAAGGCGACTACCGTTGAGGAGGCCCTCATCGACTGTGGAAGGGTGGCAGCTCCTTCTGCGGTCCGAGATTGCTCCTTAGGGCCGACAGAGAAAAGATCGGCCAGTAAAATGGCCGATCACTTTGCTGCAGTAACCAAAAGTCAGAAGAACATCTAAGCATAAAGAACCACTGTGGTTGATCTGGGTGAGACTTTTTTCCCCCTCTCTTAGCCCTTTTCTCTTTTTTGTTTCCTGTAAAAAGCATGGAATTATTTCCCTTCTTTGAGAGAGCAGCATCTGTCTGTGTGGGAAGAGAAGCTTAGAAAACGGAATGAACATTAATTTTAATTGACTATTTTTTATTTCTATTTAGTTTGGGGTCTTGAAAAATTCTTATTATTGAATTTTATTACTGGATTTAGTTTATATGTGAAGAATATTATTTTTTCCTGATTTTGTCAACATCATTTTTGGTGTCTGGGAAGAGATTTTATAGTATACTGAGGACACCCTGTGGAGAAATTTAAAATTGCAACCTTTTTTTTTTTGTTTGATACTGAGGTTGGTTTTGACCTTCAGATCATCTTAAAAGGAAAAAGACAAAGAAATTCAACAGTTGTTAAATCCATGGAGGTGGACAATGGCTGAATGTTATTAAACATAGCCTCCACTAAAAGATAACAGGACTATCACGGGGAATAAAGAGAGATTTATTTGTTGATATAAAGGCTCTGTTATGGAAACCTGCTTGGCACAAATAGAAAGCTAGAATAAGACTTAAGAGTGTGACCTAAAATTGTATGCAATGTGTTAAAAAGGCTTTTTAGACACAGATTGACTTAAGGTTCAAGATTGATAAATAAGGCATTCGAGATCTTGATTGAATAAAGATTAATTAAATATGTGAACTTAGTAAGAAGATGTCTTTTCTGTATTAATATGTTTTTTGGATATAACAATTATTTGGATTGGATTTAAATTTTACTGAGTGAGTTAAAAGAGTTTTACATAGATATTGATAGATAGATAGATTATAGATTTAAAATAGATTAGAAATATATTTTTTGGAGTAATATTCTTGTTTTAGGAAGGATAGCTATTTTGTAATGGAAGGAGAATAAGAGGGATTTTTGATAAAAGAAGAAATGATATTAATAAATGAGTTACTAGATTAAAAAATAGAATACTTGTAGAAAATACAAGAATGTTATGGTTGAAATAATATGTGTATTTTAGAGATAAGGATTATGTTAAGGAAAAAGGGAAAGGAGGGACACCAAATTGGAATATGGTAATTGTAAATAGTAAAGGTTAAAACAGGATTTGGATTTATATAGATGAAATGTTATTGATGACTGTTCTGATTGATTGAATTTTTATTGAAAAAATATATTAATTTGAATATATTATATTATTTGAGGGAAATAGAGAGGGAGTTTTTAATGATTTGATCTGAGTTATATATGTATGATTTTGTTTTTGGATAATTGATTACCCTGTCACCACGTTGTTTCTCAAGCACCTTGTTGTAAAAATAAAAAATCAATAAAAGTTGTTTTTTAAAAAAAGGGATAAGCAGACTGTTTTAAAGTCAAAGAAACAGGACTGTGTGTGGATGAGGCCTAGGTAACCCACAATTTGAAGAATATAGCATTTTATTCGTATTTTGTGCTTTATTTTACTAGGTAGTCACTTAGAATGTGTAACTTCCATTCCAGAGTCTTCTGTTAATTTATACTAAGCGTTCAAAGGGAACAGTGCCATTTCTGAGATACTTTTTTACCAAGTCTTACCAGATTTCTTTACATGCACATGTTTCTTTGGCACTTTGGCTAAAAGAAGAAGATATAAAGATTTCAGTTATTCTATGTTTTGAACATATATAATTCATATCCATGTCCAACATCATGTTTTGCGGTTGTAAAAGAAAGAAAATATTAACATACTGACCTATTTCTATTTGCTTTTCTTTTTTGTGTGATTCTAAGAAGTAGGAAGAACAAAACATGATTCTCCATCAGATTCTTTACAGCAAAGAGTATGTTTATTCCATATATTACAAAGAATGAAATGAAAGACCAAGATCACAGACATACAACAATTCCACAATTCATCAATTAAAATAAAACTGGGATTGAAACACCCTCCCTCGTTCCATCTCCAATTTACAGTGACTAAGCTACCTCTTTCCATAGGAATGAAATGCAGTACATTCTTCATATATAAGACACAAAAGAACCAGAAATAATCCAAAATTGCCAACCTTTCTTTTGGCCAACCACAAACTACTCATCCACCCCCAAAGTCTGTCCAGAAGAGCCACTTTTTAACAACTTTCCAGAATTGCAGCAAGGTGGAGGCCAATTTCATCTCTGGCGCCTCTGCTTAAAGGAGAGAGAGCAACAAGGTGCTTTGAAAGCAATTTTCTCCATGGGTTGAAGAATGGGCAGATTCCAACTGGTGAAGGCTATCTTACAGATGCATGGATTTATTTTATTTCTTAGATTTATATTTCACATTTTCTTCCTATGGAATGCATAGTGTCCATTCCTCCCATTTCTGCCATAGCGACAGCCCTATTCCCTTGACTGGATTGAAAGAAATTGACTGAAACTCCCCCATGGTTTTTATAGCTAAATGTGCATCTCTCCGATGCCAGCCCAATTATACCATAACCATTATATTCTTTCCTTCTGCCATTTTATTTCACTGGTTATTCACTTGTCACATCTTACACATGTCCATAGTCTTCTGTTGATTTATACAGTGTTTAAACTTTTTTTTTTTTTTTTAATCAGATCTTACCAGATTCCCGAATAAGGATATCCTTTTTGGGCTGGGGTGCTGAAAAACAAAGATATTGGGTTTGCATGTATTCTGGGCAGTTCTATCAATATATTTCAGGGAAGCCAAGACAAGAGAACAAGCTCAGGTTTACTAATTATACTAAGTGTTAAAAATTCCTTCCTTCCTTCCTTCCTTCCTTCCTTCCTTCCTTCCTTCCTTCCTTCCTTCCTTCCTTCCTTCCTTCCTTCTTCCTCCCCTCCCTTCCTCCCCTCTAATTTTCTAGATTGATTTTTTTCCCCTTGTGCTTACCAGTTTCTTTCACAAGCACATCCTTCTTTGATAGCTTTGCTGAAATAAAAAAGTGTAAATATTGGAATATTATAACTTTAAACATTATAGTATTTCAATATGCTTCACTGAGGGCAAGGTTAGATAGCATGAACATCCTTATTTATGTCTATTGACTTTTCTTTCATATGTGTTTCTAGAAATTAAGAAGACTAGAACATGATTTCAGCATTAGAGTAATTGTAATAAATAGTATTCTTTCTTCCCATTTCTCCCCACAACAACAACCTTGTGAGGTTAGTTGGGCTGAGACAGATAGATTGGCCCAAAGTCATTCACTCAGGCTCCATGGCTGAATATAGACTTGAACCTAGGTCTCCCAGTTGCCAGTTCAACCTCTTAAGCACTACATCAACTTGATTCTCATTAACCATTTTACTTTGGAACTTAAAGTACTGTTTCTCATCCCTTCCAGGTAGGCCCAACAAGGAAATCAATTCCACACAGAGGCTAAAACTACTTTGATTGAGATTGGTTATACTGTAATACCAGAATCTTGCAAATCTGATTGTCCTCCTCCTCCTCCTTCTCCTCCTCCTCCTCCTCCTCCTCCTCCTCCTCCTCCTCCTCCTCCTCCTCCTCCTCCTCCTCCTCTGTGAATTAGGGACGCATCTGCCTGAGCCATTTCCAAATATTATCTAGATATTCTGGACCTAAAAAAATGTTTCATCCCTTGTCACCTTGTCAATGGAGAAAGGTCATTTCTCTTACTCTCTATATGTTTCCTATAGCTATATAGCACATCTATTTCCATTCTCTTATGTTAACTTATATTAAATGCTAAAAGTAGAAAGTGCTTAGTGGAACAGGAGATATGAATCAATGACAATGATTCTTCAGCTTATCTTCACTTACTGACCAAGAGGGGGCAGCTGGATACACATAGATAACTCAGGATTTGTTTTGCCTCCCCCTTTTATCTATCTCATTCTGCCTGATGTTTGTTTTATAGTCTTGCTAATCTGAGTTTACTTCCTTCTGCATTTGCTCCAGAAATATCATCAGGGAATGTATTTTTTTTTTTACTTTTCCCCTGGTAGGATGTAGCTAGCTCTGCCTATTCCTATAATGTAATGTTTATGAG
This sequence comes from Crotalus tigris, assembly GCF_016545835.1. NCBI lineage: Eukaryota > Metazoa > Chordata > Lepidosauria > Squamata > Viperidae > Crotalus > Crotalus tigris. Next base: position 7,233,539 of record NW_024096511.1, on the reverse strand, counting down.
CAACTCTTTTTTCTTTTCTAGATACTAAACCTGCACAACTAGTAGTAATAAGGTGACCAACCGTCCTCCTTTAGAGAGAACAGTCCTCCTTTTGTAAGTTCTGTCCTCCCTCGAAAAGTGTCCTCCTACATGTCCTTTGTCTTCCACAAAGCTGAATTGGCAGGAACTTTGCACCCCTCCCTGCTACCCAACTACACCATCTCCTAGTTAGTCCTTAAGATACCTGGAGGAGACTAACTTCCATTTAGGGATGGAAAAATAAAAAAAGAGGAAATGCCATTTCAACGATAAATTGAATAAGGAATTTCCATTCGTCACATCAAAGAAGAATAACATTGTTTTTTGCAATATTTGCAGCGGAGAATTTTGTATTGGAGTTGGGGGCAGAGCAGCTCTTACAAAACACTTGACCACCAAGAAACATAAGCAATCTTCAGATGCATCTGCTTCCAGTTGTAAAGTAACAAGTCTTTTTAAAACTTCAAAGTATTCTGAAGATGAAAAACAGTTAGCTGCAATGGAGGGAACATTTGCATTCCATACCATACCATAATTCACAATCAAAGTTTTCGTAGTATGGATTGTACAACTAAATTATTGAAAAAGTTTCATGATGCTAAATTTTCATGCGTCAGGACAAAATGCGAAGCTATTATTAAATCAGTATTTAAAAATTACTGTGACAAAATACTTACAGAAGACTTGGAAACTGCAGCATTTGTAACGGTTTTATCTGATGCATCCAATCATAATGAAACTAAATTGTATCCAATACTAGTAAGATATTTTAATGTTACCAAGGGCATTCAAATAAAAATTTTAAATTTAGAATCCATTGAGGTCGAAACTGCTGAAATTTTGTCAAACCATCTATACAGAGTAATAAATGAAAACAATTTGAAATCCAAAGTTGTTGCACTAACAGCTGATAATACAAACAAAAATTTTGGTGGGCGAAGACGCAAAGGGGTGAATAATGTGTATGTAAAATTACAAGATTTACTCCAAAAGAAAATACCAGGAATAGGTTGTAATGCGCATATTTTGTCAAATGCGATCAACATGGCATCATGTGCCATGCCAATTGATGTAGAAGTAATAATAATTACAATTTATTTGTATTTTAGTCATTTTACCGTTCGTGTGGCTATTTTAAAACAATTTTGTGAAGAAGCGAATGTTCAATACAAAAAACTTTTAGGTTATTCGAAAGTTAGATGGCTCTACAATTATTTCAACCTCTCCGTTCATATTTTTTAAGTTTAGACAAATTTAAGTTTAGACAAAAGGCATGTAAGCATAATTACAATATAAAATGTTATTGTTACAAATGTTTTTATTATGCATTTATCATATTATAGTGTATTCTGTATTATTGTTGCAATGAATAAAATGTTTCTTTTATTTACGATATTTTTTTCTTCAATTTATTTGTGTCCTCCTTTTCATTGTAAAAAAAGTTGGTCACCTTAGTAGTAACTCAAGTCAAGTTCCAGCTCACACAAATGTTCCACTCTTACAGAAAGTGTACTTTGCTAGATTTATTTTTATCCAGATTTTAACAGATTCTTTGATAAACTTATCTTTTTCTGAAAGCTTGGCTAAAATTATTGTTTTAGGTTATTATAAATTTTGAACAGTACACCATGTCAGTACTACAGGGAGGGAAAATTGAAAAAAATGAGAATATTTACCTATTTCTACTGGTTTTTCTTTCTTATGTGGCTCTAGAAGTAAGAGAAAGACAAAAATAATTCGGTATTGGAATGTCCAATGATGTCACTGAAACTTTTAATTTGATATTCAAAATGAAGCCTAATTCAGCAGGTTCTTCTGAACACAATACTCAGAAGTGGTCACAATGTAGTCTTTTATCCAGGTTAGTCATTTTAATTCATTGGTTTCAGAGAACACTCATCTTTATAGAGTTATGTTAATTTATAGCAATTCTTCAAACAGAAAGGTGCAATTTTCTAGATTTATTTTTATGCTAGTTTTGTTTGCATGCACAGCTTTCTCTGATACTTTGGCTGAAAGAAAAAGATTCAAACATTTTGATTAAGGCATAGATTGAACACAAATTGTCAATATCCCTATAAATGCCCCTATGTTCCAGAGTGGTGCGGAAGACAAAATAAGAGTTTGCTTACGCATTTCTCTTGGCTTTTCTTTCTTGTGTCGTTCTAGAAAGTAAGAGGAAAACCAGAACATGATGTCAACATATGAGTGTTCCTATTAAAGGGAAAAAATTTTCCCCTGGCACAAAGACAAGCAGTAAGCAAATAATAATAATAACTTTGTGTTAACTAATAGGAATTGTAAATTACTAGATCTGTTTTGATTCAGATCTTACCAAATTCTTTTACATGGATATCCTTCATCAGTAGCTTGGCTAAAATGAAAAATTAAAAGTACTGAGTTTTAATAAATGTGGCACAGCTATAATATATTAATATATTTCACATAAGCAAAGGTTTACCTGTTTCTAATGGCTTTTCTTTCTTGTGAGATTCTGGGCAATAAGAGAAAGATCAGAATATTATTTCTCTCATCTTCATAGAGTTATGCTAATTTATAGCAATTCTTCAAAGAGAAAGGTGCAATTTTCTAGATTTATTTTTATGTGGCACTTACTAGTTTTGTTTACATGCACAGCTTTCTCTGATACTTTGGCTGAAAGAAAAAGATTCAAACATTTTGATTAAGGCATAGATTGAACACAAATGGTCAATATCCGTATAATGCCCATGTGTTCCAGAGTAGTGGAGAAGACAAAATAAGAGTTTGCTTACGCTTTTCTTTCTTGTGTCGTTCTAGAAAGTAAGAGGAAAACCAGAACATGATGTCAAAATTTGAGTGTTCCTATTAAAAGGAAAAATTCTTCCCCTGGCACAAAGACAAGCATTAAGCAAATAATAATAATAATAACAACAACAACAACCAAAAAAAGAAGAAGAAGAAGAACAACAACAACAACTTTGTGTTAATTGATGGGAATTGTAAATTACTAGATCTGTTTTGATTCAGATCTTACCAGATTCTTTTACATGGATATCCTTCATCAGTAGCTTGGCTAAAATGAAAAATTAAAAGTAGTGAGTTTTAATAAAAAGGGCACAGCTGTAATATATTAATATATTTCACATAAGCAAAGGGGGGGGGGGCAATAATTCATGTTTACCTGTTTCAAATGGCTTTTCTTTCTTATGAGATTCTAGGCAATAAGAGAAAGACCAGAATATTATTTCTCTCATCTTCATAGAGTTGTGCTAATTTATTATATTGTAGCCTTGGTTTGTGCAGTGGTTAGGATGCAGTACTGCAAGCTAATTCTGCCGACTGTGGACTGCCTGCTGCCAGCACTTCAGCAGTTTGATTCTCACTGGCTCAAGATTGACTCAGACTTCCATCCTTACAAGGTCAATAAAATCAGGACCCAAATTGTTGGGGGCAATATCCTGACTCTGTAAACCACTTAGAAAGGGCTGTAAAGCACTATGAAGCAGTATATAAGTTTGAATGCTATTGCTATTATAATAATTCTTCAAACAAAAAGAGGCCATTTTTTCTAGGTGGGGGAAAACCCTGGGAAGCATTTCAGAAGGGACCCTCCCTCTAAAGGCTAGGAAAAGGAAGTGAGAAATACTTTCAGTCTTACAAGATTCAATTTAATGGCTAGTGATTACTGATGGGAGCACTGTACTTAGAGAATGGTGTAGGTCTTCTGTTTGATCAGGGGGCTGGACTGGAAGACATCCAAGTTTCTTTCAAGCTCTATTCTATTCTTGTATTCTAAACCACGAGTGGGCATCATTATTTTACTTTTATTTATTTATTTATTTATTGGTCAGTCGCTTTTTTCCAAGGCAACTCGTCATAATAGGTTTGTGTTAACTGATGGGAACTATAAATTGCTAGATTTGTTTTGATCCAGATCTTACCAGATTCTTTTGCAAGGATATCCTTCGTCGGTAACCTGGCTAAAAGGAAAAGTTAAAAGCACTGAGTTTTAATAAATGTTGTCCAGTTGTAACACATTATCTTTCACATAAGCAAAAATTATGAGAGGAGAGGCAGTAATTCATGTTTACCTCTTTCTAATGGTTTTTCTTTCTTGTGGGGTTCTAGACAATAAGAGAAAGAGAAGAACATTATTTTTCTCATCTTCATAAAGTTGTGTTAATGTATAACAATTCATCAAAATGGAAAGGTGCAAATTTCTAGATATATTTTTTCCTGGCACTTACCAGTTTTGTTTACATGCACAACTTTCTTTGGCACCTTGGCTAAAAGAAAAATATGCAAACATTTTCATTATGACATAGATTGAACACAAATGGTCAATATCCCTTTAATGCCCATATGTTCCAGAGTAGTGCAGAAGACAAAATAAGAGTTCGCTTACCCATTTCTCTTGGCTTTTCTTTCTTGTGTCGTTCTAGAAAGTAAGAGAAAAACCAGAACACGATGTCAACATTTGGGTGTTCATACTAAAGGGAAAAGTTTTTCCTCTGGCACAGAGACTCAGACTTCCATCCTTACAAGGTCAATAAAATCAGGACCCAAATTGTTGGGGGCAATATCTTGACTCTGTAAACCACTTAGAAAGGACTGTAAAGTACTATGAAGCAGTATATAAGTTTGAATGCTATTGCTAATGTAACAAATCTTCAAACAAAAAGATGCAATTTTTCTAGGTGGGGGACAAACCTGGGAAGCATTTCTGAAGGGACCCTCCCTCTAAAAGGCTAGGAAAAGGAAGTGAGAAATACTTTCAGTCTAACAAGATTCTATTTAATGGCTAGTGATTACTGACGGGAGCACTGTACTTAGAGAATGGAATAGGTCTTCTGTTTGATCAGGGGACTGGACTAGAAGACATTCAAGTTTCTTTCAAGCTCTATTGTATTCGTCTATTCTAAACAATGAGTGGGCATCATTATTTTATTTTTATTTATTTATTGGTCAGTCTCTTTTTTCAAAGGCAACTCGTCATAATAGGTTTGTGTTAACTGATGGGAAGTGTAAATTGCTAGATTTGTTTTGATCTTACCAGATTCTTTTACATGGATATCCTTCATCGGTAATTTGGCTAAAATGAAAAGTTAAAAGCACTGGGTTTTAATAAATGTTGCCCAGCTGTAATATATTATCTTTCACATTAGCAAAGGTTATGAGAGCAGAGGCAGTAATTCAAATTTACCTGTTTCTAATGGCTTTTCTTTCTTGTGTGGTTCTAGACAATCAGAGAAAGAGCAAAAGATTATTTCTCTCATCTTCATTAAGTTATGTTAATATATTAACAATTCTTCAAATGGAAAGGTGCAATTTTCTAGATATATATTTTACATGCCACTTACCAGTTTTGTTTACATGCATATCTTTCTTTGGCACTTTGGCTAAAAGAAAAAGATTCAAACATTTTGATTATGACATTTGAAAACAAATTATCAATATTCCTTTAATGCCCATATGGTCCAGAGTAGTGCAGAAGACAAAATAAGAGCATGCTTACCCATTTCTCTTGGCTTTTCTTTCTTGTGTCGTTCTAGAAAGTAAGAGGAAAGTCAGAACATAATGTCAACATTTGGGTGTTCATATTAAAGGGGAAAGTGGTTTGTTTGTTCCTTCTCCTTCTGCTGTGGTCAGGGGTCGCAGCAATGTTCTATGCCAAGTTCAAAGTTAAAGGAAGTGGCAGCAGAGGGGAGAGGAAGAGGATGGGGGAAAGGAAAGCCCTTGGTTGGGAGCTTCTAATGCAGTGTTTCTCAACCTTGACAATTTTAAGGCATGTGGACTTCAACTCCCAGAATTCCACAGCCAGCCATGCTGGCTGTGGAATTCTGGGAGTTGAAGTCCACATGCCTTAAAATTGTCAAGGTTGAGAAACACTGTTCTAATGGGAACAGAATCAGGCAGGCAGGGAAGGACTACTTCATGGACAAGGACAATAGGTAGCGACAGCTATATAAGAAATGGTCCTGGAATAAGCAATGTCAGCTAAAGCTCTGAGGAAATTACTCTGATGATATTATGGAAAGACCTTGGGAGACAGGAGCAAGACCTGCCATCTGGTCAGTGGTCTGATAAAAGGCAACCTAGTCTGCCCATAAGGGAAAGCCTGGGAAGTATTTCAGAAGTTATCCTCCCTCTAAAAGACTAGGAAGAGGAAGTGAGAAACACTTTCAGTCTTGCAAGATTCTGTTTAAAGGCTAATGATTACTAATGGGAGTAGTGTACTTAGAGAGCACTCAGTATTGGTTTTGGTAGACCAACTCTCCCTAAAAAGAAAGGATAACTTTTAGTGTGAAAGTTCCCATATCTCTGATTGTCCCTAGGGAGGGCATTCATAACTGGTTGAGATGGTCCTTCTATAGGTCTAGAGCTCAGAATGCTAGCAACCCTAAAGATTTCTTCTCTAGGCAACACAAAATAGACATGGAGGAGGAATTTCTCTGCTCCGTCATAGAAAATACATTTTATAGTAGGATAAGCTGGAGTAGCTTTAACTGGTCTCTGCAGCAAGCCAATCTTGAGAAAGAGCATCTCCTAAGAGGATAGATCTTCAACAAGCAGTAAGCAAATGATATAGGAGCCAGGGCAAAGATGAGCCCTAGGAAACCAAGAATAGGCAGAAGGCACTATATTATTTATTATTATTATTATTTTTATTTTTTTGATCAGTCTCTTTTTCAAGGTAACTCATCATAATAAGTTTGTGCTAACTAATGGGAAGTGTAAATTGCTGGATTTGTTTTGATCCACATCTTACCAGATTCTTTTACATGAATATCCTTCATCGGTAGCCTGGCTAAAAAGAAAAGTTAATAGTACTCAGTTTTAATAAATGTTGCCCAGGTGTAATATATTAATATATTTCACATAAGCAAAGGTGTGGCAATAATTCATGTTTACCTGTTTCTACTGGCTTTTCTTTCTTGTAGGATTCTAGACAATAAGAGAAAGACCAGAATATTATTTCTCTCATCTTCACAGAGTTGTGATAATTTATTATATTGTAGCCTTGGTGGTGCAGTGGGTAGGATATAGTACTGCAGGCTAATTCTGTTTACTGCAGTCTGCTGGCTGCCAGCACTTTGGCAGTTTGATTCTCACTGGCTCAAAGTTGACTCAGACTTCCATTCTTTCAAGGTCAGTAAAAAGAGAACCCAGATTGTTGGGGGCAATATGCTGACTCTGTAAACTGCTTAGAGAGGGCTGTAAAGCACTGTGAAGTGGTATATAAGTCTACGTGCTATTGCTATTGCTATTGCTATTATAACAATTCTTCAAATGGAAAGATGCAATTTTCAAATTTTTTTTACATGGCACTTACCAGTTTTGTTTACATGCATATCTTTCTTTGGCACTTTGGCTAAAAGAAAAAGATTCAAACACTTTGATTATGAAATAGGTTGAACACAAATGGTCAATATCCCTTTAATGCCCATATGTTCCAGAGTAGTGCAGAAGACAAAATAAGAGTTCGCTTACCCATTTCTTTTGGCTTTTCTTTCTTGTGTCGTTCTAGAAAGTAAGAGAAAAACCAGAACATGATGTCAACTAAAGGGAAAAGTTTTTCCTCTGGCACAGAGACTCAGACTTCCATCCTTACAAAGTCAATAAAATCAGGACCCAAATTGTTGGGGGCAATATCTTGACTCTGTAAACCACTTAGAAAGGGCTGTAAAGTACTATGAAGCAGTATATAAGTTTGAATGCTATTGCTATTGTAACAAATCTTCAAACAAAAAGATGCAATTTTTTTAGGTGGGGGACAAACCTGGGAAGCATTTCTGAAGGGACCCTCCCTCTAAAAGGCTAGGAAAAGGAAGTGAGAAATACTTTCAGTCTAACAAGATTCAATTTAATGGCTAGTGATTACTGATGGGAGCACTGTACTTAGAGAATGGAATAGGTCTTCTGTTTGATCAGGGGACTGGACTAGAAGACATTCAAGTTTCTTTCAAGCTCTATTGTATTCGTCTATTCTAAACAATGAGTGGGCATCATTATTTTATTTTTATTTATTTATTGGTCAGTCTCTTTTTTCAAAGGCAACTCGTCATAATAGGTTTGTGTTAACTGATGGGAAGTGTAAATTGCTAGATTTCTTTTGATCTTACCAGATTCTTTTACATGGATATCCTTCATCGGTAATTTGGCTAAAATGAAAAGTTAAAAGCACTGGGTTTTAATAAATGTTGCCCAGCTGTAATATATTATTAATATATTATCTTTCACATAAGCAAAGGTTATGAGAGCAGAGGCAGTAATTCAAATTTACCTGTTTCTAATGGCTTTTCTTTCTTGTGTGGTTCTAGACAATCAGAGAAAGAGCAAAAGATTATTTCTCTCATCTTCATTAAGTTATGTTAATGTATTAACAATTCTTCAAATGGAAAGGTGCAATTTTCTAGATATATATTTTACATGCCACTTACCAGTTTTGTTTACATGCATATCTTTCTTCGGCACTTTGGCTAAAAGAAAAAGATTCAAACATTTTGATTATGACATAGTTTGAAAACAAATTATCAATATTCCTTTAATGCCCATATGTTCCAGAGTAGTGCAGAAGACAAAATAAGAGCATGCTTACCCATTTCTCTTGGCTTTTCTTTCTTGTGTCGTTCTAGAAAGTAAGAGGAAAACCAGAACATGATGTCAACATTTGGGTGTTCATACTAAAGGGAAAAGTAGTTTGTTCCTTTTCCTCATGCTATGGTCAGTGGTTGCAGCAATGTTCTATGCCAAGTTCAAAGTTAAAGGAAGTGGCAGCAGAGGGGAGAGGAAGAGGATGGGGGAAAGGAAAGCCCCTTGGTTGGGGGCTACTAATGGGAACAGAATCAGGCAGGCAGGGAGGACTACTTCAATGGCAAGGACAGTGAAACCTAGTCAGTGGTCTGATAAAAGGCAACCTAGTCTGCCCATGTGGGGAAGGCCTGGGAAGCATTTCAGAAGGGACCCTCCCTCTAAAACACATAAAAAAGAATTGAGAAATACTTTCAGTCTCACGAGATTCTATTTAATATCTAGGGATACATTTTTTTGTTTTGTTTTGGTCAATCTCTTATTTCAAGGCAACTCATCATAATAAGTTTGTGTTAACTGATGGAAAGTGTAAATTGCTAGATTTGTTTTGATCCAGATCTTACCAGATACTTTTACATGGATATCCTTCATCGGTAACTTGGCTAAAATGAAAAGTTATAAGTACTGAGTTTTAATAAATATTGCCCAGCTGTAATATATTATGTTTCACGTAAGCAAAAGTATGGCTGTAATTCATGTTTACCTGTTTCTAATGGTTTTTCTTTCTTGTAGGGTTCTAGACAATCAGAGAAAGACCAGAACATTATTTCTCTCATCTTCATAGAGCTGTGTTAATGTATAACAATTCGTCAAAATCGAAAGGTGCAATTTTCTAGATTTATTTTTTCATGGCACTTACCAGTTTTGTTCACATGTATAACTTTCTTTGGCACTTTGGCTAAAAGAAAAATATTCAAACATTTTGATTATGACATGGATTGAAAACAAATGGTTAATATCTCTTTAATGCCCATATGTTTAGAGTAGTGAAGAAGACAAAATAAGAACGTGCTTACTGATTTCTCTTGGCTTTTCTTTCTTGTGTCGTTCTAAAAATTAAGGGAAAAGTGGTTTGTTCTTTTTCCTTCTTCTGAGGTCAGGGGTTGCTGCAGTGTTCCATGCCAAGTTCAAAGTTAAAGGAAGTGGAAGCAGAGGAACAGGATGGAGAAAAGGAGTCACCCTTGGTTGGGAACTTCTAATGGGGAACCGAATCAGGCAGGCAGGTGAGGACTATTTCATGAACAAGCACAGTGGGTAGTGACAGCTATAGTAAGAGGTGGTCCTGGAATAAACAATGTCTGCTAAAGCTGTGAGGGGATTACTTGTGCCCATGTGGAGAAGGCCTGGGAAAAATTTCAGAAGGAGCCATCCCTCTAAAACACGAGGAAAAAGAATTGAGAAATACTTTCAGTCTCACAAGATTCTATTTAATATCTAGGGATTGCTCATGGGAGTATTGTACTTAGAGAATATTCAGTTTTGGTTTTCAGTATTAAATAGACCAATTCTCCCTAAAAAGAAAGGATAAACCTTAAACGTGAACGTTAATATCTCTGATTGTCAAAATTAAATTAACCATGGAGGACATTTATAACAAATTAACATGGTCCTTCTATAGGCTTAGAGCCCAAAATGCTGGTAACACTAAAGATTCCTTCTTTGGGCAATACAGAACACACATGGAGAAGATCTGTCTCTGTTTTCTCATAGAAAATAGCATTTTTTTGTTGGAAAGCTGGAGTTGCTTCAACCGGCCTCTCCAGCAAGCCAGCCCTGAGAAAGAGGAACTCACGTGAGGATATATCTTCAACAAGTGATAAGTAAATGATCTAGGAGGCAGGGCAAGAGATGAATGGGCAGAAAGCACTCTATTATTCATCATTATTTGATTTTTGGGGGATCAGTCTCTTATTTCAAGGCAACTCGTCATAATAGGTTTGTGTTAACTGATGGGAAGTGTGAATTGCTAGATTTATTTTGATCCAGATCTTACCAGATTCTTTTGCATGGATCTCCTTCATCGGTAGCTTGGCTAAAATGAAAAGTTATAAGTACTGAGTTTTAATAAAGGTTGCCCAGCTGTAATATATTATGTTTCACATAAGCAAAAGTATGGCTGTAATTCATGGTTACCTGTTTGTAATGGTTTTTCTTTCTTGTGGGGTTCTAGACAATAAGAGAAAGACCAGAACATTATTTCTCTCATCTTCATAATGTTGTGTTAATGTATAACAATTCGTCAAAATTGAAAGGTGCAATTTTCTAGATATGTATTTTACATGCGACTTACCAGTTTTGTTTACATGCACAACTTTTTTGGGCACTTTGGCTAAAGAGAAAAAGATTCAAACATTTTGATTATGACACAGATTGAAAACAAATGGTCAATATATCTTTAATGCCCATATGTTCCAGAATAGTGCAGAAGGCAGAATAAAAGTGTGCTTACCAATTTCTCTTGGCTTTTCTTTCTTGTGTTGTTCTAGAAAGTAAAAGGAAAACCAGAAAATGATGTCAACATCTGAGTATTCCTATTAAAGGGAAAAATTCTTCCCCTGGCACAAAGACAAGCAGTAAGCAAATAATAATAATAACTTTGTGTTAACTGATGGGAATCGTAAATTACTAGATTTGTTTTGATTCAGATCTTACCAGATTCTTTTACATGGATATGCTAATTTATTATATTGTAGCCTTGGTTTGTGCAGTGGTTAGGATGCAGTACTGCAAGCTAATTCTGCCAACTGTGGACTGCCTGCTGCCAGCACTTCAGCAGTTTGATTCTCACTGGCTCAAGATTGACTCAGACTTCCATCCTTACAAGGTCAATAAAATCAGGACCCAAATTGTTGGGGGCAATATCCTGACTCTGTAAACCACTTAGAAAGGGCTGTAAAGCACTATGAAGCAGTATATAAGTTTGAATGCTATTGCTATTATAATAATTCTTCAAACAAAAAGAGGCCATTTTTTCTAGGTGGGGGAAAACCCTGGGAAGCATTTCAGAAGGGACCCTCCCTCTAAAGGCTAGGAAAAGGAAGTGAGAAATACTTTCAGTCTTACAAGATTCAATTTAATGGCTAGTGATTACTGATGGGAGCACTGTACTTAGAGAATGGAATAGGTCTTCTGTTTGATCAGGGGGCTGGACTGGAAGACATCCAAGTTTCTTTCAAGCTCTATTCTATTCTTCTATTCTAAACCACGAGTGGGCATCATTATTTTACTTTTATTTATTTATTTATTTATTGGTCAGTCGCTTTTTTCCAAGGCAACTCGTCATAATAGGTTTGTGTTAACTGATGGGAAGTATAAATTGCTAAATTTGTTTTGATCCAGATCTTACCAGATTCTTTTGCATGGATATCCTTCGTCGGTAACCTGGCTAAAAGGAAAAGTTAAAAGCACTGAGTTTTAATAAATGTTGTCCAGTTGTAACACATTATCTTTCACATAAGCAAAAATTATGAGAGGAGAGGCAGTAATTCATGTTTACCTCTTTCTAATGGTTTTTCTTTCTTGTGCAGTTCTAGACAATCAGAGAAAGAGCAAAACATTATTTCTCTCATCTTCATAAAGTTATGTTAATGTATTAATAATTCTTCAGATGGAAAGGTGCAATTTTCTAGATATATATTTTACATGCGACTTACCAATTTTGCTTCCATGCACAACTTTCTTTGACACCTTGGCTAAAAGAAAAAGATTCCAACATTTTGATTATGACATAGATTGAAAACAAGTGGTCAATATCTCTTTAATGCCCATATGTTCCAGAGTAGTGCAGAAGACAAAATAAGAGTTTGCTTACCCATTTCTCTTGTTTTTTCTTTCTTGTGTCGTTCTAGAAAGTAAGAGGAAAACCAGAACATGATGTCAATATCTGGGTGTTCATATTAAAGGGAGAAGTTCTTCCCCTGACACAAAGGCAGTGGTTTGTTCCTTCTCCTTCTGCTGTGGTCAGGGGTCATAGCAATGTTCTATGCCAAGTTCAAAGTTACAGGAAGTGGCAGCAGAGGGAAGAGGAACAGGATGGGGGAAAGGAGTCACCCTTGGTTGGGGGCTTCTAATGGGGAACAGAATCCAGCAGGCAGAGGAGGACTACTTCATTGACAATGAAGAGGTGGTCCTGGAATAAGTAATGTCTGCTAAAGCTATGAGGAGATTACTGTGATGATATTGGGAGACAAGAGAAAGACCTAAACCTAATCAGTGGTCTGATAAAAGGCAGCTTATTCTGCCCATGGGAGGAAAGCCTGGGAAACATTTCAGAAGGAATCGTCCCTTGAAAGAACTAAAGAGAGGAGGGGAGAAATACTTTCAGTCTAACAAGATTCTATTTAAGGGCTAATGATTACTGATGGGGGAATGGTATAGGGTCTCTTGTCTGACCAGGTGGCTGGACTAGTAGACCTCCAAGGTCCCTTCAAGCTCCATTTTATTCTTTTATTTTAACACTCAGTTTTGGGTTTTGGTTTTGGGTAGACCAACTTTTCCTAAAAATAAAGGATAAACTTTAAGTGTGAAAGTTCTAATATCTCTGATTGTCAAAATTAAATTAACTATGGGGAGCATTTATAACCAATTGAGATGGTCCTTTTATAGGTTTAGAGCCCAGAATGCTGGCAATACTAAAGATTCATTCTCCGGGCAACACAGAATAGACAGGAAGAAGATCTGACTCTGTTCTCTCATAGAAAATACCATTTTCTAGTTGGATAAGCTTCAGCCAGCCTTTTCAGCAAGCCAACCCTGAGAAAGAGGATCTCATACAAGGATATATCTTCAACAAGGGATAAGCAAATGATCTAGGAGGCAGGGCAAGAGATGAGCCCTAGGAAACCACGAGTGGGCAAAAGGCACTCTATTATTCATCATTATTTGATTTTTTGGTTGGTCTCTTTTTCATGGCAATCATAATTATAATAGTTTTATGTTAACTGATGGGAAGTGTAAATTGCTAATTTGTTTTGATCCAAATCTTATTAGATTCTTTTACATGGCTATCCTTTGTTGGCAGCTTGGCTAAAATGAAAATTAAAAGTACTAAGTTTTAATAAATGTTGCACAGTTGTACTATATTAATAGGTTTCGCATAAACAAAGATGGGGCAGTAATTCATGCTTACCGGTTTCTAATGGCTTTTCTTTCTTGTGGGGTTCTAGACAATAAGAGAAAGACCAAAATGTTATTTCTGTATTTGGTTGTTCCTAAAAACAGCGGATGATTCCCTATATTACACAGAATTGTCAGGCACAAGAAATCAGGAAGCAAGATGGTTCAAAGGATGACAGATTTATTGCATGCTTACACTCTGTGCAAATGTGGCTGCTAATGGTCAAAGCAAATTGGTAGTAGATAAGAGTCAACGGAATTCAAAGTGGGCTTATGGACATGAAGGGACTTGAGACTGATGATGTGTTGACACCCACCCACCCCTCATGCTCAGTCTGGTCTTCTCCTACAGAATTAAATGATAGATTGAAGACATTTTTAAGTCACTCTTTTAATCTGACTGTTAAAACTAAATTGGGATTGAATGGACTGTTCTTTCTAGATAACTCATAGTTGGTAGAATATGCTTTATGATTTATTCATAGTTTTTTTTTCTTGGCAGTTTTGTGTCACCTACAAAAGTCAAATTACTGAGACTGTCTCTGTATTGAGTCCTGGCATAAATAGGTCTAGATAATCCAGTTCCTAGAGGATTCACAGCAGTTGCTGTCTGATCACTTTCTCAATTACCTTCCCTGAAAAGGGAAGATTAGAGACAGGTCAGTAGTTACATAAAATTGTTGGGTCTTGAAGAGTGGGAATACCACCACTTCCTTCTGGCTCTAGGGACTACTCCTCCTTCAGAGAGTTCAGTACATTGACAAAGACCTACTTCAGGGGGGAACTGGGTCCAACAAACAAGTGCAACTCTGTGCAAGAGCACAGAGAACCCCATCTATTTCCTCAGGACTCACCTAGATCATACCACAATTCTAGGTACCCAGACCAAACTCACCCAGTCAGCATACAAATCAATGTCAATCTGAGCAGTGTTATCTGTCACCCTGAGTAGGGCTGTTGGATAGCTATCAACAATCACAATACTTACATTTTGTTGTCCTTATAATTACAAGGTAATATAGGCAATTGCCCATATTCAAGCAGGCTTTCTTAAATCTCTTTCCAATATCACTCCAGACATTTTTTTTTTTTTTTTTTGCAGGGAGTGCAACCTGTCCTGGGGTTTCTCAATAATCTAAAGTGTGCCTGATATTGATGCACAGAGACAGGTCACCTAGGGGTGTTGTGGTTCAAGGCTCCTGTCAAAAACCCATGCCTGGCAACAACTGAGACCTCACCTAAACCAACCACCAGATCTACAGAGTAAACCATAAGCTCCCCCATACAGTCCATTAGTCACCTGGGGAGGACCAATAGAATACGCCATCTCTTCCCATGGGGGAGGGCAATGAAGGGAATCAAAGAGTAAGCCACATTTGGTGTTCTATTTTTTAGCAATTAGTCATTCTCTTGGAATTCTCATTTCTGTAGCCTTTTATTAATTTTCACAATGGAAAATGGAATTTTACTTTTACTCAGGTCTTACCAGTTTTGATTGCATGCACAGCCTTCTTTAGCAGCTTGGCTATAAGGAAAAGAAAAAGATTTAAGAATATTGATTATTATAAATATGCCTATTTATAATATCAGTATGGATATCAATATGCCTATCACATCTTTCAGATAGCAAAGGTAGGGAAATTAGAGCATACCTACCTATTTCTATTAGCTTTTCTTTTTTATCTGCTTCTAGAAAGTAAGAGGAAGATTTGAACATGATTTCTGTATTTGGGTGCTCAAAATAAACAGTGGATGATTCCATGCTTAACAGAAAAAGAAGTGATAGACCAAAGGCACTTAAATATAGAATGTTTTAATTCCCCAATTAATCACATTGGACAGAATGTAGTCTCCTATCTACATTTTTAAAATAATTTTTATTGCTTTTAAAATGATAACAGCAAAAAGCAAAAGGAACAAAACTCAGAATACATACATTATCAAAACAATGCATAAGAAGTGCTTAAAAATAAGTGAAAAAATACAACAGAAAAAATAAGATACAGAGTATGATATATTGTTAGAACAATAAACAGATACAGTTCTATATATGATCTAATACAAACATTATTATGTGTGTGTGTATATATATATATATATTTCTAATACATTTATATGACTTTCATTCTTTTTTTAACCTACTTTCATTCTTTTTTTAACTTTGTATAAACGAGTCTCATATTTCCTTATATTTATCCACACAAAGTGTACAATCTACAGGCAATCCACTCATAGGTAGCAACTATAATCCAGTCTTCAATTCAGCAAAGCCACACATTTATCTTTCCAATGTTGCATTATCAGTCTTTTAGCTACAATAAGGGCATGGAGAATCCATTTATGTTGTTCAGTTGTTAAATTCCTTGAGCTAGGTATGTAATTTAAGATAATATTATCGGAAAATCTTAGCTTTTGTTTGCACAGTCAACATTTATGTAGTCCTTTATTTTGTCCCCAAATTTAATGCTTTTAAAGAAGCATTGCCATACTGCATACCAACAAAATGCTGTCCTACACAATCCTTTTCTATACAAACATAATGGAGTCCAATAAATTCTAAATATTATTTTTGGTTTTATAAATCATAAGCTGCAATCTATTGATATCCTAGGTATAGATGTTAAGACACAGTCTTATTGTCTAAGCAATATAGGAACCTCTAATTCTTTATTTCACTATTTTTTTTACCATTTGCATATCAAATTGATTTATTGATAACATCTATTGAAATGAATAGTTGGTTTCTTCAGTTTAAAAGATTTAACCAATGGTTCTCGTATCTCAGGTGTCTCAGAAGTTGAAAATGCTGCTGGTTCAAACAATGCTGTTAACAATGATTGTAGCTGTAAATATTGCTACTGAGTTACATCTGATAAATATTTGTCTCTTAGCATATCATAGGTTAAAAATTTGTCCCCATCATCTATCAATTGATCCAAAATCAATATTCCCACATTCATCTAATTTTTCCATATCAACATTTCCCCCCTAATTTTTAACATTGAATTTCCCCATAAAGTCAGTTTAGCATGGGAAAAAGGATTGAATCATCTCCTATCAAAAGTTGGTGTTTTATTTCAATAGTTAGCTGCTTCTCTTAAGGAACACTCATTTCTGTAGTCTTTGATTACTTTTCAAGGTAGAAAGTTGACTGTCCCAGATTTTTTTTCCTTAGGTCTTACCAGTTTTGTTTGCATACACAGCCTTCTTTGGCAGCTTGGCTAAAATGAAAAGATTTAAATATATTGATTATCACACATATTGAATACTTATGCATAACACAACTTTTAGGTAAATGTAGGAAAATAAGAGCATGCTTACCTATTTCTATTGACTTTTCTTTCTTGTCTGTTTCTAGAAAATAAGAAAAAGGTTTGAACTTGATTTCTGCATTCGAGCATTCAAAATAAACAGTGAATAATTCCATATTTAACAAAGAAGGAAGCAATACATTGGAGGCAATTAGAGACAGAATGTTTTAATTCCTCAATTAAAATTAAGGTAGAATTGAGAAGATTCCTCTGAAGATTGGCAGAATGCAATTTATGATCTATTCATTTTTGTTGGTTTCTTTTTTAAAAAAAAGAACTTAAGGTTTATATGACCAGAAAATGATTTTTGCATTTAAATATTCCAAATAAACAGTATATAATTTAATACTTAACAAAGAAGGAAATGACAGACTGAGGGGACTTTAATTCCACAAACAAAACTAATCTGGGATTGAATATATTCTGAATTCAGTTGGAAGAATATATTTTATTATCTATTCTTTTTTGTTTCTGTGTTTTTCTTCTTAAGGCTTATATGTCTTCTGAGCTGAAAATAAGACTGAGCTCTTCCAGTAATCTGGCTCCAGTACCAAGTTCAAATATGAGGACATCTCCTCAACAAAAGCCAAGCAGACTATGTTGGAACCAAAGCAACAGGACTGTGTGGATGAGGCTTAGGTAACCCATCCATAGGAAATTTATTATACAAATTTTTGGCTTTATTTCACTAGGTAGTCACTTAGGATGTGTAACAGCCATTTCCAGAGTCTTCTGTTAATTTATACTAAGTGTTTAAAAGGAACAGTGCCATTTCTGAGATATGTTTTTACCCCATTCTTACCAGATTTCTTTACATGCACATGTTTCTTTGGCACTTTGGCTAAAAGAGGAAGATATAAGGATTTCAGTTATTCTACAATTTGAACATGTATAATCCATATCCATGTTCAATATCATGTTCTGCAGTTGTAAAAGAAAGAAAACACTAGCATACTGACCTATTTCTATTGGCTTTTCTTTTTTATGTGTTTCTAGGATGTAAGAAGAAGAACAGAAAATGATTTCTCCATCAGAGTCTATAAGGGTGTGCTTATTCCATATATTCCATATCATTATTGAAATGATAAACCAAGATCACAGTTAATTAGTCTTGTGATTTCATAATTAAAACAAAGTAGGGATTAAGTGGCTCTTATTTTCTTCCTGTTGCACATACGCTGTTTATTTTTGTTATTGCTGAATATTCTCCAAATTTAAGTAGCCAATCAGATATCATCAGAATTGTTTCTTTCTTCCAATTCTGTGCAAAATTTATTGTCATTGCCATGAGAATACACACACACACACACACACACACACACACTGGGATTATATCTCATAAAAAAGGTGCAATTTCATTTCAAATTTAATTTCTGAACTTTTCTGCATTGTACTATGTATATCTTCCCAGTACTTTTGTGGGGTTTTTTTTACATATTCATCAAATATAAAATTTCTGTTTCATGGCATTTACAACATTTATTACTATATGATATATAATTGAGCTATATTGGAGATAAATCGATGGAGTTGTGTACCATATGTAAAACATTTTATACCAGTTTTCTTTTAGGCTGTGACTTGAAGTAGATTTTATGGATTTAATCCATAATTCTTCTCATTGTTGTGTAGTGATTGTTTCTTTGCACCCATTTTATCATAAGGTTTTATTTTATTTTTCTTGTCTCCATGTCATATCTAAGTAGGAGCTTATATATGTGCTCCTAACAAATGGTATTTGTTTTGAATTGGCACTTCACTTAAAATCAGAATGTTCTATGTTAAATTATGGCAAGAGTTCAAAAGAGATCTCAGAAGATGGAAGAACGTAAGGCCACTGTGATCAGGATCAATTGTAATTGTTAACATGAAATTATTACCCAAGACTAATTATTTATTCCAAATGGCATCAGAGAGTTGTAAATCTCAGGGAGAACCTTACAAAAATAGCAAGAAATAGTCAGCAAATTTATATGAAGTGGGAAAAGTCCCGTAGTTAAATTAAAAATGTTCAATATTCAAAAGAGGTAGTTTTGTTCTTCAAAATTTATATTAAAGCAGAAAGCAAGCTGCTTGTCATGGGTAACAGGGTGAATAAAATTCTTGATTAATAGAATGTTAATACTACTAATGGACTGGAAAGATATACATAGTACAATGGATATTTATGAGACACAAAGGAGGTTGAACATTTAAATGGACATATTATCAATGAAGTTTAATAGAAGCATGGAATTCTATAAGGAAAATAATAAGCCCGTTAGATAGACTTGTTAGTGTGTCCTTTAAATGTCTTTCATACTGGAGATAATTACAGTAAGAAAAATGCAGACATGGTCCATCCAGACTCAGTGAATGGATTGAAGAGATAGCAAGAATTATTCAGTGAAGACCAGAATATGGATGATTTTGAGGCAGAGGATAGGGGGCTGTAGGGATTAGTCCTAAGTAACTCACAGGAACAAGATGTAGTCTATTTTTCATGTCATTTTATTTCATTACTCAATGTCTTCTTCTATGGCATGCTCACATCAACAATCTTGTATGAATTAATACGAAGTATTCAAAACAGAAAGTGTAATTTGGAGGAGAAAAAAAAAACCCAGGTCTTACCAGATTCTTTCACATGTGCACCCTTCTTTGACCAGTCTGCAAAAATAAAAGAGTAAAAGGATTATGATAATTTTTCAATAGCATACTATATGAATATGTTTCTGGGAAGCAGTGGTGAGAAAATGGGATGTGGTTTCCTATTTCTATCAGCTTTTCTTTCTTGTATGGTTCTGGAAGGTAAGAGGAAAACAAGGGCATCGTTCCTGCCCTTGAAAGTTCTTAGTAAGCAGAGTAGCACTTCTACACTGACCAGAAAATAAAATTATAGACTGGGGTCACTTACAGATGGTGAGCTTACTCATTCCCCAATTAAGACTTTGAAAGGGCAGTTAGTCTGTTTTATTACAAGAGAGAAGTAGAAAGGACACATTTTACTTTTTTGTAAATGTGCAGTGCTCATAGAGAGCCAAGGATGAATCTTTGAAGAAATGACAGCTAACTATTGTTTGTCTGCCAGCAAACAAGAAATGAATGTCTTGTCCTACCCACTCACTTTCAAGAACCTCTTCCCCTTCTCCCAGCAAAAAATAAATAAAAGAAAAATAAACCAAAAACCTATTGTCATAAAAGCAAATCATCTATAGAGAGATATAAAGGCCCTTCTCCTTTGGATGTAAACAGACAAGTCATGGTGCAAGGAAACCAAGCTAATAAATTAGTATTTATTTAAAAGATGTATATTGTCACCCATTTAAGCAACTCTGGAGAGTTTACAACAGCCAATTAATATTAAATTAATATGCATGTGAGAATATCCTAAAAAGGGAGAAATGACTCATCGGCATTTCAAAAGACCACATAGGGAACAAAGTACCATTATATACGCAAACCTTCTACAGTTTAACCATATATGGCAGTGATGCCGAACCTTTTAGAGACCGAGTGCCCAAACCCACTTATGCATCGTCGGGTGCCCGGTGGGTGTGGCCCATTGGGTGGGTGTGGCCCATTGGGTGGGTGTGGCTGTGGTGGTAACGGCAGACTGGGTTGGACTAAAAAGTTCAATCAATCAATTCCAACTTTGCAAGATCTTTTTTTTTCCCGCAAGAAGTTGAAATTGACTGATTAATTGAACCTTTTTTTTTTTTTTGCACACGGCGGCAGAGGCCTAAAGCGAAAAGGTTTTATAAAACCCAGCTGAAGGCCCAGGACTGGGGCAACATGCTATAGGTTCGCCACCACTGATATATGGCAAAATCATGCATTGAATCAATGAGAAATGGACATATGGAGCTATGTATATTTATAAGTACTGTAATTACCCCAATATTGATATCTGAGATAAACTTTTCTATTTACTTGTTGGTTTCTTTTATTCATTAGACACAGAATTATTATTTCATAACAATTTGGTGTTAGAAATTGGATCAGAAACAGTGATTGGTAAGTAGTTGGGGAAACAGGATCTGGCATCCTGGCATGAAGCCCCTAAAAATGGCATCAGTGGATTGCTCAATCCAATTTTGCATTGCATCTGCCCTGTCAAGAAACGGCCTTAGGCTATGAAATTCTTAATTTTATTCTATTGTCTATAGACAGAAAAATAATATTTGCCCATATGAATGATATCTTAATGTACACAGAGGCCTTGCTACTATTGCCACACAGTTCAATGTTACATTAGTAATCATATGATTAAGTGTTTGGATTAACATTATAAATAATATATTAATAATATTATGTGACTGCATGTGGTAGAATGCACTAAGCATTTTATTATCTTTAGTTGTTGCTGTATTAATTAACATTGTCTCCATGATTTACTCAGCCGTGACTACCTAAACATAACTGGATATAATGGAGGTTATCTAACATTACTTCCTGACTTCTACTACGTTCTCTTCACTCCATTATTCATGGGGGAGAATGAGCCCCTCTCTTTTCCAGTAGAACTAAGGGGAATGAGGCAAGTGGTTTTGAACAACCATATATCTCTCCTTTAGACAGCATACTAAAAAGCAGAGACATCACCCTGCCAACAAAAGTGCGTATAGTCCAGGCCATAGTTTTCCCATTTGCAATGTATGGCTGTGAAAGTTGGACCATAAGAAAGGCTGAGCGCCAAAGAATTGAGGCCTTTGAACTATGGTGCTGGAGAAGACTCCTGCGAGTCCCTTGGACTGCAAGCATTCAAACCGGTCAGTCCTAGAAGAGATCAACCCCGACTGCTCTTTAGAAGGCCAGATCCTGAAGTTGAAACTCAAATACTTTGGCCACCTAATGAGAAAGAAGGACTCACTGGAGAAGGGCCTAATGCTGGGAAAGATTGAGGGCAATAGTAGAAGGGAACGACAGAGAATGAGATGGCTGGATGGAGTCACTGAAGCAGTAGATGTGAACTTAAATGGACTTCAGAAGATGGTAGAGGACAGGAAGGAGCGTTGTCCATGGGGTCGCAATGGGTCGGACACAACTTTGCAATTAACAACAACAAACATCTCTCCTTTAACAAACTTCTTATAACTAAATAGGATATGTTCTTCCTCGTTTCCTGACACAGAAGCATGGGCCACAGAATCTATATAATTTCCAAATCACAAATTGCACAGAATATCCAACACTCGCTGAAGCTACTTGAAAAGGCAGTGGTGGTATGTAATAACAAAGATGACTCATACGGGTGATGGCTCAGGAAGGAAAGGGAAGCTGGCAGAAGAGGATGGGGACAAGCCCATCTGCTGTTTGGGGAATATTTAGAAGATCAACTCCCCAAATGTCAATTTTAGGTGGTGAGACAATCAGGAAGGTATCAAGCTTTCTTGTGAAAGACCTAGGCTTGCTATCAATTAACAGCAAGACAAGAAGTGAAAAGATTTTCTAAAGCACAGCATTGTCTCTGAGTAGCTTGACTAGAAAATGACAGAATAAACATATTTTATGTTTCCTTTAAAGGAAGAGTTCATTGTCAAGACTATGAAATCCCACATAGTTTAAAGTTAAAATCTCATCAGTGTTACTTCTACATTAAGACGTTTTCTCATCAGCCTGCAGATTGCTTCTTGTAGCTAGCTTGCTCCCCCTGCCTGATTCATGCAGAAGAATCAATTTTACTATACTCGGTATTGCAGTTGTAAAGTTTGAAACTTGTGATCGCAATAGATGGTTACAAGGAGCTTATAGTAGATCATAGGAGGAATAGATCAGATATTCAGCCCCTGATTATCAGCGGAGACCGTGTGGAGCCTGTGGTCAGCTTTAGGATTCTGGGTGTTACCAAAAAGAAAGACCTGGCCTGGAATGCTCACGTTATAGCATTGGTTAAGAAGGTGCAGCAGAGATTATGAAAAACTGCTGGTGACCTTCTATCATTGCTTCAAGAGAGCATTCTCACCTATTGCATTTGTGTTTGGTTTGCCAACTGCACAGTAGCAGATAGGAAAGCACTCCAGGAAAGATACATATGTGGTTAGAAAAAATATTGGGTGAACAAGTGGATTTTAAACCTGAACTTTTTTTACTAGGTATTATGCATGAAAAGACTAGTAAGCAGAAATTATATTTAATCTTACACATAACTACAGCAGCGAGAATAATTTTTGCACAATACTGGAAGAATGAAGGACTGCCATCAGAGGAAGAAATAATCAGGAAAATATTGGAATGTGCAGAGATGGGCAGATTAACTATGAGGTTGAAAGATAAAGAAGATACAGACTACTATCAAATTTGGGACCTATTTTATTCTTGGCTAGAGGAAAGAATGAAGGATTAGGACTTGAACATGTATTAGCGTAGCAAACTCCAGACAACTTGTTGATTGGAAAAATTAACATATGTTGATGAAAAAAAAAACAATAGGAAAGCACTCCAGAGGGTCATTACCATCACCCAGAGGATTATTGGCTGCCCTTGCCTCCCCCCCCATTCCAGACAAATTGTACTATTCCCACTGTCTTAGGAAAGCTCAAAACATTCTTAAAGACGCATCATTCTTTTTTTGAACTATTGCCATCTGGCAGACGGTACAGGATAATAAAAACAAAGAAAAATAGGCTGAAAAATAGTTTTTATCCCAGACCTGTAACCATATTAAATACTACTGTATAATACAACATTGAAGTACAATATTAGGGGCAGCGCAATGGTGAATAGAATGTGAAGGATGTGTGTATATAATGTATGTTTTTTTTTAACTTGTGCTTTTTAACTTGTGTGTAGTGTGCACTATGGATAGCACTTAATTTCATTGTGAGATACACAATGACAATAAAGATATTCTATTGTATTCTATTGTTTCAATTGATTTGATTATGCAAATGGGTACTTCTAATAAGTAGAACTATAGTAGAAGGAGAGTACGTTGAGGTAAGAACTGAGCAGTTATGCCCAACTTTTCAAGAATGTTAGTGATCCAAACATGAATTGGTGCACCAGCACAATCCTTTCCCGTTGCCTTTTGCTTTTTTAGAAACAACTATATTAGAAGTACCATAAAAAGACATTTAATGGACTTTAATTATTGTCATATAAATAGTAATGTCCAAGGGCTCCAAGATCATCGAGACAGTTTATAGTTTGTCAAGATATTCGGAAAATTGGGAGCTTCCGGTACGAGGCGACGGCGATGGCGGCTACTTTGTAGCCGTCCAGCTGGGAAGGTGTCAGAACCGCGGAGCGCAGCATGTATCAGCTGGCCCGCGGCTCGGAATTCCCTTCCCAGGCAAAGGGAAGGGACAGAGAACGCAGGAGTAGAGGTAGAACCCCTGTACTCCCTCTGGATTTTTTCCTAGAGGGGGTGAATGGAGTGTTCCCTTGGAGCTCCTGCTGATCTCCGCCTCCCAGCTGTTTTTGCTTCCTAGGAAGCAAAAGAAACCGCCGCTTCTATCTCCGTGCCTATAGTGTATTGGTGAGTAGTTTTTTTACTATAACGGACAGAGTGGTTTAAAGGATTTTTTTATATAGTTTAGGTTTTTAATTTCTTTTTATTTAGTTTTGATTATTTCTCCTTTGTTCTTTTTATTAGTTTGGACAAAGGAATTAAGATGGCGCTTTGAAAGTGTCGGAGTTTTTTTTTCCTTGCCTTTTGTTCTATTTTTTTTTTCTTTTTCTTTCTTTAAGGACTGGATTTTGCTTTTGCTTTTGGTATTGAATTCCTTTTCTTGATTTCTTTTTTGGTTTTTTCTCTCTGGATTTCTAAGGATTATAGTGCTTTTGCTGTCTCTTTTAAAAGAAGAAAAAAACTTTTTTTTCTCTCTCCCCCTCCTTTCTTTTTTTGGGGGGAAAGGGAAGTGAGAACTGGGTTATTTAAAATGGCTTCAAAGAGACAGCCACCTTCTACAACATCCAAGGTGGTTTCTTCTCCTATAACCTCTACTGCACAACCACAACAACAATCTAAACATGCACCACCGGCTCAGCCACCACCCTCCCCTCCTTTGCCAGGATTTTCAGCACAAGAGGCTAGAGGCATAATGGGAGATGCTGTAGCTCAATTGAGAGAGGAAATGAAGCAATTTGCTATACAGATTAAATCAGACATTAAATCTGACTTTAAAGAAGAGATAAGTGGGATAAAGGATCAATGGAAGATAATAACAACATTTTGCGACAAGATATACTTGCAGCAGTCTCAGGCCTGGCTACGGTGGTGGTGAAGCTGGATGCAAGATTGGAGGAAGTCGAAGATAAAGTTGATTCTTTTGATGATAAAATCCAAGATGTGGAAAGGAAAAAAGAATATAAGTTAAGAGCCTTTGCGGATGACTTGGTTGTTACTTTGTCGCAACCTGTTCATTCTGCAGTAAAGTTATTACAGTTGATTCATTATTATGGTTTGGTCTCGGGTTTTAAGATTAATGTTAATAAGACTAAAATTCTACCTAAAAATATGACTAGTCAGGAGAAGCAGACTTTGGCTAACTTGACGGGTTTTGAAATTGTTAATAAGGTAAAATATTTGGGGGTGATGTTATCTGTTTCTAATGCAAAATTATTTTAAAATAATTATGAAAGGTTGTGGGCTAGGGTACAGAATGACTTGAAGAATTGGGAGAAGTTGCAATTATCCCTCATGGGAAGAATTGCAGTGATAAAAATGAATATTCTACCCAAGTTTCTCTTTTTGTTTCAAATGTTACCGATTTTGAAGAATGAGATTAATTTAAGTGAATGGCAGAAAGGCCTTAATAAATTTATTTGGGCAGGGAAAAAGCCAAGGGTTAAGTTTAAAATTATGTAAGACTTCCGTGAGAGGGGTGGGCTCAAGGTACCGAAACTATATTATGATGCGGTGGTTTTAACACTAATTAGTGATTGGGTAAATTTGACAAATCCTGAGATACTTTATCTTGAGGGATGGGATTTACTTTTTGGGTGGCATGCCTATTTAATATTTAACAAAAAGATGGATTGGGTTTTTAAATCTCATATTTTAAGAATTTCTTTACTTAGGACTTGGAGAAAATATTATAAAAGTGATTTTAAAGTACCATTATGGGCTATACCTTGGCATGCGATAGAAGGAATAAAAAGAGGTGCTAAAATGGACATGGTGTCTTATAGACATTTACTTAGGTGGGATGGACAAAACTGGCAGTTAAAATCACGGGAAGAGTTAGCACAAGAAAATATTATTTACTCTTGGTTCCAATATAGGCAATTAGCAGATAGATGGAAGGTGGATTGCAAGGTGGGCCTTCTTAGAGAAGATGAAAATTTTATTAAGCAAGTGAAGGATCAAAGACAAGCCCACATTAAGAGAATTTATGGGGTTCTAGTTGAATTGGACTCAGAAACGGAACTAATTAAAGATTGTATGATTAGATGGGCGCAGAATTTTGGTGAGCCAGTTCCATTGGACACCTGGGAACTATTTGGGTGAGAAATGTCAAATTTACACAAGCACAGAATTTAAGGGAGAATTTCTATAAAATGGCACCTTGATCCACAAAAAATGTCTTTTATGTACCCTGACTTACAACCCAAATGTTGGAGATGTGGGTGTATGGATGCTACTTATTATCATATTTGGTGGTCGTGTAGAGAGATAAAAGCATTTTGGATTAAGATATGGTGGAATATCCAGAGAATTTTTAAAAGGAGGGTAAAATTTACTCCGCAATTATTTTTGTTGGGTATAGTTATTGATTGTGATACAAAGGAGGTTATATTGATGTTAAATTTGATTACAGCCGCGAGGCTGTTAGTTGGACAATATTGGAAGAAGGAATCTTTGCCTACATTGCAGGAATGGTTTCTTAAAGTGTCTCATTTGGCGGAAATGGCAAAGATTTCGGCTTTCTTAAAGCAACAAACGCAAGAGAAATTTCTTGCTGTTTGGGATAAATGGATAAAATTTATACAGTTTAAAATGGATATTAAAAATATTATATAGCTTTTTCTTAATTTTTATTTTTATATATATACATATATATTTTAAAATATAATTTTTCTGATTGTTTTTTAATTAAGCCTATATTCTGCTCTGGGAAGCTCGGGGGGGAGAAGGGGGGGTGTTTGGGGGAGGTTGGGGAAGGGAGGGTTTGTTGTGTAATGTTTAGTTTTTTCTTTGTATATGTTTTTTGTCTTTGTATTGTTTTGTTTTTTTCCCTTTTTTTTGTAAAACTTATAAAACTTTTAATAAAAAAAAAAGATATTCGGAAAATTGCTATTGATACATGTATGTATCATCCAGAGATTGGAAAGAATTAAAATCTATTTATAACTATTGTCAAGATGATTCTTTATAATCCTTATTTTCCTTTTCTTCTTTTCTATTCTCTTTTCTTTTTTTCACTATTTACTATTTTTATTGATTATTTTATTTTGTGGTTTTAGCTTTGTTAAGAATTTATTCAATAAAAATTAAAGTGTATACAGTATACTACATGTATTTTCTCCATAACTTTTACCCTGTTAATACAGCAAATATAGATGTGCATACACTACACAGAAGCATTTTAATCAGCGTGCAGCTAGGCTTTTATTGTTTATATGGTGCATTTTAATTATTTTGGTTTATAAAATATATTATGATTTTAATATTTTGAAAGTCATCCTGAGAGACTCAATGTTGAAAGGGGTATGTTTATCGAATTTCAAAGAAAAAAAATACATGAAAGACAAAATATACAAACATGTGAAAGTCAGCCTCATTAACACTGTAGGAATTGCTTCTGAATAAACATTTCTGCAATTGAACTGCAAACATTTTATTGTGCAGAGTTTTTATTTTCCTATGAATTTCAGGAATTCCTCCTATTGCCCGATTTTTTACGGTCTCTCTGACTTTTGAATTCACGCTGGAATTCACCTAAACATTTACTCCTTTCATGTTTTAAACTGTTTAGTCATTCACATATATTACTACATAGTTTCAGCAAAAAGCTCTGCATTTTATTACAATATTTTTTCAAGCCATAAATTATTTCTAGAGTAATTCAGCCTCATAGAATTTTCAGGGATTGTTGTAATGTTGATATCAACAATTTGTGGAAAAAACAATCAAAATATTATTCTGATGAATACTGCAAGTTTGTTTCAGCAGATGGCGGCATGTAACTTATTTTTCAGGGAAACAAGCAAAATTGGGCCTGGTTATTAAATATTAAACATTTCAGGGAGGTGGGGGACTGGGAATGTTTAAAAAAATCTAAAAAAAGTAGATTTTTAAGAACTAATAATTACTTTATAATGCCATTTTTGTTAATGGGTGTCATCATTCTGCAGAACGACGAATGTCCTCCCGTGAATGCATTTCATGTTGATATTCTTTATCAAAATGATAAATAAGGATTTATAGATTGTGAAGACTATATTTGAAGTCATCTGCAATGATCTGATTCACTGTTATCAGAGGAACAATTTGCAAAATTATTAATTTGAAATAATCTGTTGCCTTAGGATATGGTAATTATATTATACCTTCAGCATCTGTTTCCTCCTTCCACTTACTCGATACAGATAAAAAAAGGATAAGATATTCCATTTAATTGGAGTCATCTATAGGTGTGGGATACAGAATCAAAACCAAAAACTATTGCAGAAAAATATTCTTTTCTTTTTACCTTCCGTCACTTCCCTCCTCTTTAAAAAAAAATGGCTAAAGGAGGACGCTGATTTGTAGAAGTTAATTCATACCTATAGATTCAACTTTAGAAATAATGTTATCATAATTATTTGGACGAAGGGTTAGATGGGGAACTCATCAAATTTGCAGACGACACCAAACTGGCAGGAATAGCCAACACTCCAGAAGACAGGCTTAAGATACAGAAGGATCTGGACAGACTTGAACACTGGGCACTAACTAACAAAATGAAATTCAATGGTGAAAAAAGCAAGGTTCTACATTTAGGCAAGAAAAAACAAATGCACAAGTACAGCATAGGTGGCACCATGCTCAATAGTAGTAACTGTGAGAGGGACCTCGGAGTACTAGTAGACAATCACCTAAATATGAGCCACCAGTGTGCTGCAGCTGCCAAAAGGCCAACACAGTGCTAGGCTGCATTAACAGAGGGATAGAATCAAGATCACGTGAAGTATTAATACCACTCTTCAATGCCTTGGTAAGGCCACACTTGGAATACTGCATCCAGTTTTGGTCACCACGATGTAAAAAAGATGTTGAGACTCTAGAAAGAGTACAGAGAAGAGCAACAAAGATGATTAGGGGACTGGAGGCTAAAACATATAAGGAACGGTTGCTAGAATTGGGTATGTCTAGTTTAACGAAGAGAAGGACAAGGGGGGACATGATAGCAGTATTCCAATATCTCAGGGGCTGCCATAAAGAAGAGGGAATCGAGCTATTTTCCAAAGCACCTGAAGGCAGGACAAGAAGCAACAGGTGGAAACTAATGAAGGAGAGAAGCAACCTAGAACTAAGGAGAAACTTCCTGACAGTTAGAACAATTAATCAATGGAACAGCCTGCCTCCAGAAGCAGTAAATGCTCCAACACTGGAAGTTTTTAAGAAGAAACTGGACAGCCATTTGTCCAAAATGGTGTAGGGTTTCCTGCCTGAGCAGGGGGTTGGACTAGATAACCTCCAAGGTCCCTTCCAACTTTACTACTACTACTACTACTATTATTATTATTAAGTATTCAGAGTAGAAATGTCTTAACTATAATGGGAAATCTGTAACCAGATAACTCATGTTATTGGTTTTTCCACAAAAACAGGTAAAGGATGGCCATATAACAATGCATTAAATATGGGGTGATCTTCTGTAAAATGGAACAAACCTGCTTTTTTTCAAAAATAATGTAGCTACCTTGGCCCTTTGCAGTAAGGCTTTCATCTGGGTCGATATTTGCAAATGGAGCCAAGTATTTTAAAGAAATGCAGTGAATATCCGCTGAGCTTGCCTTCCGAAAGCAGCCTTACTTGTGCATGGCCCTTGTTTCAAGAAATTCCACACTCAGCAATTGGATGCTGATCATGTTCTGTTAGGAAAAGCTTTCCTTCAGAGATTTGCAAGGTTTACACAGTGTGGTGTGGTGTGCTTAGTTTTGATTTAACACAATGAGTGAATCCAATTATTGTGGCTTGTAAACGATTATGTATGGTTTTGTCAGTTGGCAGGACAGAACCCTCTACACAGTATTATTTTTATTTTCAGAGAACAAAAGGGGTCCATACACATCTGAACCAACAGATGGCGCTCTGGTGCAATGAAATAATAACAAAAAAAATGCACGCTGCTCAAAAGGGTGATTAAATAATCCTGAAAACAAAGCAAAAGAAAATGATTGAATTATTTACCTGGTGTTGCCACTTTTACAGCAACTGGCCGGGGGGATGCCGGAGTTTTTGCTGGCTCTTGAAATGAAAACAAATTAAAGCATTCGTAATAAGGCATGCCATAACAAAGATAAATAAATTAAATAAATAAAACAAATGGGGAAACAAAATAGGAAAAATATTGCCCTTAGTATTAATTAGAACATAATTAAAAGAAGTTGTTTCTTGGAATTCTATTACTGTAAGTCAAAAACAGGGGGAGAAACTGATTTGAAATCAAGTGATAATTAATGACATTAACAAATGTAGATTTTTGTATTATACTACTCAGCATCACAGTTTAATAGTCAACGGTCAATAGTTCACAAACCACACATCATTTGCATAAAAAGGCATAGCTGGAATAACATTCTCCCTGAAGGAAACTAAAGTCTCTCTACATTTGTGCCCTCTTCCTCCAGAATAAAACAAAATAGATTATTTTCAAACTGTAGCATAGATCATCAGCTCAGCTTTGATATGTACATGTACATATGCAACAATGAACAATCTGGCTTCTGCTTGGTCCATCTTTTATGATAAATGAGAATACCCATCCCCACTTCAGGTCAACAGGGCTACGTGTCATTGGAGTCAGTTCACAGCCTGTCTCTGTGCAAAACATGCCTGTTTGACAAGAAAATAATCAGACTGTAATGCAGAAGTTAAGTGCTACTTAACAATACTGGCAATACTGAACCATGATCATTTATGTCAGGGACATGATGGCTGCAGCATCCATCTTCCTAGGATGGAAGATGCCATGCTAAAGGATCAGAATTGTCCATCAAAGCACCTGCTACCCAATTGAAATCAGCAGCAAAAAACACACAATCAAATTTGTATTTTATCTTTTCTGTGTTGACCTTTTGCTCTGAGGTGGGGTGTGTGTGTCCTCAAGTGTTCGTATTTTTCACTTCTGATTATCCAGAGTGTTCCCTTTATTTATGCATCTACTTCCCAGGATCTTAATACTGCAATTGGAATACTTATAGCTGTGGAAGACATATGATTCCTCCTGATCAGAGGAGAATTGTTGTGATACAGAGTTGTATGCAGATTTTAATGGTGCTATAGAAGCACAATGAGAATAACATGGCTGCAACATGCTGCAAAAGATCTGAAATAACTGTAGCCATTTGTCTTTTTCTTTCTTTCTTCTGTATGTAGCCAGATGTCTTCCGCAATTCAGCGGAAGAATATAAGTAGTTCTCGATTTACAACCATTTGTTTATGGACTGTTCAAAGTTACAGTGGCAGTCAAAAATATTACTTATGACCAGTCTTACCACTTTTTTGTTTCATCGTCCCTACAGCCATATGATCATAATTTGGAGAGCTGGCAATTCTGGCTGTTGCAGCATGTGACCTTCCCAGCTGGCTTCCAACAAGCAAAATCCATGGCCAAAGCCGGATTTGCTTAATGACTGTGATCCACTTAACAACCATGGCAAAAAAGGTGATCAAAAGGGTGCAACTCCCTTAACAACTGTCTTGCTTAACAATGGAAATTATGTCCAGTAGGTCTACTCTAAGGACTTCCTACATATAGCTGAAAGCTCTTCAGCTTTCATTTTACAAGATGGCATGGGGCAATTTTAGGATCATATTTTACCTGGTTAAATAATGCAGGATTCTGGAATATCTTTATAGATTAGCCACTTGTTTCCTGCATCACTTTCTGAGAAACAGAAATGGCAAATGCTGCCAGGCTTGATGATTTGCATTTTTCATGCCAGGGACATTATTCAAGGACTAAAAGTCTTCAGACCTTATTTTATAGGAACTAGATACATGAAGTCCTCTATCCAGCTCATGGCCACTAAGAAATACTCAGGTGACATCCCAGTTGACATTTCAATCCCTATCTGCTTTTTCAAGATGTAATTTTTTTAAAAAAATGGGGAAGGGAAGAAATAACTGTCTATCACAAATGGGAACAGGGAACTGAAAATGCAGTGTGAATTGATTCAGAACAGAAGAAACTGCTAAGTCTAAACATGTCACTTTAAAATTATAAATGGTGTCACTCTTTCCATATTTGCATTTTCTTACAATTTCACAGCACAATTCTCTGCAGATCTACCCAGAAGTAAATCCCGTTGAGTAAATCCCTTTTACCCAAAGAAGAATGTATAAAATGATATAGTTCAATATGTATAATTCAATATATCAAAGCAAACACTAATAACAGTAAAAAAAAAGAAATAAGGGTAAGAACTTAATTAGAAAAATAAGACTCACTTTTTAGGTCTTTGATGGAAATGGCTTCCTTTGTGTCTGTAAGAATATATTATAAAAGGCAATAAGTGCACTGTTACTTATTAGCAGTTAGCTCTGCTAAATGCTCTCACAAATACACCACAAGCCATCCATTTATTTCATCATCACAGAAAATAAAAATATATTTCTCCAGGGAGATGCACCCTAAGTGTCAATATTGAATATTCTTGCTTTGACAATATATGCAGAACTGTCTGGTATTTTTTAGAGTTAAATCAGGTGACAGGGAAAGGGGAGGAGAATATAAGGAAAGCCCGGGAAAAAGAAACGGAAGTGAATCTTTGCCCTCCAAGTTAATTAGAAGATGTGAATCATGACCCCAAAATAGGGGAGGGGAAATGCCTGGAATGTTATGTGCAAAGGAAGGGAAATTCAGATCTTAGCATTTCCACCATGCCGTGCTGACATCTTTGTAATACTAATAAAGGCTTTTGAGGTTAAAAAAATGTCTGAAAGTTCTTTGAAGTGTTTCATTAATCAGACACATGACATCAAGCTTTCTAAACGATGGGTGTTCCAATGTTGGAATCTAATTGGAATGCCAGAATGCAATCCTGGGATGTGAAATAATTTATTCATTTATTGATCCTGCCTTTATTATTTTATAAATAACTCAAGGCAACGAATATACCTAATATTCCTTCTTCTTCCTATTGTCCTCACAATAACAATCCTGCAAGGTGGGTTGCGTTGAGAGGGGCTGGCCTGAGGTCACCTAGTCAGGTTTCATGCCTAGAACTCACAGTCTCCTGGTTTCTATCCTGGTGAGTTAACCAACCTGACTCTCGATAAAAACTTTACTTTGAAGTATTTGCAATTTTTCCCTACCGGGGTAATAAAAGCCAATGACAGCTCTTTCAGACAACACACCTTCCAGCAGTTTTCAAAGCCAGCTTCCATTTAGATATGCATTTTCCCACGAAACTGTTTTCTTTTACTTGAATGAAGCTTATCTCTTTGGGATCCCTCACTCTGATTTCTGCTCTTTAGGACTCTTGTGCTATTTTTGTAAGACCCCTTTCTTTTGTCTGAGGTAATAGAAACCTAGCAGTTTCCAGAAGAAACTCATGCATTATTAGGTATATGTATATTGTCTTTTGCTCTAAAACAGGGATCCCCAATCCCCGGTCCATGGACCAGCACCGGGTCACAGCATGCCAGAAACTAGTCTGCACAAACAAACAAGGCCCCATCCTCAGGATGCAGGCAGTACACAAAACCACGCCACTTCCGATCCGCAGAAAAACCTCTCTCCACGGAACCTAGTGTTCAAAAGGTTGGGGCCCTCTGCTCTAAAAAAAAAAAGTTTGTGGATTAATCTTCTGCCTCTATCCACCTGTTTTCCAGAAATCACTTCAAATCCAGCTAATTACCACTAAGATGAAATTAATCAGAAAGCTCTTTTCGGTCATGGAGGTCTATTGAAGCATTCATAAATGCTTTATGGTTGCCAGGTATGGAAATTTTAAAAATGTCCTTTTTAGTTGATATGAATCATTTATCACAATTATCTGCTATTACTAGAAGCTATAAAACCCAAACTCATTGGCAACATTATGTTCAACAGAAGATGTGATCTACAACATTCTCAATTACAAAAGTTCTGATACATTGGGATATTTCTTTATGTTTTAGATAAGAATGTTTTTTTTTACTCAAATAGCTTTCTCAGAGAGAAGATTCATCCAATTCTGTTTCAAGGGTAGCTTGTTTTTCAAACATTCTGATGTTTAAGGATTATCATATGAGAAACTGATTTGTGTGTATTTATTTTCACCTAGCAATATATAAAAAAGTTTAAAACAAGAAACAAAACTCCAGTGAAGAATTAGGAAGAATCACGCTGTTTTTCTCCTATTCCCTTTTACTATTCATTCATAGTTACGCCTTGATATTTGTTTCACTATGTGATTAGTTCCTTATTCAAAATGCACAGCAATTCTTCCACCAGTTTTCTGCTAAGGCCCATAATGAAAGACACTTGGGAACCTCAAAATGTGGGTCATGACTCCATTAATATACTTCAGGCAAATGTGGAGTGATTCTGATGCTGCTTCCACTATGCATGAACAATCTTCACAATCATAAAACTGGAGCATTATCAAACCACAGTGACTTTGCCCAGGGAAAATAGGGGTCCAGAGCAAGTTTTCAGATTATCCTCAGTTTGCTTATGAAATCAAGCAATCTTCTCTATTATGGATAATGATAAAGTATTATTCCCTATATTGAACGTCACTGATTAACATAATACATAGACACAGCACAAACAATACTGAACCAGTTTTGCAAACCTCGGTGGGATTCAGAGGACTGTGTGCTGGGTTTGTGAATAATTGCAGAAATGATTTTTTAAATATGCAAGGCATATGTTTTCAAAAAGGAAGGCTATGCTTTTCTGGACTACAGATGGTCATTAAGGGAAAAACAAGGTCATTTTTATAAATCCACCAAATGGAACATTTTTGGTAATAAACAAAAGGTAGCTATCAGCAAAAAGTAAGGACAATCGGCTTTTTTCCCCACAAAATAAGGTAAATATGTCTTAGGAGTCTTAAATATGGAGTCAGTGTTGATAGAATGTGAAAATCCTGAGAAAAAATGATGACTGCAGCTGAACAAATAGTTTTCTCCATACCTATATAAGGGACCCCATCATCAATGATAGATATAATTTTGATGACCAGCTGTTTATATTATAGGGCAATCTTCCCGAACTTCCATAACTAGGAATTTGGAAACCTGTAGTCTCAACACATCTGGGCTGGAGTGTCTG
Organism: Crotalus tigris; assembly: GCF_016545835.1. Classification (NCBI taxonomy): domain Eukaryota; kingdom Metazoa; phylum Chordata; class Lepidosauria; order Squamata; family Viperidae; genus Crotalus; species Crotalus tigris. The sequence goes on along the minus strand of NW_024096511.1, from coordinate 7,198,123 downwards.
GTCATCTAGGCCAGAAGTCTCCAACCTCCAGTTTGTAGACTGGCATTGGTCTCTGGCATGCCAGGTGCAAACAAGCAAAGCCCCATCCATGGGATGCAGACAGCACATGAAACCACGCCCCCTCCGCCCCCGCAAAAACGTCTCTACATGGAATCAGTCTCTGGTGCCCAAAGACTTGGGCGCCACTGATTTAGATAACCAGGCGTGCTAGAATTCAAAAATTATTACACAATATTTTTCAATGGATGGGCAGAAGGGAAAGAATTCAAAATAGTTTACCCATATATGAATCTGTACTTGAGACACATCATACAATCTATATAAGTTTACTTAATTTAAGATTGATTTCATGGAAGGATAGTTTGCTCAAAACAATGTTTGCTCATAAAAAGAGTCTCACCGCATTCAGAGGACATATGAGCAATTTGATTTATTTTAGTTGACAACTCACTTGATAAATATAAGCTAACCATGATATTTCCAGTTCTCTATTCAACATCTAAAGACCAAGGTTTCCAGTTACATAGATGTAGAAAACTAACATAAGCACATAGACTTTGGGGCTTCCAAGAAACTAAATAAGCAGAAGGTTTCTAGATACAGTACGTTAGCCTTATGTGTGAAATCATTGATACATTAATGGGGGCTTTTAAACCAATACATCATGCATGGATGATACTTAATGTTCCATTTGCTGCCCCTAGCAAAATGTTCCAATGTGTTAAAATAAAAGCTGCAGCAGGTGGCATAAGCTCTCTAAAAAACAGCTTTTCACTGGAGTATTTTGAGCAATGAAAGACGATTCTTAACACATCCTGGTGTCAGAAAGTATGGGCATCAGATGTCAAGTACTAGGTAACTGCGTTACTCCTACTCAACGAATTAATAACCTGGTAATTATCTAACCAAAGCCAGGAATGAATTAAAATTAAATCCATTCTATCATATTTTCAAAGCACCTCTGATTGCCACAAATCAAAATTCACACACCAAGAGTCTTTGGGCTCCTGTGAAACAGCCATTTCCAAATGGAACCAACCAGATGTGTTGAATTATAATGATTATTAGGACAATTTTTATTAGTAGATACAGGAATCAAAGGAAAACTAAGATACAATAGGATTTTGAATGTGTATCTGTTTAGATAGATATTAACAATTAAAACTAGACATTTGAAGTGACATTCAATCAGTCATTGTTTATTAAAGGCTTCTAAAATGAAAGGCTCTATAGTTCCCCAACCAAGCACATCAACCCATACTCTCCAGGTATGATGGAAATGGTAGTCAAAATGTGCTACACCAGCTACAGAGAAACAGTTTACAATATTAGCTTTCCTTGCTCACTACTATAGCATCAGAATGTAAAATAGAGCTTATTGCAAGTCCTTGAAAAAGTAAGTAAGGAAAAAAGTATGGAAGAAAGGAAGAAAGAAGGTACAAGGACAAATCATGCAGTAGAAAGATCGGTTGGAAGTGGGAGAAATTTCTAATGTGATTTACCAGATTCCCTGCATGGATTACCCTTGTCACTATGTAAAACAGATAGGGAGGAAGCTAACCACCACATTACTTGAACACCAGCAAATGGTTAGAATAGGAAACCAGAACTCATTGGTAGCCTTGCACTGCAATAAACAAGGACATGCATTCAATTTTTCAGCTACTAAGATTGTTGGCTGAGCAGAGACAAAAACAGCCAGAGAAACGATTGAAGCCTAGGAAACTGTACCCTCGTCAGTCAACAGCTTACCAGGTACTTAGGAGCCAAGGGTATGGCAGCACAAGGAATCAACAATCAATGTCTTACTAGTCGGCCATCAACATCCCAATGTACAATTCACAAGCCACACACAAACAGACACCACATACTAGAACAGCCCAGTGTACACATCCTGGAGATTGAGAAGTTGCCTCAGGGTGGACTGCCCATGAGTTTGAAAGCTTGGAAGAACAAACCTCTGGTTCTGTTGACTGACTCAATTTGGATCCTGCTGTAAGGCTACACTTACTGTATCTGTCTCATTCTGAGACACATCTGTTAGAGAATTTGTAATATTGGTGCTAGCATCTCTTAAAAAATTTACCCCTTACATCAATTTCTTTTAAAAACATAGTTTATTTAACTCTTGCACTTATACTTTCACTTAGTTGGTCACACATACCCGTGCACACACACTAAGAGGGAGATTCCCATTACTTCTGAGTATTGCACACACACCAAGAGGGAGATTCCCATTACTTCTGGGTATATTAATAAGGCTCTGCAAAATCTTCAAAAGTGATGCTTTCTAATATTCAATGATGTATACAAAGCATCTTTCTTTGTATCATTAAACACCAGCATCTGTTTTCCGGCTTCATAATTTATTCTTGGATGACTCAGTACATGTGTGCATTAACAGTCATTTTGCTTCATTTTTCCCTTGCATAAGAAGTAGCACACAAGCTTGGAAAAACCTGTTCTTCATCCCCCATACATGTGGTTCTCTTCCGTGTGAGGGCTGAAGTTTTAGAAGTGACAAGTTTTTGTCTTTGCTCCTCTCACATATCCATTGAATAATATTAATTTTACAATACAGCAGTAACTTACAACTTGAATTACAACTTGTGTATCTTCTACTGTGGGTACTAGCAAACCTCATTTTTATCCAAATGACACAGACTTTTATTTGAATATATTCAAAATATTGAGACCTTCCCCTATCCTGGACATTGACCATATCTCAGTCTTAAGCTATGATGTTAATCTTGTCCCTTTGTTTTCTATATTATAAAATGCCAACAGCTGCAAAACATTGAGGACACTAGGCAGTAAGGACAATTATCTTGATGTCATTATCAAGAACTATGGCTCACTAAATTTCCTTCGCATGGAAAATGTTCTTGGTCACAAACACTTGCATCTTTTTCCTAACTGGAGGGTGTGCATAGTGATAATGTCACATTCTTTAGGCCAGGAGTTCAAAGAAAGTATAGCTGATTAGCAAGTAAAGACAGCTGATGAAATCCAAGTTGATTTAATTGTTAAAAAGTAACTGGGAGGTTGTGCTATTCTTAGCATGCGAGTTATATTTGTCCTAAGTAATGTCAGCATAGGGCTTATCTTCAAGAGATGGCTGACTGAAGTCAACGTCAATGCATCACATTAGATTCTTCTCTTTCAACTACAAAATCCCCAATTTGGCCAACTCTCTATGGGGCTACATAGAAGTAATCTCCATGGATTTTTGATAGCCTTACTCCAAGTTACATTTATAAAATATTTGTTTATTTTTTATTTATTACATTTATGTGCCACTCATCTTGTTATCCAAAGAAATCTGGACAGCTCTGGCCTTCCTTAGTGAAGGTTTCAGTTTGCAGTAGCAAAGGCATATCCTTCTACTCTGCTATTGATCAGGCAGAGAACAAATACTATCTGAATATGGTATTTTGTCTTCTTTTTTCATTTGCAATTGACTAGATTTCTTTATGTCAGGATTTTGCAGGACTCATTAAAGATTATGCTAAAATGCATTGCAGTTTTTACTATACTTATTAACCACCGGAAAAAGAATATGCAATAATTATTGGTTTCATGTATTATATTCATCATGAAAAAAGCATAATGAAAGATGTTCATTCTGTGCCAGAAGTTTAGCTCTTCACATCCTGCCTGTCACATCTATTCTGATTGTGCCCAAATGGAGGCAGGTGAATTGATCTAAGTTTATCTAAACATTATCAGTGAGTGTTGATATCAGATATATATGCTGATTAGACCAGTTTATACTCTTTCAAAGTTGTTAAATGCAGCCAGGTTGCTTAGGAAGCAGTTGAGCTTTTGGTCAAAAGGCCATTTGGTGCAGTTCTGCAGAGTGAAATAACATTTCACTTCCTAGGTGCCAATGTTGAGGTGGTGATGGCATTGTTTACATGCAGAAACAGGTGCAGAAGACATTTCCATCAAGTGATACAACCCACTTTAATTGAGGAAGTTAGAGTACCTTTCACTTTCCCAGGATATCAGCACCTAAAACTGAGACAGGCCTATTTGCTTGTGTGGTATACAGTGACATCTCCTTTTTATGTGACTGTCATCATGAAAATTAAACGATCAGCAGCAACTACTTTAGAATGGACTTATCTTTAGAAGAAGAAGAGTCTTTGCAATGGTCCATATCCCAACACATACAGCAAAATTAGCTGCAAAAGATGAACATCCTAGATTTTGACTCATAGGTAATGCAATTATTTTAAAACAGAAGACCATGAAGGGGTGGGCAATTTGAAATATCAACAACTATACATCAATTGAGAATAATTTAGTACATAGTAGTATTAATTCAGACTTTTTGCTAAATGAATACAGTGCTCAACATTTTAATTAATGAAATTTTCATTGATGGGAGAATAGCAAGCTGGTAAACATTAATAACTTTTTCCTAGAGTAGTGAATTTGTTTATTAATTATGCCTTTTTGTATAATTAACAGACTTATTGAGGAATATATGCATGATTCTGAAGTGCATTATTGCCTTTGATTAATTTATACAATACTCCATCGTTATTATTTGACTCTGGTGCTAAGGTCAAGCAAACAGCAGATATTTTAGCTAACATACTTGAATGTTTCTAGCGTGCTAAAATTCTCCAGAACTTTTTAACCTTTATATTAGCTGATGGACTTAAGTGAGTTAATTAACAGTGTTAACAGAAAAGAGTTATGAGCTTATGAGCAAGTAAGGTTTCAGATAGGTAGGGTCACTATAGATAATTCCTTTGATCTAAACTATTGAATTAGAATATGCTAATGTTCTAAGGGTAACAGTGGGAAGAAAACTAATTGCTTTCAATTGCAGAAGTTAGTGATTTATCAGTTAGCCTAGAAGAGGGGGGGAATCACAATAATTTGAATGATAACACTTCAACTTCAAGTATCAAGCATTCCCAAAAGCTGCTCAGTTGCCATCAACTCAGGAATGAAGATGAGCAATAAGCATCACAAAAGTTTTCTCAGTTGGATTCTTCTCCCCAACATATGCCCTCCCAAACTGTTGCCACCATTTTCCCTGTGGAAAGGATCTCTAAAAAGAGAAGGAAGTTGGGTCCACTTTATTACCCAAACCTGCTCTGCTTGAGCAGAGAGGACATTGTCATCAAATGCCTTATGACAGGGGTGTCAAACGGCCGGCCCACAGGTTGGACGCGTCACGTGGAAGCCGTGCCCATCCCAGCTCTGGCAAGGGGAAAAAAGTTGCAATACGTCACGACATATCACGTGACACAGTGAGTTTGACACCCCTGCCTTATGGGAAAGGATCTCTTTTGTTTGTTTTCAGTAATAGTGATTGTATTTTTATTTGCAATTCTTTAATTCCTTTAAAGATTCCCTGAGAGGATTATTACTCTAAAAGAAGTGCTATAAAAATTATACTAAGTAGCAAATTATTATGCAAACAGACAAACAACTTTATTTTCCCCGTGAAATACTAGCCTCCTGCACAACAGATAATTTTTTGATAGGTTTGAGTTCTTTCAGATTCTGTACCTTTGGAACGAAGCTAAGCAAGGAATATCCTAGCTTCATTTCACTTTCATTTATATGTTAATGGCATTGCTGAATTCTTAACACCTTCAGTCTATCATGTACCCAGAATGGCTACAAAAAATTATTTCCGTTGTACAAAAGAGATGCAGCAGTTCTATCCCAGACAAAAATAAGTGCAAGAAGACAAATGAGGACATTTTCCAAATTGTATTTTTTTAAAAAGCAAACAGTAGTAAATTGTAGTAATAGAGCAGTACGTAGCATGTGCGTCATATATGGTATTTGAATAATCAGCTCAATGGACAAGTTAGATTTTTTCAAACGTTTGGTCATGGGTCTTCAGTAATCAGAAGCACAGACAGTCCAACAGTAATATGTGCCAGGTTACAATTTTGCAGAACATTACATTTTTAATACATTCTGCTTACAAAAAGTCATGATTTTAACTTTCAGCCTTGACATTCTCATGATTTAAATCCATAGTTCAGTTATTTTATAGGGTTTTTTTTTTTTTTGCCAACGTCTTGGCCGAGTTCTCAACATTGAAATCAATTGCTCTTCCTTCCATTTAGACACAAATTTGGCTTAGGATATTTAATTATTGACATGAAAGCAGCTTGATGAAAGTCATTATGTCAAGGTTCTATCTTGTTGGCCCTTTACCACAGTGGCTATTAAAAGTTAAGCAATCTATTAAGGAAATGGCTTTTTGACATATCCAGATCATATTTGCAAGCCCCAACTCTCCTAAAATATAGAAGAACTCTCTCTAGAGTGGTACTGAATATTCCACCTTACTCAAGAGATGCTTCATAAGAATGCCATTATATTTTTGCATGAGGGTACAGCAGAGCAAAATTATCAGCTCCCACATTTTGTTTGTTCTTTTTACACAGATGTGTTGAAAGCGTTCCTAGAAGGAACACAAGATTTTTTTTTTCTTCGAATACTTGGAATTACTGATTTGGAATTACTGAGAATATGGAAACAAAGAAAGATTCAGTTGAAAGATCAAAGCCTAAATATTCAGCAAGTGACTAAAATGGAGGCAAGGGATGGGGGTGGGGAGACAAGGAGTAGCTATTGTACTGCCTTTTCAGAGTTTCTATGGAGATTCTCAGTCATCCAAGGTCATGGTTGTCCCAAAGGTGCTTTTTCAAAAGGCAGTTGGACTTTCTTTGCCTTGCTTGAAGACATTTCTCTTTTCATCCAAGAAGCTTCAGTATTGACTACTGAAAAAGATTCTTGGATGAGAAGCGAAACATCTTCAAGCAAAACAAAGACAATCCAGCTGCCTTTTTTAAAAACAAATTTAAAATGGCTTTTTCAGAGAGAAACACAGCAAGTATTTCAGCCTTGTCATCTTGTCTCATGGAATATTTAGGGCCATGCCCATAATTTTTAACTCATTAAGAAGCTTTGGGATTTGGGGGAACTAGCTGTTCTCCTTCCTATCAACCTTGTGGTGCAGAGAATGAGTGTCTGAAGTGGAAACCCTTCTCTAATAAGGTGGGTTATAACCCTCCTCTATGCAAATAAGGTCTCAGTAAAGTCAATATCTTTCATCAATGAAATGTCTCCATGGAAGAAAGGGGCTCCATAAACAGAAGCTTACTTCCTATATATGGAAAACTATGAGAGGAAAGTCCTGCTGACCAGCATTGAAAGTACCATGCACTTAAGAACTACGAAGTCAAAGGGATTTATTAGTGCTTTATTAATACCTGTAGCCCAGTATAAAGGCTCTTATTAATTCCCTTCCTAGCTCAATACTTCTAGACTCTCTTCCCAAGTATTTATTCCATTATGCAAAAATAAGCAGAGTTAAACAAAGTCATTCCTATCAGCCTGCAAAAAATGAGAGGAATCCACAACAAACTCAGTGGGAAGAAGCTTGTCCAGCTTGATACTTACTGATCCCAGATATTTGCAGTCTATCATTGTAAGAGTTTATATGTATCTGTGATGGGTGGGAGAGAGAGGCTTGGGTGAGAGAGAATGGTTGGTGAGCATATGTGCAAATGCAGTTCAATAAATTTTATATATAAGATATCTTATTTTCCATACAACTTTGATCAATAACTATTAATTCAAATAATATTTAAATTTTTGTTCTTGTTTTGTCCTTTTTTGGAGTATGGAATAAATGCATATATACTCAGTGCTTGCTTTCAATGGGATTTGGCAACCCTAGTTGACAAGAAAGGGGAGCTGGGTTCTATATAATAATTGTAGGTGTCTGATTTTTTTTCTTTGTACCTTTTTTTTAGGGGAGGTAGGGTCACTTCTTTGCAGTGTTCCTTATTTTTTTAAATTATTTGATTTTCAAGTGGTTTTTCTCACAGATTATCTCCATACAGTAAAAATTGCAGTTACTATTGAAATACATTTCAACTAAGGCTACAAGTCTTTTATATATGTTTATATCTGCTAAGTTGTCTGTTTACATTTTGCATATTACTGGGGTCTACGGCAAATTTCTGTCCACTGATCATCTGCCAATTATTTTATAACACTCCTTAAAATGGAGCCATTAAATTTTCACATTAAAAAGATGTAAGGTGACACTTTTAGAAAATGAAAACTATTGAAAAATCTATTGGTTAAACCTGGTCATATATTTAAATAGTAATATAATTTGGAATAGCATAGAATATCTTCCACTTATTTCTTATAGTGTTTGTTGCTTCCCTGGGTCTCTTAAACCTGCCCATTGCCTTCATGCACAATTTCACATGAAGATCAGTCTACATTTCAGCATTTGCCATTTTGCAGGGTTGAGTGAGTAATAAATGCACCTTCGGAGAAACGTCCCATATCTTTACACTGGATGCTGAATTTATTATTCAATGTTATATGTCTACATATCATGTCATATAATTAAAAGACCAGCCTAGCCACCAAAGACAAAAGAGAGAAAAATCAGAAACAAGGCATTTTGCCCTAACTTTTGAAGATACGCTTCTTTTACCGGTGGTCATTCTGTTATAAATTAGAGTGAGATTTTTTTTTAAAAAAAAAATAAAAACACTTGTTTTTTTCATTCTCGTTCATTTGTATAAAATAAACAGTAGCTATTATAAGAGAATCAGAATCAAAATCTAATTTTCGACTTTTGTAAGCAGATGCAATTTCTAACTGTGAATAAACAGAAGCATCTCCTTCTTTCTGTGTCTTCTGAATGTGTTTGGACTAATGTTTCTCAACCTTGACAACTTTTAAGGATTTCAATTCCACACACCTTAAAGCAGGGGTAGTCAACCTTGGCTCTTTTATGACTCGTGGACTTCAATTCCCAGAATTCCTGAGCCAGCTTAGCTGGCTCAGGAATTCTGGGAGTTGAAGTCCACGAGTCATAAAAGAGCCAAGGTTGACTACCCCTGCCTTAAAGCATGGCTGGCTGGGGAATTTTGGGAGTTGGTCCACAGATCTTAAAGCTGCCATGGTTGACCACATTAAAGCAGGTTTGGAGAGGGGGATAAAGTAGTGGGGATGGATCTACAGAAATTGGGGAAATTCTGTTGGAGAAGTAATGCTACCTGACTGGATGTTTCCTATACTACATTCCAACATCATGTGATAAAAGCCCAAATTAGTTGGTGGAGGATGAAAGGGAACCATTGTATGAATTCTTACAAACACACCTCCCCTCCTGTGCATGCCTAATCCTTATACTCAAATTTGAAATAAAAATAATCCTCAACCTACGACAGTAACTGAGCCCAGAATTATAGTCTTAAGTCAACTGTGGTCATTAAGTAGTCACCATAGGACCAGACCCAACTTTACAACATCTTTTGCAGCATTCATTAAGTGAAGGAGGTGATAGTTAAGCAAATCCATTAGACCCAATGGGCATTTGTTCTGCCAGAAACTGGAAGTAATCCTTGGAAACTGGCAAAAAATTATAGAAAACCACAGTCACATGACTGCAGGACCCTGCAAATGGTTATAAGATGAACCAGTTGCCAAGCTGTGATGATATGATGTGATCACGTGATGTAGGGGTGTGTTGTCTTCATAACTTCGAAACTGGGTTTAAGTACCTTTTGGGATGGTCTGTTGTATCTTTAAAATGTTGCTAAACGACTGGTCATAAGGCAAGAACTACCCACAGTACAGCAGGTGATCCCTATATCTTAAAATTCATGTTTACAGTCAATGCTTGTTTTAATAGATTAATGAGGGGTGTACAGGAAGGTATATAATAATAGTCTAATAGGGGATGTCCAGTAAAATAGAATGTTTAGTAAATCCAAATGCAATTTCACCCAGGGATATTTTATATTTAGGAGATGTAATTGTGGATATGCATATTTTTTTCTTTTTACACAAGAGTGAAATGAGCATGGGCTTTTATGTTGCATAAAATGGCAAAGGGGATTTCTCACATACAGAGGCAGATGCCACACACAATATAGACACATTTTCTCTGTTGCATCCAAAGACCACTAAGGATCCATTAAACCAAAAATTTACTGCAGTAGACTCTTGGACTCCTAACGAAGTTTGATGTGGAGAAATAAATAGCTGAGCCGTGCATCAGTAAAATCATGTGACACAGCAGCAAGTGCAAAATGCAGATAGCCCTCAACTTATAATAGATCAATTAGTGACCATTTGAAGTTACAACAGCACTGGAAAAAGTGACTTGTGGCCGTTTTTCACTCACAACCATGGAAGCATCCCCACAATCACATCATCAAAATTCAGACACTTGCAACTAACTCATATTTATGATGATTGCAGCTGCATTAATTAACAGCTGGCAAGAACAGCTGATTAGAACAATTAACCAGTGGAACAACCTGCCTCCAGAAGCAGTGAATGCTCCAACACTGGAAGTTTTTAAGAAAAGACTGGACAGCCATTTGTCCGAAATTGTATAGGGTTTCCTGCCTGAGCAGAGGGTTGGACTTGATGACCTCCAAGGTCCCTTCCAACTTTATTATTATTATTATTATTATTATTAAGAAAGGTCGTAAAAAGAGGCAAAACTCATTTAACAAATGTCTCACTTAGCAACAGAAATTTTGGGCTCAGTTGTGCCACTACTTGTAGTGGAACAAACAGCTCTTGCAGGACTAATCTACTTGTGATCTCAAGTGTGGGTGCAATCAAATACCTGGAGAACAATCCCGTGAGCCTTGCCTGGCATCTGAAAAAGAAATCTTTATGCCTTTAGAACCCTTACGGAAAATTATAGTTTTATAATATATTATACGCTTGAGCTTTGAAAGAAATCTTTGCCACCAAGCAGTGATTTGCATCAAGAGTGTTATCACCAGAAGCTGCACCAAATGCTGCAGCAGATTTTTCAGCGATTTCAGATGGGTGCTTTTAGGGGACTCGTTTCCTCTTCCTGGAGGCTGATTGCTGTGATTGCTCATCTCTGAAGGAGGAAAAAAGCAGCTCCTGGAAAATGCCAGGGAACAACACATGAGTCATGCAGCAAGCTTGGTGGGTAGAAGGTGGGAGGAAATATTGATGCTAATAGCGATGGGGACTCTTGACGACGCAGAGATGAATCCGTCTGCGCGGCATGAGCCGAAACTCAGACGTTTTGTACACCAGGGGCTCCAGATTGTCAAAATAAAGATTATGCTCTTCCCTGCCTTTGTCATTTGGAAACTCTAATTACCACAAAGCCTTTGACCTGACCTCCTTTTAATTCCAACCACTGCGAGGGTATTCATGACTGTAACATTATACTGTGATCCTCTCTGCTTGGAATGCCAAGACACTTAACTGGAGCTAAAAAACAGTACCATCCTGGAAAACACTGAAGCCCAAAGCAAATCATGGCTGCAGCCACAAGGGGTCGCCAGTGCTTCTTTTTTTGTATAAGCAGCACTCCAAGCTATTAATAATGAAATACGGGCAACAGTTAGTTTCTTTTTGTTTCCTTCCCTCCCAACATACAAACAATACAAGTAAAATGGTCACAGGCACTCTCTCTCTCTCTCTCTGTCTCTGTCTCTCTCTCTCTCTCTCTCTCTCTCTCTCTCTCTCTCTCTCTCTCTCACACACACACACACACACACACACACATACTGGTGGGATTCAGCCAATTCACACCATTTCGGCAGAACGGGTAGCTAATTTTTTGTTGCCCAGGCCCAGAATGGAATTTCCAGAAGCAGCAATCCACACAGAGAACTGGTTGTTCACATATTTGAATCCTACCACTGCACGCACACACACACACACACACACACACACACGCACACACTAGCAAAGGTGAATGTGAATGTGTGAGATATCAGTTTTGCCTTTTCTCCTCATGTATCGATGGCCTTTGGAAAGCTGCAGAGGCTACCATTTAAATATCAGAGCCAGAGCCCTGGTGACAGTATGTCCATTGTCACACTCAGGCAAAAAGGCAGCAGCCAACGCAAATATAACTTGGTCACCAAATCCCACAAGACCAAGCAAAACACTTGACCCCGATGCAGACTTTAAAGTCAGCTGATTTAGGTTCCCTAGCCTAAAGCATGACCCAAATCCATTGTCGCAAGCGTTTTTGTTATTGAAAAACAATATGTTGGAGAAAAAATTCTGCCAAAATGCAGATGTTGGAAAAATGGGAGGAAATGTATTTATTGTGACAAAATGCATGTATTTTCTTGAGCAGAAATTGATTAAATTTGAGTAGAATTTGAGTAAATCCGTTTGGTCTTTTGACTAAGGCACTAGGCTAGAAGCCAGAAGACTCTGAGTTCTGGTCCTGCCTAAGGTACAAATGCATCTACATGGAGGGAAGTGTGTAGTGGGGTGCCCCAGGGCTCTGTTCTGGGCCCAGTGCTCTTCGACATCTTCATCAACGATTTGGACGAGGGGATAGATGGGGAATTCATCAAATTTGCAGATGACATCAAGCTGGCAGGAATAGCCAACACTCCAGAAGATAGGCTTAAGATACAGGAGGATTTGGACAGACTTGAACACTGAGCGCTATCTAACAAAATGAAATTCAATGGTGAAAAAAGAAAGGTTCTACATTTAGGCAAGAAAAACCAAATGTACAGGTATAGTATAGGGGCTACCTTGCTCAACAGTAGTAACTGTGAGAGGGATCTCTGAGTCCTCGTGGACAATCACTTAAATATGAGTGCAGCTGACAATATGCTGCAGCTGCCAAAAAAGCCAACCCAGTGCTAGGCTGCATTAACAGAGGGATAGAATCAAGATAATGTGAAGTGTTAATACCACTTTACAATGCCTTGGTAAGGCCACACTTGGCATCCAGTTTTGGTCATCACGATGTAAAAAAGATGTTGAGACTCTAGAAAGAGTACAGAGAAGAGCAACAAAGATGATTAGGGGAGTGGAGGCTAAAACATATAAGGAACGGTTGCTGGAATTGGGTATATCTAATTTAATGAAGAGAAGGACGAGGGGGGATATGATAGCAGTGTTCCAATATCTCAGGGGCTGCCACAAAGAAGAGGGAGTCAAGCTATTCTCCAAAGCGCCTGAAGGCAGGACAAGAAGCACCGGATGGAAACTAATCAAGGAGAGAAGCAACCTAGAACTAAGGAGAAATTTCCTGACAGTTAGAACAATTAACCAGTGGAATAACGTCCTCCAGAAGCGGTGAATACTCCAACACTGGAAGTTTTTAAGAAAAGACTGGACAGCCATTTGTCCAAAATGGTATAGGGTTTCCTGCCTGAGCAGGGGGTTGGACTAGATGACCTCCAAGGTTCCTTCCAACTTTATTATTATTATTATTATTATTATTATTATTATTATTATTATCATCATCATCATCATCATCATCGGGAGAGTCAGTTTCTCTCAGCCCAGCCCACCTCACAGGGCTGTTGTTATGGGGAAAAGAGAGAGAGAGAGAGAGAGATCAGAAATTGAGCAAAGCTTAGTAATCTTAGATTGAACAGTATTGCCACATACATCTGGGGATCACATATTATGCTAAAGCACAATTTGTTTTAATCACATTTTTTTTTTAAAATCAGTTATAGAAGCCTACTTCACACCTAACATTAAGGCTTACCCAAGGATTACAAGCACACCGCGCTATACCGCACAAACCCACATAACCACATTATACTCCATGTGAAGGATCAATCCAGTCATAGAGGATATGTACAAGTAAAAGTTATAAACTATGATGAGAATGGCTTCTGGAAATGCAAAAGCACATTGCCATATTCTGGAAATGACACATAGGAGGTTCCTAAGAAGATAATCTGATATAATAGAAAAATTGTTTATTTGATTGATTGAATGAATGAATGAATTTATTTGCCAACCATTTCATAGCAAATGACTCTGGGAGGCTTCCAGCATTAAAATATTTAAAACCTGACAAATAAATATCTTTAAAAGAATAAAAATATAAATCCCAATCAAGATATAGTTAAAAGATGGGGAGGGAGTGAATAGGATGCCCAGGGGGTGGGGGGCGGGATGACCTCTTAATTCAATAACCACCTCCAATGTGATGCTCCTCTGTCAGGGCCCCAAACCAACTGGCAGAGGCAGGTCTTCAGCTCCTGCAGTAGGACAGAAGGGTAGGACCCAATCTCACCTCAGGGGGAAAGATGTTCCATATGGCGGGAGCCACAGCAGAGAAGGCTCTTCTCCTGGACCCCTGCCTCTCAGATATATGCAGTGATAGAAAATAAGAGGAGGTGGAATAGAAATTAAATAGACAAAAATAAAATAAATAAGCAGGCCTGTATGCGCATGTGTGTACACCTGACATTTACATCTAATGTAATGGATGGATTGGATGATTCATGATTGTGAAGCTATTGCATTTACATATTCCTTGAGTACTCATTGGAGTAGAAAGGATTTCTATGAATAAAAATTTGAAGTAGCGTTAGTGATGAGAGGTCTAATCATGTATTTCCACAATTACTTGTCTGAAATATTGCTGTAGAACTATTGTTTAGTTGTTTTTGGGTAATTTATCCAAGTTCTTTCAATGGCACCTAAGTACTGAAAAATGTTTCACAGGGAGCCTCATTAAAATTATTTTTGCAAAAAGGGGGCACTTAAACTTTCACAACTATACAGCAAGCACTGGCAGCATAAGGCTCCTTTAAAGTCTTGCATTTCTCCCAGCAGGGGCATTTCCACATGAACTTTCCTAACACATACATTTTCTGCAAAGGATTTTATATTTTAATGCATTTTGTGTGTAGGCTCATGTTTTTAAAAACTCCTAGGTTGGACTTTCTGAACCATTTCTCAGAGGATCAACAACTGAGGGAAGCAAATAGCAGGAAAGGATGCATTCTTTTATGTTTTTTATGTAGTTTGCACTATGAGAAATGCCAGCTGTGCTGAAAAGCTCCTTTCACACTGTTGGGCTATTCCCTAGCTGACCAGCTGTTGAGATAGGCCTGGAGAGAGAAAAGAACTTCTCCCATCAAGAGGAGACACAATGGAAAAGACCTAACAAGTTTCTTTAAGAAGCCTTCTCCTATACTGCTAGCCAAAGTGCTTTGGTGGGCTTTCCTCAACACACATTGAAGGTCTTCCATTCTCAGTCACTTTATTACAAACTGTGGGCAATCCTGAAGCAACTCAGCCTGGAAGCATTGCAGTCTCAAGGTAGACCAGATTACGAAACCAAAGTTATGAATACTACTTATATCATAAGGCAGACATGTCAAACACAAGGCCCGGGGGCCAAATGCAGCCCGCGAAGTGGTTTCATGTAGCTCGCGAAGCCATCCTGGAAACATGAGGGAAGGGCCCCCACTGCCTTGGCCCTGGCCCAGGCCAGCTGGGAGCCAATGTACAATTTTGTGGTGGCCATCTTGGCACTTGCCCTGGTGGACCATGCCTTGGCACTTGCCCCAGTCCCACCCCCTTCTACCAGAGACCGTCAGATCTGTCCCACTCCTGCCCAGGCCCCCATAGGCACCCTTGATGTGAATGATGTAGAACTGGCCACACCTACCCAGTAGGCCACACCCACTCCATCCACACCCACCCAGTAGGCTGCACCCACTCTGGCCACACCCACCTGTCCCCCCAGGGCAACCGCAATGCTGATGCGGCCCTCAGTGAAATTGAGTTTGACATCCCTGTCATAAGGCTACTGCAACAGAATTCTGCATGCCTGAATTTGCTTCTCCCTCTCTCTATCCCTCCCTTTATCTTCATGAAATCTAGGGACTATCAAGTCAGACATGCTTTCTCCAATTACGTTTCTGCTCCAGACTCAGACTTCTTTTATATTATTCTTGTCTTGATGTGGTCCTCAAGATTATTCTTTCTCTCCATTACATACTGAGAAGGGAAGCTAAAAATATCAAGCTTCAGCACCTCAGTAAAGCAAACCAGATCACTTCCACCACTTGCAACGTTTTGCTGAAGCAAATTGTGTTACTTCGTACAGGACTACTAGTCACATGCTGTCTTAAAATGCTCTCAAGGGTATTGATTTTATAACAAAGACATCATTATACTGGGCACTACTACTGCATGTCTCCTCTACAGAAAATAAGAAGAAATACTAGGAAGATTTAAGTAAACATTTTAAATCTTAGCTCAAGATCCATCATGTGCTATGTTACTGTACCAGATTAATGCTTGAACTTCAGTTTTCCAATTTGAGATGTACTGATTTTGAGAAACTGATACCACTAAGTAACTATGGCAAGTCCAGTCTGGATGAAAAACAACAAAGTGCAAGAAAGAACCACAGTTCCACTAGATTCACACACACACAAAAAAACCCTGACTACTTGAAATCTTTTTCTTCAGATAATCTCCACTTCTGAGATGAATTTCTTTACATGTGTTTATTAAAATATTTATAATCTTCAGTTCTATTTCCAAAAACTCTCAACATAGCTAAAAAGTCATGAAACAAAATAGCTAGCAGGACAATAATTAATCAAAGACAGAGTAAAAGTTCATAAATGATTTGCCGAATGTAATCTCACACCAATATTATTTTTCACTGGCACCTATTATAGGAAAAGTAAGATACTGATGTATTTCCCAGGGGAAGAAGTTCTCTAGCCTGATGCTGTCACATATAAAATGCCTCTCAAGTGAGCACAATTCCCTTGCCAAAGCCAGAAGATATAATTTAATTCAAAGGATAGATTTTTATTTTTTCAACTCTAGCTCTAATACAGCCCAATAATCCTTGGAACACTGCAGGAGCAAAAGGAAATGGTGAATTTTCCCTCACAGAGTAAGCTGGTGGTCTTAACTAACCTCACAACCTTTCAAGAGTGGCCCCTTTCAAGATTAGTAACTATACTCATGGGGATTTTTTTAAGAAATGAGGATGGGACTGGAGCAGCCATAGATTTATTGAATTGATTGATTCTGTCTAAAAAAACACTGTCTACGATAAAAAAAAATACATATATCTTGAGTAGTAATCAGATTCCTTCCTGGGCCCTTATTTCTGTTTTGTCCATTAGAGCAGGTTTGTGCATCTGCGATACCATGTCCAGAGCAAGATAGTGCTTGCTTTTGAATAGTGTCAGTTTTCAGATACCTGTTTTGCCAATTGTGCTCATTTTAGCAAACTTGACAACAGAATTGTCTGTTGTTATTTCCTCTAAACTAATTACTACTGTGTTTTCAGTGGTGGGATTCAAATAGGTGAGCAACTGGTTCTCTGTGTGGATGCTGCTTCTGAAAGTCCATTCTGGACCTGGGCAACAAAAAATTAGCTACCGGTTCTGCCAAACTGGTGCCAACTGGTTGAATCCCACCACTGTATGTTTTGCATTATTGCAGGTCAGGGAATTAATGTGTTTTATCTACATGAATATTTTTTAAAAAGAAGCCGATTAGCAATCCTTGAATTTATTTTGTGTTGAAGAGTGAAATATTCAACATTAGCTTATGCTACAATAAATAAGAGACAATAGAGGAAAACAAAGGAAAACTAAATAGAAATACATCTCATCTACCTAGATTTGGTTCAGAGATACACCATGGATGAAAGAGAACTACTTATGATTTGGCGGGATTCTAAAATTCAACCATTCTAATTATTCGACAATTAGAAAAGCCTTTTAATCATACTGCAAAACAATGGCCTTTAGCTGAATACAAACTAAAGTGGAGAGGCTGTGGAAGTACATTTGCATCCCACTCATTTATATTTTAGATGATGGGCAATCTTAATTTTCCAGAGCATTTATAGGGGCTTTAAGAATTCATACAAGTGACAAAGCAACATGTGGAATTTGGGAGAGCAATGAAAGCAACGCTAGCTTCTAATTAAGAGTATTAATTCGACCTGGCATTTCTTCCCAAGGATTTATTTCTAACTATATTTCCTTGCCCTCCAATACGGTTGACCAGTCTGGCCAGATATCAAAGGCAAATCACAATCCCTACATGTGGGGGGGGGGAGCATTCTCCCTGGCTTGATTCAATGTCCTTCTTACAGCTGTTGTAGAAAGGGTATTTCATTTGTGCTAAGTTTTTGCCCATGTAGCAAAAGGACAAATAAAGCTGTAAACTTGTTTTAATATATTGCTCATTTATATTATATGCTGTCCAGTCATAATTGATAGCCATGTGCCTATATAAATTCCCCAGCCATTCCAGATAGTTCAATTTACTTTCAAACAAGTGCAGATCTTACACTTAGATCTGTACTTTTAGTGTAGCTACATTGACTAATTGATATGTTCAGTTAGCATTATGATCTGCACTTAATATCTGTGTACACATTGGCTATTTTGCATTATTGAGTTTTCTTATCCCCAGTTTATTGATTATTATCTACAGTACAGATTCTTCCATTCTACTATCATTTGTCTTGGAAATAAGTGGATGTGTATCTGTACTTGTATCTTTTGCTTCATACATTTTTGGTCCATGCTTTCTGCCTTCCATTCAAAGCCAGCATGTGCTCTGCCCTGATCTTCCCCTTCCTGCCATTTACATGTCAGTGCATCTATTTCTTGCCCTTTATTTGTCTTTTTTTTTTTAGTGCCCTGTCCGACTGACTAGAGTTATCTTGCTTTTTAACTATCCAGTTTTAGTTTTCAAGACTCAATGCACTCCTATGTGTGTATGTGTATATGTATGTATGTGTGTGTGTGTGTGTGTGTGTGTGTGTGTGTGTGTGTATAGGACTAAATCTTAACTACGGTTTTGCTTGATTCTTTCTTCTTTTGAAATTAATTTCTTTTGCTTGGTGACATCCTGTAAGAGACATCAAAGAGAGATTCTGGCAAGGGAAAGATTCAAGTAAAGAAAGTTCACAAAGAGACCCAGCAATTCTTTTCTTGTTTTTGTTTTCCTTTGGAGCCATTTGAAGGAGGCATTCTCATTTCAATGATCTGTTTTACCTCCTCTGAATTCTGTCTGTGCTGTGATAAATAAAAGAAATAGCAGTTGCGGTTTTCTCTCCTACAGTCTATTTGAAGTTTCCTGAGACTGGTTTCTGGATGAAGGCGCGACTACAAGAACTATGACATATGTCTGGAGGGTATTCTGGGGTGAAGTCACGTTCTGAGAACTATTCCATCCTGACTATGGGAAACATAGCTTAACTAAACTTTCCATAATGGAGAATGAGCTCCTTGACTCATTTTTAATCATAAACTGCAAAAAAGGTGTGCTTAGAGCTGTGCACATCTGACTGAACACCCTCAGTTAGCTAATCATCTTTGCAATTAATTCTTCTCTCTTTAAACTCTGTGGAGGTAACTCAATTAGCACACAGTGTCAAAGGATCTGTGTTACGTGGGGAGGGGTACCTCGCCCATGGCTCATCTCCAAACTTCATGCTCTGGTTTGCTCTTTTTCATAAAGCCTTTGATGTATATGTCCTGTTGATTATTCCTAGATTATAGGTATGTCCATGGATAGTAAATAAAAAGAAATGTCTAGACGGACTTGGTAGCAAGTTTTGAATATCCCTCAATAATTAAAATCTTTTAAACAATTTATTCATAAATAGCATACATTTAGCATTAAAAAGAAGCATTTTAAAAATAATTCCAGCATATATGAAACGGAAATACCAAAGATCATAAATGTATAAGAGCCTATCAAAATAAAGAATATATCATGGCACGGACTTTTATCACTGAAGTTTCCCTAAGCATCTCCCCCTTAATATACAAAGCAGAGGTAAGCAAAACCAAACTCATTAGCATCCTACTTAAGCCTCTGGCAAACCCTAACATGCTCTGTCGAATTTTGGCAGAAAAATCTGTTTATTGCCATTCCCAATTGTAACTGAAATGTTCTATTTGAAATAGAAATAGCATTTGCTCACATCCTTTCCTTTATAACCTGTCTTTATCTCTCTCTATAGGTTTTCCATTTAGTATTTTCAATTACAAACTTCTCAGGAGCAGGAAGTCTGCCATGTGCCTTATATTATTCTAAGATAAGTGTTTACTGGCTGCCAAGTGTCACTACTCATACTTCGCTGATGGCAAGATATTACTATTACTATTTATATTATTATAAATGCAATATCACTTCATTCTTCCCCATAGAAATGTATATGAAACCAACAGAAATATGGGAAAATACCTCTGGGGCAAAGGATAAAGTAGTTTTCTCCTATGAGTGACTTCAAACAGGAAATAACAAATTTCCTATGTGTCTAATTGCCTCTTAGTTTCTATTTCTTGGTCATGCATGTGATAGTTAAAGTCCTTATAGTCTTACTGCATACACACACACACACACACACACACACATACACACACAGAGAAAAAAACCCTTCTAATTTCAAGATAGTGTACAAAGAGGAAAGAAACATATGGCTGTAGTTAAATAATAATTTAGCAATGTTGCACTCATAAGTGACAGGCATAAAAATGAGGAAAAAAACTGAAGGAGTTTTAATTAATTTCTAAGATTTCTAATACTGTCAGAAACAGTGTTTGTACTTTTGTGTTCATTGATTTCTTTTTTGCAGCCAAAATGCTGCAAAGAAAAGCTAATAATATATCCAGCAGCAGCCACATGTTTTTCAGGAAAATGAAAACCTAGCCCACCATACCTTGTTACTATGAACACACATTAATTGGAAATTTCAGTATATACCACACTAATCTGATGAGCAAACATGGCAATTATACTCAGCTTAAAAATGCTATCAAGTCAGCATTTCAAAAGAGAAAACCTGTTCAACGTATATATGAAATGGCAAATATTCACAGCATGGGTAGCTATCACTTTTAATGCTACATTTTTAAAAACTGCATCTGCAGGGTTGATTTGAATTCTCTGTTTGGACAGATCCATCTGAAGAATGATTCATAACGACTTGCAAAAACAAAAAAAAACATATATTATTTTACTCTGATTCATATAATAGTCTTCAACTACTAGATTATTCCAAACCTTCTAATTAGATTCATACATTTTCTTACATATACAATGATATCCCTGCCACCTGATCCCATTGCTTTTCATATGTGGAGGGGGAAAATATGAACCACTTTTTTCCCCCATCTGAGTAAGAATCCCAAGCAATTATGTTTCTAAAGTATGCTGAAAGCCTCCATGTATAGACTAGTCTCCCTGCTTAGACCTTTTCTCTGCAACAGAGGAAGTGGAGCCAGCCACAGTCTTGTTCATGCCCTCATGTGATTGCAATTGCCTGAGGATGTCGCCTAAATAGAGCTTCTGTATCCTTTTATAGTGAGGTGTAATCTGTAGGACAGAATATAAAGTTTAGCAGAGGCATCTGATCTCAGAATGCTCAAACATTTCCAAGGTCCTGCCAGGGACAGAGCATCAACAGAGTCACACTGGTGGCCTTCTAGCTTTATCCTGCTCTCTTTATCGCCCCCCCCCCCCCACACACACTTTTGAACATCTTCTCAGAGGTAGGAGGCATTTTATTTAAAATTGTCCAATGGTGTTTTCAGTCATAGTGATATGTTGTGAGAGTTTTCAATCTACCAAATCTCTCTACTCGTTTTGAACATTCCGGTGTTGAGTTTCCTAACCTTGCACTGATCCAACTGAAGAAGCATAGCACAGAGGTTAAACAAAAGGTCTAATGTTGGATTTCTTCTCCAAAGGAAAATTCCCATTTCCAGTCTTGGAGGGAGAAATCCTTTTCTTTTTTATTAAATCAGTCTGGCATTTTGTTAGAGCTGAAACACAGGTTGTAACATTTACAATGAGTAATGAAAACCATCATCGTCATATCAGCATCCTAGTGTTTTTCTTGCTGGTGTAGGGTCTATTTTTTGGATCAACAAAGGCCATCTCGCGCAATCAAACGCAGCATCCGATGTGACATTGTAAAAATCAATACCAATCAATGCAACTTTGTCATAGGTGCTAGTACTACTACTACTGCCATCTTTGCGGTTCGCATGCTTATGGAGAAACACCACAAAAAGAGGAAGACATTACATTTGCTTTTCCTCAGCCTTGTATAATGAATAATGAAAATGATGAAATAAATAGCAGAATGTCGATTGTAGTGTTCAATTTCTAAAATGCTTTTCAGATTTGGAAAAGTACATTTTCCAAGTTTCTATATGAAGCAAAATGCATATCAATCATAAACTAATGCTTCACTCCTGCATTTAATTAACTACATTAACAAGAAGTATAAGTTCATGTTATTATAAGCAAATAAGATTTTTCACATCAAATGTAAAAAAATAAACCTTTTGAATATTAAGCAACTGTACGGTGACTGATCTGAAATCCCCATCCCCATTCACACAGTCCCGTCAGGTTTTAGTTTGGCAAACCCATGCTATCAAGTTAAATGTTTGTTTTGCTGGAGCTAATATCCTCATTTAAGACTTGGGCTTTTTTTAAGTACCGAGAAAAGCCATGAGTTAATTCCTTCCACCAAAACAGTTAAATGGATGTTAACTTGAATTTAACACAGCTGCTTTCCACATTAGATACTATGATAGTTATTGATACCAGTTTCAACAATATGCATTATCTGTCTCACTTTTGTTAAAAACCCTTATTATTTATTGGGCTTTGCATTTTCTTGGTATGGCACACTTTTATTATTCCCAGCATACTGGTGATATCAAGTTCCAAGGAAAACATTGGCATTACTATTTATTTCTGCAAATGTGCATTTAGAAAGGCAACCTGAGGGGATGATTCACTGCTCATACATATGTATGTACTCCTGCTGGAATCAAGAGACTGATAAGTGACTTTTGAATTACTCCCTAATGCTGTAATCCCATTCTGAGAAGCCATTATGAAGTAAGCAGTTTGATGAATGCAGGTTTGAATGTCAATTTTATAACTCCCCAACATACTTTTCCATAGGTGGTGTTTCAATTACTGGGAGAGAAATTCCCTCTACCAAGTATTTTCCTAAAAAAACATTGTAGGGAAACTTTTTTAGTCAACTGGAATTGTTCTGGGATGAATCAAAGGATAGGGAGGGGGAAGAGATTTAGACATATTAATTTTTTCTTTCAGTTTGTACACAGGTGAGTGTACAAACTGCTCTCTCTGAATGCCTTATTTTCTCTGACTGAGACATTATTGTAGAAAATAGATGATTGGTTGATTTTTTTTCTTTATTGAGAGAGTAGAATTGAAAAACTCCCAAGCCAATCACTGTATCAGTTTGTCATGTCTTAGTACAGTGATGGCGAACCTTTTAGGGACCGAGGGCCCCAAAACAACCCCACCCCCTTTTCCGCCCCACCCCACCCCCCTGCAGAGCCATCCACTGCCTCCAAGATCTGCTGTAGCAGATTGCCCAGGCAGCCCTGCAGCACCATGGCGGCCATGCCCTCCACCCACGCCCCGTAGCATCATCTGCATGTGATGGGTCACGAGGGTGGATTCTTGTCCCTGATGCCTGGCTGCCATGTCCTTGGCTGTGCTACTCCTCGCTGGCCGCGCCCAGGGGTGACTCTCCTCTAGGGGGGCTGCTGGTGAGGAGGGGGCCGCAGCAGGAGGTGGGGCTGGGGCAATGGCACACGTGCCCACAGGGAGGGCTCTGAGTGCCGCCTCTGGCATGCATGCCATAGGTTCACCACCATTGTCTTAGTATATAGTACTTCTTAGGGATAATGCAACATTTATGGTAGGCTATCATAACTAGAATGCAAAATTCTAATCAACCAATAGGTGGCATCCAAAAGTTAAGAGATTTCTAGCGTTCATCCAAGATTCTTGATGCCTGGATATAGTTGCCCTAACTTAATAAAAAAAAGTTAAAAAAAAGATAAAGGTGTCCCCGTGGATTTTACTGTGCTACTTGTTGCTGACTATACAGGGTGGTGTTGATCAGGACTCTGATAACTCTGATAATTGGTTAAACAGGATGGACGGGAGATGATACCCTTGTATGGGGGTGCAAAAATGGAGCTTATGTCTTCATGATGCAGAAACCACCAGACCCAGTAGGCTCAGGCCTGTTCGTTCCCCCCTCACCAAGGAGGCCAAAGATGACTACAAGCCTGAGCTGCTACCACCCTAGAGACTTTCAGTTTGTTCTCTATCCCAATGCACCCGGGAAGTCTTGACAGGGCCCAGCAGTGCATACAAAGTTGTCACAGACTTGGAAGCTTTTGGTTTCCTTGACAACCCAATGCACCTGGGAGGCCACGACCAGCCACAGCTTAGTATTCTAAGGTACAGTTTGATTTTCTATATCTTGCTACCCATTTTTATTATATCTTGCTACCAAATTATTTGTTCTTCTTATGGTCCAAGATATTCTCAACTATGTTCTCCAGCACCACAACTCAAAAGCGTCATTTTACTTCATTCAGGTTTTTCTGATGGTTCAGCTTTTACAACCATATGTTTCAACTGGAAGAACAATGACCTTGGCAATCAGTATATTTGTTATAAGTGTGATTTCTCTTTACTTTAATATTTTGTCTAGATTTATCATAGTCTTTTTACTGGAATTTCTTTTCATTCATAGCTATGATGATCATTCCCATGACTTTCTGAAAATAAGTTACCACTTCAGTTTCATCTCCATTTACTTTACATTTGACTGGCTTTTCTTATTGACATAATCTTGGTTTGTTCTTTTTTACTTCGTGAATGGCAAGCCAGGTTGTGCAGTATCTTTGAACAAGATATTCCCTATCTCCTCCTTACTTATCTCCCTTTGTTTCCAGGAATTAAAGTGGTATCATTAGCATATCTGAACTTTCTGATGACCCTTCCAGCAAATATGATTCCAATTTCTGCTTCTTTTAGGACAGTATTTCTTGTGATAAATTCTGGATATAATAAAGAGATGGTGTATAGTTTTGGTATGTTTCTTTCTTGATTCTGATCTATTTATGTCCTCCATTATAAATGTTGCTTTCTGGTGATCATATAAATTATTCAAGAGGCAGATGAAGTAGTTTATATCCATGTTTTTAAGGGTTGTCCATAATTGGTGTGTGAGAGAGCTACACAGTCACAAAAGCCTTTGAATAATTAGCAATGCTAGCATAGTATGCCTGTTTAGAATTCCTCTCCCTCTTCCATTATCCATCAGAAATTACCAATGTCATCTTGGGTGACCCTGGCTCTTCTGAATGCGGCTTGTACTTCTGCCAGTTTTTATTCCATGCACTGTTGAATTCTGGTTTGCAGCATCTTGAGGATTATCTTACTGGCATGTGAATTAAACACAACTACTCACTAGTCTGAACATTTCTTAGTGCTGCCCTTTTGGGTATTGATCTTTTCTTTTAGGCCACTGCTATGTTTTCAGCAGCTACTTCCAAACCACATGAAGCACTTTAATGGCATCATCATCATCTAAGATTTTAAATAGTTCTGCTGGTATTTCATCAATTCCTGCAGCTTTGATGAAGCAATGTTTTCCAGGGCCCATTAACCTCACTTCCCAGTCTCTTTGGCTGTAGTCCAGTGATCAAAACTTCATGCATATCATTAATTCTGGAATGGGATCATTTCTGTACAGTTCTCAGGTCTATTCATGCCCTATTTTCCATATATTGGGTTCTCCAGTAGACCTTTACTTTTTTGCCTTTTATTATGCCCATCTTTGCATAATATTTTCCATTATTCCTGGAATTTCCTTACTTTTCAATTTTTTCTTTTTTCTTCTGATGTAGTTGTAATCCTTAGTTTCATTGCATTGCTTATATAACTTTTGCTGTCCTCTACAATTTCAGTGCTTAATTGGGCAATTTTTGCCCTGTCCTACCTGAAGTTGATTTATTTCCTGCAGCAACAAAAGTCTCATGATTTCCACATAACACAAAAGAGAAGGAAGGAATGTTCAAGTCATCTGTTACTATGCATCTGGGAGTTATGTACAGGTATGTACTGCACACCTAGGTGCAATACACTTAGGTGTGTAGTGAAAAGATGTATGCAATTAATATCCTTAGTTTGGGAGTGTTTTTATTGGGAGGGGGCTCTATTCATTTTACCTTTGCTCCCATCAAAATCAGAATGGAATTGAAACCTTGCTGTGTGGCACTTTGATTTCTGGAGAAAAAGTGGTAAATGCTGTACTGAACAAGTAAACAAACATCAAATATTTTCTATCTTACAACCCACCTGTTTTTACCCATAAGGAATATAAAATATATTGTTTAGATGTTTGATGTAGCCAGACATATACAAAACCCATCCCTTTAAATCTTGAAAGATGCAACAATAATACACATGTAAAGACAAGAGTAGAGAAACGGGGAAAAAAAAATCTAACAACCCCCTCCCCCCCTTTTGCATTTTACTGTGAAATACATTGAACTAACTCATTCTCCCACAAGAATTCTGAAAGTCAGAATCTACTGCTACTTGGCATAACCAATTATTCTTACTGGAAAAAAGAAAACAGATGTGCAAAATGAGAACAATAGAATTGCAGCACTGCATGTAGCAAGCTATGATGTATAGATACAAATTTAGAATTATTAGCATAATTTTAATAAATACAGAGCAAATTCCATCCTTGTGAGAAACTTCAATCTGGTTCATTCTTTTGTCCACGGGCTTATATGTGGATGGCAGCATTAAGACTTTGTTCATTAAGTTGTGAGACCCTGATCATTAATTTGGGCTCTAAGGATCAGTTGGGGCTGTTGCTACTGTACCAGCCCACCTGCTACATAGTGCTCTCCCCATTTCTGTTTAACATCTACATGAACCCACAGGGTGAGATTATTCATCATCATGGGGTAAGGCATCATCAATATGCTGAAAATATCCAGCTATATACCTTTGTCCCTTTTAAGCTAAATGATGGTGTTGATGTTCCTTTGGGGGGCCTGGAGACCCTGGGGGCCTGGATGGGAACAAAAGGCTTCAGCAGACCTTGCTGAATCATTGCCATCATTACATCTTACATTACATAAGCTGGTTAGCTGTTAAATATTACCTTGACAGTTTCCCTTTTTCCATAATGAAAATTAAATCCAGATATGCATATCTAAAGCTATGCATCATTATTGCTTACATATTAATATGCTAGCTTATTTGTTTATAAATTACACCCATAAACTCAGCAGCAAAAAAATAGCTGAACTATTTTATCATAATTAAAGTTCTGTATTTTCAGAGTGATCTAAACTAACAATCGTGGAAAGATAAGTATGAAGGCTAACAACAATTAAAGAACTGGCAGCTATGATTTCACATTATTGTATGTATAATAATAATAGTAATAATAATAGTAATAATAATAATAATAATAATAATAATATCATCATCATCTCAGTCCTTGGGAAGTACGTGATAGATAGACAAAAATGCCAAATGCAGTCTGAATAATTTCATATAAACTGACCAATTCTTTACAGAGGGATGCATAACAATTTGTCTCCTCAACTTACATTGACTGGAAAAACCTCTGGAGATGTGGGACTACACAGGTGTATTAAATATTTATAAGTTTCTTTATCACATTTTATTGTTGCCACAATCACACAGGCCCTCAGTGATTTACAGAGGTTAAAAGCAACACAAACCAGACCACCATCAAGCTTAAAATGCCATGGTGAAACTAAACCTGAATAAATAAAACCATAGAATTATAAAGTCAAACCACTTTCAGCATCCTATTATTATCCATAGGTCCTTCAGGATAACTCAGTTTCAAAAACTTTATGCTAATTAAAACTATAATGGAAGATTGTTCCATAGTGTAGAGCTGCCATTAAAATCATCACCTACAATTCTTTGCTCCACAAGTTTCCCAGAAATGGAGGGTCATCACCAGTTTGTTCAAGAGTATCTGATGGATTCTGGTTGAGAAAAGCAATTCTGCAAGTACCTTGGTCCCAAGCCATATACATAGGACTTTTTAGGTATGGACAGCATTTTGAATTGTATCCAGAAACTAACAGGAAGCCAGGGCAGGGCCTACAATACAGGTGAAATATTCTTGTGGCAATTAACATCAACCAATAATTAGGCCTGTACATCCCAGAATAATTGGACCTTGCAAGATCCAATCTGGGTTGGTCACCAAGAGCAGAGGTTTAATCTTCTGAGCTTTCAGATTCATGGGGGAGCCCATCCCTAAGGAACTTCTCTCTACCAGAATGTGTGCTTTGGGCTCTTCTATGTGTGGTATTTATGTGGTGCCTGGTTTTGTGTGGCTTTTTATTTGTTGATTGGGGTGTTGATGGCTGGCTATTAAGTTGTTGGCTGTTGTTTCCTTGTGCTGCCAAGGAATAACAACATATTTTATTATTATGGCCACAATTGTTTATAAATACTTATATTTTACAAATATTAATTTCTTTGAAGAACGGTTCATGCATGTAAGAGCCCTGACTAATTCTCATTAGTTTTTACTATGAAAATTTGCCAGCAAAATGCCTTATTATATTGTAATAAGAAAATATTGAAATAATTGTATGCCAGAGATATAAGGATGTAATCATTTTATAATAGTGAATGCTATAAAAACAAATAAGTACAAAGCTAAAAGTTCAACTTTAGGGACAATGTAACTCTGGAGTGAAAATCATTTTTTATATATATAAAAAATCCACCAAATTCAGAACATTTTTAAAAATCAGCATTTGCATAGTTGCCCAGTAAACTTAAAAATCTGAAAAATATACTCAGATAATAATCACTGAAGGGAGTAACAGAATATATTTCTTACCTGCTTTTTTAACTACAGAGAGTACTGTCCTCTCAGGACTTTTCCTTTTTTCTTCTTTTTTCCCTAAAAATTAATTTTGAAAAAAGATGTTTCTTATGCTGGAAAAGTAAATCATGTACTTCAGCCAAGCATGTGAAAATTATATGTTCTTATTTTAAATGATTGAATATTGAATTCAGTACAAACTTGAACATATTTGGAGTTGAAGATGGTAGCCTGGCCTGGTAACAAAATGTTCGGAAACCAACCCACAAGCCAGAGAACGAAACTTCACCCCCATACTACACCTGAGCTATCGATATTTGCCACTATTCCATATATCTTTCTACGTCTATATTATTATTATTTACTTTGGTCTCTCTGTATGTGTAATAGTATACCAAATACATAGATTTATGCAGCACTGCATTCATAGGTTATGCATTTATTATCTTAATGGCATCAATATCATGTACCAAGGATAAATTTATATCTGTGCTATTTCCTTATATTTTATTTATTCTTATATTAGGACAGTGAGATGGCTTTAATTCTAATTTTGATAGTAAATTTTGTTGGTCAATGACAAAAGTAAAAAATGTTATGTACCTGGGAGATGCTCACTGATGTCAGTGAGATTCAGTAATCTGTACAGATTATAGCACTTCTAATGGGGAATGCAATGTGTAATGAGATATCCATGCATACAAGAATCCCTTATATTTAAACTATCATGATAAAAAATGATAAATGATTAAAAAAAATCACCTTCCAAAAGCATACCTTTTGCCTGAGTATCAGAAACATCTTTCTTCTCATGAATTCTCTTTTTTTCTTCTCCCACTTCTAAAATATGAAAAACATGGCTTTGGATCATACGGACAGAAGTAGCTGAATACCACTGAATAAACTGAAAAAGAGGCTCAACTCATTCTGTTCATTCAACAAAAAACAGTCCTAATTTAGAGTTCTGTCTCAGCAGGCATTTAGTTTACACTTCATGAAGAATGCATGTATTCTTTCATTTAAATTGTTACCCCCTACAGAATAGTTTAGGAAATGTTCCACAAAATATAAAGCAAAATAATTAAGATTCAAATGCACTTGTATTTCCCTATGTATATAAAAACTCCCTTTTTATGACCCCATATCCCTTAATTCAGGGTAAAGTTGGAGCGACTGGATAGAACTGAGTGTTTACTGGCCAGATGCTCTTCCTGATACCTACATGGAGTTCACAGCAGATATTTTTTGTTTGCACCCTAAGAGACAAATATCTGCTGCTGCCTAGGACTGAACTATCAACTCATGGTCAAGGTAAATTCACACCAGTGAAAAGTTAATAGACTTCAGGGGAGGGCTGGACTTAGGTCTTTCAGGGGCATAGGATCACAGAGTGATGGTGCGTTTGATCCCACCCTCGGGCTCAGCTTGATCCTCTCCTTCCATATGATATAGAGATGTCCATAGAATTCGGTCAAAAAAGGTCAAAATGGCAGTTCTAATTGTGCAATTGAAGCTTCACTCTTCCTTTTACGAGCATCACATATATCCACATACATTCTAATCTCCATCTGATTAAAGTGATGATTCTATGACTACTTGATTATTTGATTCAAATTTGTGATACTCCAGAAATAACCTCTACCTATATAATATATTTAATTCAGCAGCAATCTAGTAATGCAATAGTTATGCAAATAACTTACCTTTTTTTTTAATTTCAGGAATACCTTTCTTCTCAGCAGTTACTTTTTTCCTCTCTTCTTCTAAGATATAAATCAAAAGGTAATTAATTGGTTTCATTTTGTTTAAATACAATAGGCAGAGCAGAGCCCTTTAAAGATGAAGCAAATTAATGGCTTTATTTTAAAATAATAAATACCCTACCTTTTCTTATAACTTGTGGAGTAGCTTTCTTTTCTCGAACCACCTTTTTTCCTTTTTCCACTTCTACAGAATAAATTTAAAAGGAAATTATTTCAGAGTGCATTTTTATTCAAGAATTAGTAGTCAAAATGACAGAACCCTTTCTACTTCTGCACTTGGAGAAATAAAATACCTCTGAATCTAAAAATAAAATAAACAGCACAAAATGTTGCCTAGCCAACAGCTTATTCATTTTAATGGAGGAAAAGGATTTCATACAGAAGTGGGGAATGCTAGGAAAAACAACTTCAGAAGGGTATTTTTTTTTAAGTAGACTAATGCCATACTATGCAATGCAGTTGATAGGTATTTGAATGGAGGGATAATTGAATTTCTGGATGTCCCAGGATAATTTTGATACACTTGGGCTTAGTGTTTACCTTATTAGGGACAGAAAACTTTGATCATCTGTGATCATAATTGGGCACAAATACTATGTTTATTTTGTTCTTTAAGGTTGAAAGCAAAATTTCAGCACCCTTGGATTTCATTGTGATCAGCCATTATATATGATGATCAGAGAGCATTGGCTGGATAGAATTTAGATGCATTTTTTTAATGGTCAGTCTTGATGTTGGAAAAGTGGTCTCGGAAGGTGATCCCTCAATCTCTCTAGTGCTCACTCTATTTAATGTCTATAATCAACTACACTAGGAAACTATCTAGGTTTTAAAGCTTTGATACTTCTACATTTTGGTGATAATCCTGTCTATGTCTCTCTTTTTCATCCAAATAGATCCAACCTTCTGATATAGATATCTGATATTATAATGAAGTTGGTGAGGGCAAATGCCTTTAAACTTCATCCACGTAAGGAATAGATGATCCTGGCAATCTACAGTTCTATGCTGGATAGGGATGCAACCTCTCAAAACCTCAGATTCAAATTTTAGATGTGGTCTTTGATTCTTTTCTGAAAGTAAATGTGGTTAAAGATGCTGAGCTTGTCAGCTAGAAAGCTGACAGCCCAGGTTTGTGAACTGAGCACCGCGCAATTGGGTGAGCTTCTGTTCTTGCCTCAGCTCCTGCCCACCTAGTAGTTTGAAAACATCCAATGTGAGTATATTAATAGGTACCACTTTTG
This sequence comes from Crotalus tigris, assembly GCF_016545835.1. Taxonomy (NCBI): domain Eukaryota; kingdom Metazoa; phylum Chordata; class Lepidosauria; order Squamata; family Viperidae; genus Crotalus; species Crotalus tigris. The sequence goes on along the minus strand of NW_024096511.1, from coordinate 7,166,555 downwards.
TAGGAAGGTAGCAACATTATGCTGGCCACATGCCATGCTGGCCACATGCCATAGAAAATGTCTTCAGATGGACTTCCAGTCTTGTGCACTAGCACAACAGCCAAGGGATTTCGGGGCTCCGTGCCCTTTGGCTGAAATTTTTCCTGTTAGGGGACCCTGAATGGGCCAGAAACCACCCTGAAGAGGTGGCAAAGAAGGAAGGAAGTCCCGTGGACCACAGAGAGATGGCGATCATCCCAATCAGTCCAGGAGAAGCCTTCCAGAAACCAACAGGAGAAAGGCTAGCCTAACTTCAGAGTCTAGCCCAAGCTACAAGCAACCAAAGTCAAAAAGCACTATTTTAAGCTGATTGTAAACAGCATGTTTGAATCGGGGTAAGATCATCAATTTTCTCTACCCTATTTATTAACTTTCCTGGAAAAATTTTTTTCCAAGAAGCAAAAAACCTCCAAACGTGAAGGAGGGGGAGTTTTGCCCCACCCTTTTACTAATGGAAGTGGCAAATTAAACCTTTTATGGAGGACCAAAACATACAGAAATGAAATGAAATGGATATAAAACCTAAATTTGGATAAGTTTAGAATTGTTGAATGGTTAAGATTCTCATTTTAAAGGCAATTTTCTATTTTGATCATTTGAAAAATAAACTGGTGCTGACATCTAGTGGGGGATAAAGACTATGAGAGCTATGGCTTTTATACAGGACTTGGCAAAATCTGGAAAAAACTAATCTGTTTTTGTCACAGCAGTGACAAAAAAAAGAAAACAATTTGGGTTGCAGACAAAGAGGATTATAAACTTCAGGAAACCTTTTTGAACCTTTTGGGATTATAAATATCTACTAAACTGTGACTCTAAAGCTATTTGCAGAGAAAAGAAAACCTCGATTCTTGACCATTATGGAAAATAAAAAAATTGCAGAAAGAACTTATCAAGAAAAAATAAATACCTTTCAAGAGGAGACATATGAGATGCTGCAACTAATTCAAACAACAATGACTTCAAACCACAAAGAAATCCAAAATAACTTTGAAAACATAAACCAATTCATCTCCAATTTAACTTTACAACAAAAAAATCCCAGGAAATAACAACAGAGAAGGAGCAGATAAAACAGATAACTGAACACAAATTCGAAGATAGAGACTCAAAGATGGAACTTAACACAACAAAGAAGTATGATTTAACCCAAGTGGAAAAAAATTACAAGAAATATTGGTTTTGGAAAAGGCAACTCATACTTTAAGACCACAAGACAAATTTGAGGTTAAGAAAAAAGAGTGGTCAAAATGGATTGCGGAGATGTCGGGAACACCACTAGAAATGGAAAGACAAAAAATGATAAGTGATACAGAGAGAAAAAGAAAGAAAAAGATTTTCAACAAACATGAAAGAGCAAATACCTCTTACAAAGATATTGTACTTGACTTATTTTTTTATATCTACAGTGACACCTACAAGAATATGGAAAGACTCTTTGATTCAGCAGAATATATTGATTAAAGATATTGAACAAAAGAAGGTGGCCAAAGTGAAAATTAAGAAAATAGATGATGGGACTTATCAGAAATAATATTTAAAAAAGAAACACCTGTTTGAATATGGTTAAAGTAATAGAAAGATTTTGGATATGAATTTTACTTTAAGAGAGAGGAGTCCCTCAAATAACATAGTACTCTCTCTTTCTTCTCTTTTCTTATCTTATTTCTTGATATGAGTAATATAAAAGAGTTAGAATGGCTTATATATAAGGACATATTTTAGATATTTAAATGTGATTGATTTTAAGAAAATTACAATGATTAAAAATGTTTTGAATAAGAGTTAAAAGACCAGATGTCTAGATTATTAAATGGAATGTTTAAATATTAAATATATTCTTAATTATGGTAAAAAAGAATAGAAAATCTTTGGAAATAAATATGTATTAGCTTAGGGAAAACATGGACTTTCAGTAGTATAATATCCCTCTTTACTCTTGTTCTTTTTTCCTCTTTTTTTAGTCTTATTTATTCCTTAATTAAGATAAAATTTATGGGATGGTTTACATGAGAAAAAATAGAATCAAATATCTAAATGTAATTAACTTTGAGAAAATCTTAACCAGTAAGAATGTCTTGAATATTGTGGGAAAAACAAATGTAAACAAGAACCGTAAACGGAATCTATGATGAGGCAACAAGAATGACTAGATAGAAAAGAAATATTATATTGATGTGATTATTATTTGTGGAAATATTAGAAAAAAATTATATTCAATTGTTATCTGCCAAAACAATAAGAATTGTGTTAACTTAAGGTTGGTAAAAGAGAACACTATGGGAAGAAGAGGAAATCAAGTAAAGCTATTATGTGGATTATAGATCATAAAAACCAATTGTTAGTGAATGTTTTTTAAATATAAACCTGGACAACACACTGTTTACCAAATATTAAGGTGACCATGTTGAAAAATTAATAAAATATATTATAAAAAAGAAAGAAAAAAAAGAAAGAAAATGTGTTCAGACAACGCTGGCTCCCTCGGACAAGAAATGGAGATGAGGACCACACCCTAGAGTCAGATATGATCGGACAGAGGAACCTTGACATATGTACATATATTTGATGCATTTGTCCAGCCTCAGATTGGGATGCATTCCTCCATATAATAGCAGCCCATGAAATTTTAAAATAGATCATTAGATGAAGAGTAATGCTATACATTTAACAAAGGGGAGTCCATCAGGTTTCCAGTTGTTGCTTTAGCCCACACCTTCAATAGACCAGACAAGGTGATTAAGGCTATCCTATCTGGATTGCTATATTCGACAGTAATTAGATGGGAGCCCAGTCAGCTTTTTTCTGATTCTTTGCTGCCACACCCAGTTGTCAACCGAACAGCTGCTTGATAGCCCTAAAGGAAGGCAGAGTGAGTGACGGAAGAGGCACTAACACTGCTGTGGCTGCTGCAGAAGGTACAAAAAACAGAGCCATTGGAGTCTCTGGAAGCTTCCATGTTGATTGCTCCTGGATGCCCTCTTCCTTTTCTTGTGTTCCTGAAGGAAAAAAGGGAAAGGGGAGTGGTGGCAGCTGAAAGAGACTGAAAACTCTTTGCTGCCCTTTGGTGTTCATCCAAAGCTTTCTACCCTAGTTAAATAGATCTAAGGGTGATGCAGGGGGGCTTCTGAGGGAAGGGTCTTGTATATGCATGACTGTATTCTGAAGAGGAGGGAGACAGATCTTTTCTGGATCTAGGAGTGAGAATACTTTGATATGATGCAACGATCATTCAGCTTAGGTCTGCTGCCACTAAGGCCTTCTTCATTGAGGAGCTCCATCTGAAAGGCCTCCCTCAGGTCCAAAGGAGCTCTGTTTAAACCCCTGAAAGAGCAGACCATTAGCCTTACTTCAGTTTCATCAGTTTGTGTCTCAGATGCATTCCTTCAGGCTGCAGACACAGATTGGATAATAGATCTAGATATTGATGATATAAATGAGGCAGAGGTGGAGACGGAGATGGCTAATTATAGAGATAGTGAAGGAGATGGAGATAATAGAGATGTAGAAAGAGATGGATAAAGCCCAGAGACAGTAAACTGAGACAGAGTTATGCAGATGGAGGCAAAAGTAAGTAGACACAGAAACAGAGGTTGAAATAATTTCAAAATGTATTGGGGATAGATTAGCCCCAAATCATTCAAATGAATTGTCTTTAGAGGATTTATTTTAAAAACAAAAGAGTGTTCAATCATGTGTGCTCCCATTTGCAAACTGAAATGCTACAGTTGGCAGTTAACACAACATGGGGTTATACCAAGTGTCTGGAAGGAAGAGAAAGATGTAAGAGAGGAAGCTGTTTTGCTAATGTACCCATATTCAGTTAATTCGCTAAAATATATCTTATGGACTTAAGATCATGCATGATCAGGAGCAGCTTCTCCCACATATGACTAAGAAACATAAGGCATGAAAGAAAGAAAATAAAAATAATCCAGAAATATTTAAACATGTAGTTTTACCTTAACTCTGCACTCAATTTCAGTATCACTAATATTAATATATTTTATTTATTGCCAATATACAGAGAAATGCCTCACACATTTTATCAACTTAGAAGAGCAGAAGAGAGTAGCACTAACTAGCTTCTGTCCTGCCCCTTGCATCCATTCATACAGCCTGATTATCTTCAGAGAAGGACCTTTGAAACCAACATTTGAAATCTCCTTGTGATCTGGAATCCTGTCCATTTCCTCTAAAGGACATAGGATTAAGTTAGCTTAATCATGGTTTTTTGGCACATCCTAACTCTTCCCACACATGCTGATTTAAATACACAAGATGTTCTTCTGGATATTAGAAGAACACATGACCATTTCAGATGGATAAGTATGGTTATCTATCCAAAGCAAACAAGAGAATGCAATATACACTACTTACTTTTTGTAGCAGTCACGTTAAGCTTTCCCACTGTATGAGCAAAAGAATATTTTTTAAAAAGTTAAACCAAGGAATGCAAATAATAAATTACCAGAGATGAGAAAGGACAGCAAGTTTGCAAAAGCTCCAACAAAAATGAGATTAAGAGTGTTACAAAGCAGATATTTTCTTAAAGGCTATAAACCTATAGTCTTTCTGCATATTGGTTTCATAAATATAAGGACCATCCATAGGCTATGGGAGAGAAGATATTTACAAAGAAGTATGAAAACAAATTGATTCTGCCTGTATGCCAATATTGTGATATCCACAGTGCAATGAAATATCTGTTAAATTGTTCAGCCATGAGTTTCTTTTGTATTAAAAATATTATACCATTTTTCTTTACACTTCACATCCATGAAGGAACTCAGATTTATCATTTCAATCCAGCACAAATATATCAATAGGTCAGATACATTCTTAGTACACAAAGGGTCTACCCAAGTGTAAAAATTTCCAAGAAGCAGAAATGATGTTGCATTTGGTTTCACACACATTTACTAGAAAGGTCTAGATAGTAATACCTAATCTGAAAATGCCAGAAAAACAGAATTAGGTCTTTACTTTAATCTCTGACAGGTGTGCAATATTATTAGACACTAGCAGCCTTCCTTCTTCCATGCTCTATAGGCCCCCTTGGAATTCAACTCCCTGAATTTCCTGAGCAAAGGTGAGCCAAAAGTGTACTCTTCTTTCGGGATGCATGCTAAAAGACCCCAAGGTGCAAGTATGTGCACTAAGTTCATGCAACATACACATATATATCTGGAAACCAGGACATCTGTCAGAAGAAAAAATGATCACAGAAAAAAAATGTGACAATGTTTATGCATAGTTAAAAAAAATCTTTGATGTTTAATGGGAGGCACTTGTTTCTTCCTAAACTAAACTAAACTAAACAGGTAAGAATCCTTTTTGATTATCAGGTAAATATTCCTATTAGCATCATTCTGGTCCTAAATTCATTCTACAAATTCATTTTAAGTCCCATATGAGCAAATTGAGAAATTATATGAAAGGACCCGAATAATGAAAGTTGAAAAGCAACTGGCAAACATAAATTATGGCACTAAGGGAGAAGGATATACACTATTCAATGGGAACATGGAATAGAAAATATGTGGTGCTATTAGTGCATGCTCTTTCAAAAGTAAATAAATTGATTTGGACAATAATTTGTATGTCATTCTACTCACTCGGTTCTAATATGTATTATTAGCTTTGAGTTTGCATTTCACAAGTTACAACAAAGTTGCAAATTAGGCTGAAAAGGAAAGGTAGCTTGCAAGTAGCCAGGAATGGATTTATACTTTAAATAAATTAAGTAATTATGCTTCTTAAAAGGTCATTCTGGAGCTGAACATGGGGGGTCAGAGATTTCCCCATTAAGATTTCGTAATTCTAAATATGCAAAAGCCAACTTTGCCTGTGATCCCAAATTGTCAATCCCAAATACGTAGATCTGCCCAACAAAAAGCTTTCCTATCCATACCCTGATAAATGCAAAATATATTCAATATTTCACAATAGAAATGAATAAACTGAGCCTGCACATTCACATTGCCATGACTATGACCTCATCCAGACTTTAACAAGAGTTGCTGTTTCCAGTTCAGAAGACACAATCTTATCTGAAATGAAGAACTATTTCCAAGATTTTCCTTGAATATTACTTTCTTCAAAATATGTTTTACTTTCCATAACCCCATATTAATGGAACAAGGTCCTAGAAAATCCCTAAATCAAAAAGATCTCTTTCTAAAGTAAAAAAAAAAAAAATAACTTTGGAAAGTCAGTGAGGTTTATTTCTGAAGGAGAGAAAGATTGGAAGGTGTGATGAGAAAAATAAGAAGGGTTTAATGCAAGCCTTAAAAGGTCAGGCACATTGCTCTAAAATGGTCTTCAATGACCTACAACATCTTATGTCTTCCACCTGTGATGTCAAGTGTTTTTAAGAGATGGAAGAAGGCAAGGAGTAGCAGCACTGGATTTATGCCAAGTGTTCTTCAAAGTAGATTAGAGTGCAGCAACTGCCTGTTGATCTGCCTGTGATGAGAAGCTCTAAATATAGCAAAGCACTTGAGTTAGATGGCATAGTGCTGTACAACTGAGACTCTCTGAAGATACACATTACCAAGCTCTGTATTTTCACACCTTAAATTCCGAGATGATACAGGGAGTAAGTAAGTGACATGAGTGCTGATTCAGGAACAGCTTGCTGCCCATCCATCATCAGCAAAAGGGGGAGGGAAGAAAAGGGGATCAAAAGACTGGTGGTAAAGAAAAGCATATAGAAACAAAAAGCATGAGGCTTCCTTCAACTGAAGCCTAGGTACATTTGATGCTTCTGATCAAAATTTTAAGAATGGTTATGGAAACACAGTTTTGTGAAAAGACATGTGACAATAGCTTGATTTTCCCTAAAATATTGCCTTCAGATTTAAAAGTATAATAATATATGGAAGTTTGCCCTTCCAAAGTTAATTGGCAATATAAAACAGATTAAGCTTGAGTTAGATCTTTATTTCATATCCATACCAGTCCCTAATACTGCATTACTGAGATATAGTTCAGCATGAAATAATTTTCAAATTAATACTAGATTCCATTTTGGCTAGATCAATTCTATTTATACTATTTAAGGGTATATTCTTTTTTCAGCCTTCCTCACCTTGTGGTGTCTAAGAATATTGCAACTGATGCTTCCAGAATTCCTAAGCAGCATGGCTATTTTATTTCATTTCATTTTACGAAACAGTTAATATATTAGCTATTCTCAGTTTCCAAGTATTCAAAGTATTAATATTCATTGAAAACAGCTGAGAATAGAAATAATATTCCTGGTATATTAGAACTTCTCTAAAGCCTGCTGTGCCTCTGAGCTCATCTCATCTGACAAGGTCTCTTCAAACACTCTTTTTTTAATGAGTGTTTTGTTTAGGTTCTATTCTTCTCTTCAGCACTGCATAGCTGTACCATCCTGATGTAATCAGGCAATTTACAAAGGTCAAGGAAATGTAAATAAAATCAATCTGAGATTTTGAGAGTAGCTGTTTTTTTTTATTATTACTCTGGAACCCATCTGTTTGGCTTGTCTGAAGAATGCTAAGCCAAAAACAGGTACTGTAATCACTACAGTATAAATTAATCTAATGTTTTTAAACACCTTGTCTGTTATTTGGATCAGATATAGCCAAACCCTTTGGGACTAAAAAAGCTAAGGAATAATGATGCAGGCAGGTCATCCTGGGAGACAGCATAGCTTCATTAAGTATCTGAAATCTTCTGCTCTGCTGTTTATTGCCTTTCCAGACTATAATTTATTTGCTGTTGGGATGGAATAATAGATAGCTAAGGCACATTTAATATTCTTGCACTCAAATAATGTAAATAAATTGTGGATCTTCTGTGAGCATTGAACTTTGCTCTCTAAAAGAGGAGCTTAAAATCTTTCACAGGTCAGAATAATTAAAGTCATTTAAAATATGGTAACACATTTAAGGAAGGTAGTAGGAAGTAGAAACAGACTGCCTTCAGATTTAAAAGTATAATATGGGAGTTTGGTCCTCCAAAGTTAATTGACAGTGAATTCCAAATGCAAAATGAAATAAAAATGCCAAGGATGCAGTGGAAATGCTTAACAGCAGATACAGTCCCACTGCCTATGCTTTTATTTGTATAACAGGCATTTTATTTTAATTGTGAACCTATTGGTGAACAAATCAGCAACATGGTTTATGGGTAAGCTTCATTGGATCAAATGAAATCATGCAAAAAAGTTCCCAAAAGATTTATATTTTATGTCTCTACTACCCATGTCCCTCAAGGGAGATTTGTTTTATATGTCTTTTCTTTTTATACTTATGGATATTGTCCTACAGATTTCAACAGTAAATTCCAGAGACTTCTACATGTCATCTACCATACTCCCACAACTGAACTGAAATCTGATTCATTTTCACCTTGATAAAGTTTCCAGTCCAGGTTTTCTGAGTAATGAAGGTATACTATACTAAAAAGTGTAAATAAATACCTATCTCTGGGTCCAAGTCATACTATAATGATTATAGCATTAGCATGCTTCTGTATTCCATCCTAAGTGGCTAAGTATTCCACCCTAAGTATTCCATCCATCCTAAATGGCTAAGCATCTAGATTTTCATTTATTTTCCATATTTTTAATAATAAAATAGCATTATAATAGGAAGAAAAACTATAAATAAAATGCTCCTTGAGAGAAATAGAAATGGACAGTAAATGGACAATTTACTCATCAGTTCTCCCCAAGCTACTCTGAAAAGAAATCAGAGACAGCCTAAATTAATTAAAGGTAGAATCATTCTTATGGCTGTGAAAGTTGGACCATAAGAAAGGCTGAGTGCAAAAGAATTGAGGCCTTTGAACTATGGTGCTGGAAAAGACTCCTGCGAGTCCCCTGGACTGCAAGGCGATCAAACCGGTCAGTCCTAGAGGAGATCAATCCTGACTGCTCTTTAGAAGGCCAGATCCTGAAGCTGAAACTCAAGTACTTTGGCCACCTAAGGAGAAGGAAGGACTCACTGGAGAAAAGCCTAATGCTGGGAAAAATTGAGAGCAATAGAAGAAAGGGTCGACAAAGAATGAGGTGGCTGGATGCAGTCACTGAAGCAGTAGGCATAAGCTTAAATGGACTCCAGAAGATGGTAGAGGATAGGAAGGTCTGGAGGAACATTGTCTATGGGATCACGATGGGTCAGACACGACTTTGTAACTAACAACAACAAGAATCATTCTTATAAGCCATAACAGACATGCCATCATATTTTATGAAAGATTGGAAGAAAATTGCCACAAGCTGGAGAAAAAAACATGGAAGCAGCAAAGAAAATACTGGAATGGACTGATTTGGACAAAACTCAGCAGCACTTTTTTGTGCGGCTGCTGATAAAAACAAGATTGCCAACATGATTGCCAACATCCGATAACGGATGTGGCACAAGAAGAAGAAGAATCATATGGAAATTCAGTATGAAAAAAGAAATAAAAAATAGCAATTTCAGAGAAATGGAACCAAGAGTGGTGTTTCTCATCTAATGGACATGATTAGTTTGGTAGGCACTAGAAATGCACAGATAATCGTGCAAAAGATTAATCAGTACTTAGTTTGGGGAAGATATTTTCTTAATGAATTATTTTTTTCCTGATAATATATATTCTAAATCATGAGTCCCCAACCCCTGGTCTGTGGACCAGTCCACACAAACAAGCAAAGCCCCATCCAGGGGATGCAGGCAGCACACAAAACCATGCTCCCTCTGGTCCACGGAAAAACCTCTCTCCACGTAACTGGTCCCTGGCACCCGAAAGGTTGGGACCTCTGTCCTAAATTACAGAACTCTGAAATTAGTTTTATGGCACTATGGTATTTGTTTGCTTTTGCTGTTTACATTAACTATGTTGGTTTCAATACTGTGTCATACTGAGCAGTCTTCTTGGAATGTCTGTACTGTACTCGGTTTTATTGATATCATTGTCAGTATCAGACATCAAATAGGGTAAGATATTTATTTCCCTGTTCTGGATTCATGCTTGGTATAGAAATGCTTCAAAATCTGAAAGCTTTGTATTGATTTTTGTTTGTTTCTCTCTGTATTAGAAATGACACTGACACATGGATCCCTGTTCTAAATTGTCAGCTGCCTGCAGGCCACTTCTAATAGCGTCACAGAAATGAGTCGTGTAAATCTCTAGTATAAGGAGTATAAGGAGAAAACATAGCACTGTGATAGCATTAGGAGTAAGAGCCCAACATCAGAGATATACAGTAGTTCTATATCTAGATTCTAATGTGGATGTGGTAGACTAGACCTAATCTATAATTTTATATGTCACTTCAGCAAACTGTTTTATTACTATCACAGCGGAAAAACAATTATCCTTCCTTTTAATCATTATTTAGTAAATCTTTGCACAGGGCTTTTCCTGTGCAAAGTGTTGCATCGATTACATATAGCACTAAATTTACCTTCAGTTTGCCAAATTAATGTTATTTATTTGTTTGCTTTCTATAGTCTCCTATCTTACTTTTATATGCTTACAGTAAATATATAAAACACACAATATAAGAAACAAACATTAAAAAAATCACATAGCAGCCAGGCATAATCTAACATAATAGTTCACATAACCAAGAAATGGGCTCTAACCCATACCTTCTGGATCTAGCTAACCAACATTTCCTAGTCCAGGGGTAGGCAACCTTGGCTCTGTATGAATCGTAGAGTTCAACTCCCATGGATGGCTCAGGAGTTCTGAGAATTGAAGTCCGCAAGTCATAAAAGAGCCAAGGTTGCCTACCCCTGCCCTAGTCGATAGTATCCAGAGCATGCCCTTCTTGCCAGATCAGACAGGAGAGGTGGAAACAATTTAGGTTTTATACTTAGAAATAATGTCCAGAAACCTATTCAGATTTCCCCTGTATCTTTCTGAAATTTAGATCACTTCCTGACCACCATGCCAGAGACTTTACACAGCATGCCTTTTGTTTTTTTCCCCCTTTCCTTCTTTCCTTGAATGAATTCATTAACTCCTGATACTGCAATTATTAAAGAAAAATGGGGTCCATAGACTTTTCTATGAGTTCAGCTGTGGGGGGGGGGCTATATCGCCTTCTCAATTTCTGCAGCTGCATGCATCAATTTATGAACATAATTACATATAGCACCACTGGAACGAAACATATACACAGCCAATTCCATAATGGTTAAAATTCCTTGAGGATCAGCAGAAGCAATATGTAACTCGTAATTCTGAAAATTAGAAACTAAATCAGAGTATTTAAAGCTTAAAACACTAATTGCAACTTAACACAATGAATATTTACCATTATGACAAATAGGATGGCACAACAGCATTTAGTTCTTAAATTGTTTTTTTGGGATAAGCTAAAGAGATGCATCCATCAAAGGCAGACATAATATATCTTGCCTAACACCAAGCATTTGGGGACTAATTGTGAATTCAGCTCTACCTTCTATATTTATATTTTACAAGAAATGGAAATCAAACTATCATCTCACTTTGGGACAAAACTATCATCTTCAGGTGCTACAGTCTCATTAACGTAAGCACTGATCTGCTTCTTATTACCTTCTCATACTGCTTCCTACATGGTAGTTCTACTCTTACCTTATTCCAGTGATGGCAAACCTTATAGAGACCGAATGCAACCAAAAACCCTCTTATGTAACCTCAGGTGTCAGGTGGGCGTGGCCCATTGGGTGGGCATGGCTACAGTGGTAACAGCAGACTGGGTGGGACTAAAAAGTTCAATCAATCAATTCCAACTTTGCGAGATCTTTTTTTTTTCCACAAGAAATTGAAATTGATTGATTGAACCTTTTTTTTTTTTTTTTTGCACATGGTGGCAGGGGCCTAAAGTGAAAAGGTTTTATAAAACCCAACTGAATGCCTAGGACTGGGGTGATGGCACGCATGCCCATAGAGAGGGCTTTGTGTGCCACCTGTGGCACACGTGCCATAGGTTCGTCACCACGGCCTTATTCAATCATACCATGCTAGATCTCTAAATACCTCACACTTATGGCTTCTTGGGTGACCAAGCAAAGTTTTGCTTGGAAATTTTTCAAGGAAACTAATTAATCTAGCACCCTGTTTCTAAATATTCCTGAAAGAATGAGACATTCTGGCCTTTATCTAAGAGAAGGTATGTTTACAGAAAAAATAATCTAGAATGGAAATATATTTAGAGCAAGAATTAAACAATTGTACTACCACCACCACCACTTTCTACACCTGCTAGAATTATAATACGTTTTTCTGGGAGCATATTTCTCATTTTTAATTAATTATTTATTTATTACAAAACAAAATGGAGACATTGGTCATATATTTAGTCCATTCTAAAAGTGGGAGGTCCTTTAAATTATATTAGTTGACTAAAAACCTGAATCCTTACATTTTGTCAAATTTACGAGTAATCCTGGATTCCAGTGAGTAAAATTGATTCAATTTTAGTTTTGTAACTTAAACCTGGTTGCTATGACTTCATCTGTGAAAGACTTCTTAGATAAGGAAGATGTGTCAGGTGACCTCACTAAACTCTCTGGATTAGATGAGCTAGACTCAGTGGTGGGATTCAGCTGGTTCACACCAGTTCGGCAGAACCTGTAGCTAATTTTTTGTTGAGTTCTGGCCCAGGCCCAGAACGGACTTCCAGAAGCGGCATCTCATCCAGTGAGTGGTTTCCCTTGGAATCTTGAACCCTGTTTAACCTCCCTGATATCTACATTTCTGCAGCTTTGTGGCTAATTTTCATTCTCTCTTGTCTTTGTTTTCTGGAATCTCAGCATGGATCTGGAATAGTCTGGCTTTGGTTTTTGGACCGGTTTAGCAACTTATTGTGTATTGTTTTGATCCTGAGCAATGTTTTTGATTTAGACTCCAGATGATATAGTTAAGCTTTCCTTTATCTCCATCCCCAGCCCTGACCCAGGATTCGATACTAACATCAGTTTGAATAATAGTATCTATTTTGGTCAAGATACTCTGTAAAAAATCTCTGAACGTTTCTTTATAGAAATTAACTGAACTTACCTTCAGCAGCTGGAAGAACAGCTGTGATTGCTGGGATCTGCTCCAAAAATAGGGGGGGATACGATCCTGAACACAAGAGAGACATGAAAGATATTAATTATAATAATATGCAAATAATACATAATATATAATGAAGTATATTTGGAGACCACTTTTTTAAAAAACAAAAACAAACAGTCCCTCAGGAGATTGGAGTTTCTTCTGAATTGCTTGTCTATATTATTAAGCACTTCCTAGAAATAAAAGAGGGCAAAACAAATGAAACAGTTTGATCTGAAGTTTTAGATTAGTGAGCATGAAATCATAGGAGTTAAAAATGCTGAATTATTTGCTGATCACTTTGTATTCAGGGTTAAAAAAACATCAATCAGTATAATCATCATACATTTATAGTTCTTGATTGTTGGAGGAAGAGGGCCTGAAAGCCCTTTTCCTTCTGCTTGTAACAGAAAGGGCTTTTCTAATTCATGAACATCTACTGGGTTGTGGAGAGGTAAACTCTTTAATAGCTGCTTTACGTTGTGTGACATTACCAAGCGTTTGTAGAAATGTCAGCTTGAAAGCAATTGCAAAGCAACATGAGCAGATGACGTACTTTTGAGTGAAAGAGATCGTCATTTTAGGAAGAAAGGGAAAAGGTAGAATTGCTACTGTTCACATTTTGGGTCTTGTCCACAGGCAAAAAAAAACCTCTGCATTTTCTACAAGTGACCATAGCCCCAGGTGAACCATTCTAGAAGGTGGATAGCATAGGCAATTTCACTGGACTCATAACCAAAGCTAAAGGGAATTGTTTCTCCAGGATCAAGGCAAAATCAGGTTTAATTTGGTTAGAAAAACCTTCATTTACTCTAGTAGAGTAACTCAGACTAAAATGTTTTTCCTCTCCATTACATATGGGACAGGATTAGCAATCAGCTTAGCAATAAATGTCCTCTGCACCTGCTAATTTATTTTTTGAACATGAACCCTATGTTTTCCTCTTTCACTCTAATAATATATATATAATAAAATACTTTGGTATAACTTATTTCTTCTACTAATTTCTGTACATCTAGAAAGCACGTGTGAATGCACAAAAATGATCAGTAATATAAATCAGGATTATGACAGCCAAAGCTTTGAAGTTTTGAGATACTACAGTCAAAATGCATTCATAAAAATGTGTGCCTGTCATATTAAGCCACTTTATTACACACTTTTGAGAAACCTTTACCTTGACAAATTTGCAATATATTTACACTGACAAACAAACAGCAATACAGTTTTCATCTTCTACATTTCAACTTTGAACACCTGCTCAGGCCACATGCTCACTCTCAAGTGGGAATTTAAAATCCCAGTTTTTAAGGGAGATATAAGTTATGAAATATATGATGCAATTTCTGGCTGAACATGGATGAGGTCATTCTGGTACATTTTCATCCTGAAAGGAATTTCAACGTGCTTCAGTTTGACAAGGCTTTGAACCAAGCAGTCTCTTGAAGTTGTTTAGTGAAGCTTGCCTGGTCTGGTCCCTTTCAAAAGCTAAATGATGTGACTATGTGGCTTTGCTTCAGTGACTCCCTTGCTTTTCTCTCACAGAGCCTGTAGTATAAAAGAAGGCTGACAGGAACTTCTTCTGTGAGCACTGTGGGAGAAGGCTGAGCTGTATATTCTTCATATTTTATCTAAGAGGATTCACAGCCTGGGCACCACCAGCATGGGCTGTGCAGAATCCCAGAATCCATGGAAGGATGACTAAATCAAAGAGTCCATAACCATGGGGGGGGGGAGACTCAACCCACAGCTAGTTTGAAGTCTCCTCTTCGATATGCAAGGACTTCAAAGCTTTCCAGTTTCAGTTCAGAAGGGCAACACAAAAAGATTCCCAAACTGAATGATAGTTATAGATTGTAAAAAACCCTGAAGCCCATCTGTAGATAGCCAGCACCAAACTCTCTTCTTCCAGCATGAAATGGATTTCAGAGGTTCAGAGGTTCTGGTCAACCAATCTGTTCCACAGAATTGAGCAATGGTAACATGGGCAGTTTTGAGTATTTGCACAAGGTATCCAACTTCTATTGGACTTAAGCAATGATGCCACAGACAACCCACAGCCTGATATCTGTCTTGCCTACTTTTTCTCTCCCTCCAGTATTTGATGGCCAAACCTTTTGACCAACAGAAATATGGAGAAAGGGCAGATAGGTTAGGTATAAGCCCATTTCCCCAGAAAGGCCTGTATAAGAGTACTACAGCATATCAAAATGTAAGAACTGTACATTTCAAACATTGCAGCTCAGTAAACTTCATACTTTTTTCTCCCCGTGTCCCTTATAACTAGGAGAGGATTGGGTTTAGTCTGAAATTAAAATCTTGAGTATCAGTATCTATCCAACTCTATTATGATAGTTCAGATTTCAGATGTTACATTATAATGGGTAACTTTGCCTCTCTTGGCTCCCACTTGCAGCAAGTTGAATCCATTCAGCTCTGCTCTGGAAATGCTACCCAAATGTCTGGAACAGGTCTGGGTAGAAACAAGTGACTAAAGAATTGTGAGAATTGGGTAAGAAATTGCAGGTGGATTTCAGCATGCTCTTCCTGTCTCCAAAAAGGAAACAAAGACAGGAGCCGGGCATGCATGTGTATTTGCATCTTGTGTTTATGTCTGCAGATGTTTTACCTGTTGTATGTTTGCAAAGTTTTATCAGAAAAAATAATGTGATTCATTTATACATTACATATTGAAAAAGCATAATGCACCCCAAAAATTCAAAAGTGGTCCAGACATTTTTGTAAAAACAGGCTGAATCATTTTTCAGGAATCAGCACATTTTCCTAGGAAGCAATTTAACATTCATTTCTTTTTATAACTCATATTTTCTACCACCTGATCACTACATAATTTTAAATAACATTCTTCTCCTGTCTCTTAAACGTTTTCTAACTTTGTAAATTACACCATATTAGTCAATAGCAAATGAGAGCATTTTCTGTGAAGAGAGTCACCGATCTGGCCAATAATAGTAATCTTTTTGTTGATATTTTTATTTTCAGCATTATCATTCTATAGTCTCCAGAGCTTGCTTAACAAACCACAGGACAAATTTAAAAATACATGTTATTCTTCCTTTTATGTGACCATGTCATTTTTGATTGAAAGCTCTAGACTGCAAGGAATCTCACAACTCACATGGGAGATCCCAGCCCAAAGGATCATTTTGTACCATTTGTACTATTTTGGTACAACACAACACAATAACTTTCCATTTAAACACAATTATATTTGAAAAGCCAAATTAGCATCCCAAGTACAACTTCTTTAGTAATCTCTCCACTATTTTTTTCCCTTTGGGGACAAATAAGAATTTAGGGTCTAAGCAGTTCTCTCTCAAATATCCTACAGGAAGCCTTAGTCAGAACCCACAAGATCAGAGATATTTAAATGTGTTACCGTAACTAGGTTTGGGAGAAAGGGGATTATAAACAACATTACTTCACACCTGATAGATAGGTGGAGATTGGATACAGAACTTAATGAGAATAAAACTTTTGAAGGAACGAAGGGAAATTTAGTCTTGAACAAACAGTTTAAGAAAGTGATGGAAATCTCAAGGAGCCATAACATAATCAGGATAGAAGAATAGCTAGGTGTAAAAATGTATAAGTTGGCAAACCATGACTACAAGAAAACCAATAAAGACAAGAAGGCAAAGAACATTCCCATGGTTAACCTAAACCAATCTTCCAATGGCAGGAAAAGTGAGTTAAGAAGAAAATCAGAGTAAAGATACAGAAAGTTGAGGCCTTGTGGAAGTCAAATAAAAGACCTGGTTACCACTATTTGCAATTATAACATAATTTATTTATTTTATTTTATTTTATTTATATGCCGCCCAATCCCAATAGGACTAATTCACGTTTGCAGATATTTTTCCCAGAGTGATTTGAGAATGAGTGTGTACAATAAATACACATAACATTGCAGAAATAAGGCAGCTTTTGCTACCATGAAAAACAGCAGGAAAAAGAAAAGAGCAGCAACTGTTTATTAATTGGTCTGTTTTATTAGGAAATTGGGCATTCTCAGTGTCATTGGAAATAACTATCTCACTGTAAAAAAAATGTCCTGAACATATTAATTAATTCTCTCTGTGAAGAACATGCATTGTAAAATGAAAAAGGCTAACAACCTCAAGAGTTGTGTAAATTCAAATAATGATCCAGCTGTCTGCCAAAATGTCTGCCAAAATGTCTAAGTCCAGCTTTTTACTCAACTATCTTTCTTATTAGTTTGTAGGGAACCTTGAGGAATAGGGGTAACAAATGACAATATATGCATAGGGAGATCATCACATAAACGCTGTGAATTGCATATTTGTATCAGCTATCAGGATACAGTGGAAGACTTTGTGTAATAAAATCACTGGCATCATTTTGGCATCATCTTGGTTTGCTGTGAACACTGCTGGCTTAAAAGTAGATTTCTCATAAATAATGAGATCCCGTTATTATAGCTATCTTTGGAAGCAGGGGATTCGATACAATTCCAATTGCAACAGAGTACTACACACAGTTTGCAATCTAAATGCTTAATGAAAATATTCTGGCTGATATCTTTCACACTATAGGATACCATGAGGTCAGTTTGTCCTGTGGGGAGACTATAATATGTCTAGTGACCAATAATAAGCACCAGTGCAATTAATCATTTGCATGCTTTTAGAATCTAATAGATTAGCTATTGACCAGAGAAAGATAATTGGACGTTCTCCCACTCTTACTATCAGTATAGTATAGGTATTTTTTGACAGAGGGTTAATGTTAATAGAAGCTTGCATAAACTTGTACATATATAAACAAATATATACAAGATGAATGATCATAATTTAAAAATCTGTCACTCATGTGATTAAAATGTTATCATCAAAGTATTTAGTATATGCTACCTAACTTACTTTTAAAAAAGAAAAGCATGCTCTCCCAAGAAACCTCTTTGAGGCAAATTCTATGGTTGTTAATGGTGTTTTCTGTAATTCCAAAATGACTTGATTTAGAAGAGTAAGGATTCTTGAGATCATAAAGCTCAAGATCATAGTGCATAGAAGGACTTTATACTATTGTGTTAGGCTAGGCACCTTGCTGATCTGGTTTTTCTGGTTCAGAATATAAGCAGGTTGGACTTAAATCCCAGGAATTCCTGGAGCTTAGAAGCTAAAAATCCATCCAGCACAAGGTATATGAACATGTCTATGAAAAGGAGCTTGATTTGAAGGGGATGTTACCTTTTAAAAACAGCATACCTACTTAGTATTTTAAGTGGCTATAACTCTTCAAGTTCTCAGGCTAGGCTTTTTATAATCTTGGTTTCTATAATTCTTTACAATGTAGTGGCCATGCTGTTTTTTTTTTTTTTTTAGCATGCAAAATATAGGCTTAGCAGATACATACTGCATTCAGGCCAAACTATCTATGTCAATGTGTTTAAATGGATATTAACTGTTGTGTCTAACTGAAGTAGGATTATACCTTTATATTCAAAGGATTATATTAATATTTTTGTTGTTGTTAGTTGCAAAGTCGTGTCCGACTCATCGCGACCCCATGGACAACGTTCCTCCAGGCCTTCCTGTCCTCTACCATCTTCTACTGCTTCAGTGACTCCATCCAGCCACCTCACTCTCTGTCTCCCCTTCTTCTATTGCCCTCCTTTCCCCATTCTTAAAGCTAGCTAGACTTCAGTTTGGAACTTTAAAAAATACTCTGAAGATTTGTGTGCATTTTCATTGGATTCATTGTCCCGTATGCAGTTTTAGGCACAATCGTTCATAAAGCAAACTATGATATCTAATAAAGATAATTTTTGCCATCAATCATGAATGACATTTGATTATTAAGGATGGGTTGCCTGCCATAGCAGATGCATGAATATTCTTGTACATAACTTTTTTTGGGGGGAAAATAACACAATTCAGGAAAGTGAATACCAAAATATGAACACATTTCACATAATGGTTCAAAGGGGCAGAATTCAATAACCACGCATTAAATTGCAAAGCAAATCATTTCCTTGTTATCCCTCTTTATTGATGTGCAATTAGCAATACATATCCTATCTTTCCTCCATGGATAATATCAGCTATATTTTATCTTCACAGCAATATCCTAGGTAGAATAGGCTGAGCAACAGTGATTGAGTTAATTCAGTGTCTTTCAAGCCATTCAGGAAATTAAAAAAAAAAAAAATCTGGATAAGGGGAGGAGAAATGTAATCCTTCTTCTGCTGTCATTATCCTGATAAAAACTACTCCAAGCACAAAAATTAAAACTAGAAAAGGCTCTCAGTGACACTAGTGAGAACTTGTTTCCCTATTGCTAATTACAGCATGAGGGCAATTTTGTTAGAATTAAACTTCCCCCTCCCCATGTACTGTGGTCTTAATGAATATTGCTCCCTCCATACTTAGAATTTTTTTAAAATTCCCCACAGAAACATAATTAAAGCATGGTGCATAATTAAAGGCGTATAGTTAAGTAGCAGAAAGAGAGTGTTTCCATTTTAGTTATGCTTAGTCTCATTTGTTCCTATCCGTAAATGCATTTCAGCTCTTTTCTACATAAGGCTGCCAAATCAGAGACATTTAAGTGTATTCTCATAATTTCTTCATTCGTTTTGAATTTGTCCTCCCTTTGTGTAACTTTGTATTATATACTAGTTGTACCTGATCTTGGATTGTGGGGCTTTACTCACAATCATCCATAGCGTGGTCACCTCCCAAAGGGATTCCTGTAATGCATTCTACATGTGGCTGCCCTGGTGCAAAATGCAGTAACATGGGCGGTGATATGTGTCCCTGAAAGGACACACATTATAGCTCTGCTCGTGAGCTGCACTGGTTAACAGTTTGTTTCCAGATAACCATTTAAGGTGCTGGTTTTATCCTTTAAAGTTCTACATGGCATGGAGCCAGGTTATCCGAGAATCACCTCTCTCTGATTACAGCTACCTGTTCCATCTGATCTGCCAGGAGAGGCATCGTGCAGTTCTGCTAAGAAGTTCTGGTGGGACCTAGGAAATTATTTTTGGAACTGCATCCCCCAACTGCTGCATCATGTGGACTATTTTGATGTGTTACCTTTTCTAAAAACCCTAACTCCTTTTTTTACGACCCCGTAATCCCTTTTGTCACCTTGTTTTAATTTATGTTTAATAATTTTAATTGGCTGTTGTATAATATTTATTTGTTGGTTATTTTATGCCACAAATAAAAAAATTACAAATTTGATAATTAAATATATTTATATATATATATATATATATATATATATATATATATATATATATATATATATATATCACGGGTATTAAAACAGCATCCTGGGAGCAACCAGCCATCGACCACAGGCTCCATGTATTGGATGGGGTCTCTCTCTCACTCTTTTTTTTTTTTTTAAAAAAAGATCATTTTTTAAAGAAGGAATTTCTTTTATCCATTGAAACTCCTGAAACCCTGTCTCCAGACTTTGGCCACATTGACTTTAGGGGTGAGAATCTTGATCTGACAGAAGTTGTGCACCTATTGAACACGATTTACTGTTTTTAATGTTTTTCATTGTAAAGGATTCTGATTAGATAGTTTAGGTTTTTCTTGGACAGTATAAAGCATAATTTTTGGCTGTAAGCCACATGCTGTGCAGACTGTAGCCAAAGGGTATTTCATTGGTATATGTTTTTGGTCTGGGAACTCAAGGTAGAGTCCCCCTTTATCTTTTCTTCACAACAACTGTGTAAGCTATGTTAAGCTGTGAAAGTGTAAATCACAGGTGTCAAACTCAATCGTGTCACGTGATGTATCCTGATGTATCCCGATGTTTTTTGCCTTTGCGAAGCCGGGGTGGGTGTGTCCTGTGCTTGACACATCCGCCAGTTTGACACCCCTGATGTAAATAGTCCAAAGTTACCTGCTAATTTCATTACTGAATGGCATCTAATATGTCATCTGTGACAAGGTCCCCAGTCATGGGACCATGCCCCATTACCGGGCCTTGAGCCATTCAGAACCATGCCATGGAAATAGTGGGCAATCACATACATACATGTGCATTCTCACTTGCATGAGCAGCGGAGATGCACATGCATTCATCCTCCATTTGTGTGAGCGGTGGACATGCATGCCTGCCGCTCACACAAATGAAGCTCATACATGCTTGCCCACTGCTCATGCAGAACCATCTCCTCTCCCACCCATCCCCATGGGTCCACAAAGCCAGAAGGGTTGGGGAACTCTGATCTATGACACTTCCTTTCCTATATATTTCAAAAGCCAATAGTCTACTTGAGCTTTTTACAAGAAACTCAGAACATACTTGTTTTAACTAAATCAATAATGGCTGAAATATTAGATTAATTTACCTTGGAATAAGCTCTATTAAACTCAGTGAAACTTACTCTTCAGTGGGAATAAATAGGATTGCAGTCTAGTCTAGATCAATGTGTCAGAAAAGATCTATGTTTAGGAAAGTTCAAAAGTTGCAATCCCGGAAGATAAATATTCATTTTTTGCAAATGAAGGCAAATATATGTGTCCCAGGATAATGTTGCAGAATCCAATCTGAGTCAGTCACCAGGACCAGAGGCTTTATCTTCCAAGCTTTTGGACTTGTGCTGGAGCCCATCTTCAGGGAACTTCTCTCTAGCCTTTTTTTTTTTTTTTTGTATATTAAACTTTATATAGATTACAGGAGAATGGGCTAAATATGGAAACATTTGAAGTAACTTAATGGGTGGAAATTTTCCTGGGCTTACACCTCATCCAAGCTAATGAGGGCTACAGAATGAACATCTGATTCAGTTCAGTGTTTTTGGATAGAATTGTCTTGCATTGAGAAACCTGTTTGTGGATCTTTGCATTTCAAATTAGTTCTTGATTGGGTATATGTATGGAATAACACTTTGTATGGAAAATATTATTATTGTTATTCAGAAAAAAAAGCAGTGGTAGTGTCCAGTTTTCATTTTATGCTTGCTAAACATTGACTGATTCAATTAAGAGTCAAGGGCATATGATGAACATGAGGAACCAAGTGGCTCCTTGAATGAGAAACATGATATCCATGTTTTTTTTTCCATTTTGGACAAAACAGCCTCTGGTTATTTTTCTGCAAGTTCAACAGGAGCCCTGACCCATTGGCAACAAGATGGAGACTTGATCTTACTGATCAGAAGATCAACAGACAAGTTAAAATGAATTTTCTATCACTGGGAAATTAAAAATTTTCCTCCACCTAAAATAAACATAAATATCTTGAAGATGAAATGAAGCCTCAAGCGATGGTCAAGAATTAGTGAAGTTATTGTTTAAGAACATCTTCAAGTTTACAGATTCCCCAGATTTATCTCTAGAAGTTGAAGTATCACTGTAAAATATATGTATCCTTTTTCTTCAGTTCTGCACAGTATTATGCATATTACAAAATCCCTTGCATATAGAAGTACAGAGGAAAGAATTTTCCACACATAACTGGCCATCATAAAGTGAAATTATATTTGCTGAATGCAAAAACAGAAATATATATTCTGCAGTTAGAGCTCACAAGAATTCTAAGGAATAACCTAAAATGTGTACATAGCAGCATGTAAGATTCTATAAAAGCCATGAAAAACATTTTCATTCACTATGATCTATTGTTATCATTTACCTTTTGGAATGTAGTGAATGAACTCTACCAAAGCACATTCACTTGCTTTTGAAATGTAAGCAATACTGAGCCAATTACCTCAACTTTGTGCAGCAGCAACACACAGCACACTATTCAGGATTACTATGCAGTAGGATACAGCTACTGCAAAAAGGCCAGGAGGGTATTTCCTAACTGCCCACTTCCTGGTTTTTTTCCCATTCTTCAGTTGTGGTGGCACAATGATTGATGGTGATAGTGCTACTGACAAAGTTAAAAGGAACCATTCCTTTTCATTTCTGTCCCTTTTTTCAAACCCATTAGAAGTGAGGTAAGATAAAGACCAAAATGGCCACAAAGGATATAGAAAGGCAAGAGATTGAACCATATGACCACTGCAGTCCTTCCAACTTTATGATTCTATAAGGTTACATTTTCATTTTTAGGCCTTTGCCTCAATAACAGAAGTCAGAAGGGACAATTAACCCTCAGATCCATAGAGTTAGTTGACTGTGGAAATTAGGTAACTGTAATCACCTCATGATTAATTGCTTGGTCAATTTTCTCAATTTTTGTCTTTATAAAGCATGCATATCCCTCCTACCTGAATCATGTAAATGGTTATGTCAATAGGCCCTTTATTTATAGTGGAGTTAAATAAACTGGTACCCTCTAGCATTCTTCAACCCTTATTAGCCCTACCTAATTTGGCTAATGATTGTGGGAACTGTTGAACTATCTCAAAAGTGGATTGGAGTTTGCTTAAGTCCTTTTACTTTATCTTAGTTGGGATAAGAACTACCTTTTTAGGAATGTTTTTCTTTGCATCTTTGCAAAACATTCATTTCTGCTTGATTTGAAAATGACATGCTAGGAAAGATATGGAAGAAGATGCCATATCAAAAGAGGAAGTGGATGTACATCCTACATGAGCAAAACAATATATTTTATTTTTGTCAACAAACATAAGACAAGTGGCATTGATAATTATATCCCTTTCTCTAAAAGCTGAAGAACCCTGAATCTCATCAAGATCAGTGGAAAAAAATGAACTGTTATTCATGATCCAAAGGCAGCTTATTTAGTCATTACATTTATTACATGAAGGATTTGAATGTCTTTTTTAAGTTTCACACTCTTTAAATTAATTCATATTTTTTTCTTGACTATATTAGTTTCCTAAAATATTTTAGCAAGTCATCAGACTTTTTTTCCCCAGAAACAATCATATCCTTATTATCACATGCCACAAACTTCAGAGCTGCAAAGTAGATGGGAGGAACTGGGTTTGGGGGAAAATATTTGGATGTTTGTTTTGCATTTTAAAAAAATGTTATATTCGTACTTTTTGACTTTGAATACAGTTTTTCACCTGTTATCCATCTCAAAATTGATGACATAATGCTGTTAATTATCATCAGTTATGATCAGAAAGCTTTAGCAAACTTTACAGAAAGGAGATTTTATCTATGGTCCTTTTTTTTTTGTTATATACCAGTATAATTCCCCTACCTCCCCATATAGTAATCACTTTTTTCTATCCTAAAACCCCCAATTGGCTCAAAATATTTTCATAAGATATGACCCTGCTTTTGATTTTTTTTTGGTCAGTCTTTTGATGTTTTCTACTATCTTAAGAAAATACAAACAAAACACTTCAAGTAAATATTTTATCTTTTATCTGGCATAAATGCATCATGCAAACAATCAGTACGCCATCTGCTAAAGAAAGCATCTTCATTCTTTATTAAATCTCCACTGATTTCATCTTTTTATATTGCCATTAATTTAAATGCATGCAACTGCAAAAAAAAAAATTAGAAGCTTTAATGGGTCAAGCCATTCGTTAATATGCTTTATTTAACCTGTGCACTCTTTTCCATATTTAACAACACATAAACACAAACACACAGAGAGATATTTTAAGAGCACAAAATAGTAGAAGCTCTGAGAAAAACCAAACATTTCATTGACAACATTCATTGCAAGTACCTGTGTACAAATTCCCGTGTGCAAACATGTCAATCATATAGCGACAGAATGCAAATTGATCTGGCAGAATAGAAGGGGGGAAAAAGCAATAAGACATAATTAGATTGTTTTTTAATGAAAATTTTAAAAAAGAGTTCAGTACTGCACTGAAACTCTTAATGGCTTTTTTATTTCTTGCTTAAAGTAACCAATCATGAAACAAATGATAGCATTGGTGTTTCTGTATCTTTTTAAAGAGTCTTCAATAGAAAATTCCTTCAGGCTTTCTGCACAAAGATGGTGTTTCCAATGGCCGGTACTCTCTAAATCAGTGTTTCTCAACCTTGACAATTTTAAATCATGTGTAAGTTTTGAGGACCAAATCACCAATTCTTTTCCCTACCTCCACCTTCCCAAATTAGTCTCCCTCTACAAGGGCTAGGACTGAAATTCCTAGGACAAAAGGCCATAATAGCTGGGATTTGCAATCCCAGATCATGTACAGAATGCCAGTTTGAAAAATGGTGAAACTCATTCTTTTTTCTAACCAAGGGAATTGAACGTGAGTAATCTAGATGCTTCCCATATGGACAGTTAAGCTAACTAAGGGATGAACAATGTGAGGCCTTTAAGAGATGACTGAACCATTAATCCCAATAGCCCTGTCATGACCAATGGGGATAAAAGCTGAGCGTCTGAGTCCAGCAACATAAAATGGGCCATTCCTGAACAAGGCAATTTAGTCCAAATGTTTCTGGCATTTATTTATAGGACAATTGCATCTACTTGGTAATCATCACTTTCATTTTAAGACTGATTCAAGCTACTTTAAATAATTATGGATAGTTTAATTGAAAATCAAATATTTTCTGTTCAATATTTGTCTTTGAAAATAGATAAAAACAAATGCCTACTTTAATGCTATAGGCATTTTCTGTTATAGTACTATAATTCCCATTAAAATAATAAATATTTTTTTTAAAATCTACATGGACAAGTGAATATAAATAATCAATTAGACCTTGAGCAAATTTATGCAATTTATCAATTAATCAGTGAGAAAGTTATATAAAGGCTAAAGTGTAAAAAGAAGTGTTAAATATAGCTTATGATTCTATGTAACAATTGTCTTAATTGCACTTCAGAGGGTGCTTTACATGCAATCATTTTAATAAAAAATAGCATATACATTTGAAAGCCAGTGCATCAAGCATCATGTTAAGCTCCTCCTCCTCCTCCTCCTCCTCCTCCTCCTCCTCCTCTTCTTCTTCTTCTACTACTACTACTACTACTACTACTACTACTACTACTACTACTACTACTTCTGTTTCTCCTATTTTTGCTCTTCCTGCTCCTCTTGCTTCTGCTCTTCCTCTTCTCCCTCCTCCTCCTTTGCTGACTTTCCACAATCACCTGAATATTTCCCTGTAGTTTTCTTGGCAAGGTTTCAGAAGTGGCTTGCTTTTGCTGTCTTCCTAGGGCTGAGAAAGACTAGCCCAAAGTTATCCAGCTGGCTTCACATCTAAGGCATCTAGAACTCAGAGTCTCCCAGTTTCTAGCCTGGTGCCTTACCCACTACACCAAACTAGTTCTCATCTTTATTTTAGAAAGCACATTTAACCAAAAAAAAAAAAAAACAACAAGATAAATTGGCATGTACAAAATGGACATCCACAAACAAATTGATGCAACATAATCATACATGCATAAGTCCATAGAATCCAAAATAATTCACTCCTATGGTTATAAGAGTCCTATAAAGAATTTGCATTCAGAAGATAAATTTGCATTTGGTACAGAGTATTTGTACAGAAAGACAACTTCTCTATTTACTACCCTCAGATTTCAGATATAATTTGTTTTTGTTTTCACTGGGGCCACGTTCCTGGCCCCAGTTCTAAGTTCTTGTCTCTAGTCATGAGTAGGGCTATGTCACAATTTGGAAAATAGCAATGGCCATTGGACGGTCAGCAGAACTTGTAGTGGTCATTTCAGCATATTTTTTGTTTTGTGCTCCACAAAAATAAACATCTTCCCTTTCCTTTGGGCAGCATTTGTGATCCAATTATAAAAAGAGTTCTGAAGACCATTTAAAATTAAAACATTCTGAGGCAGAACAAAATTAACTGCATGATAAATCTGTGCCGCAGAAAATGATTTATTGATTCTAATTTATTTTCTTATTTAATTAAATAAAATATATTATGTTTATTCTTAATTTATCTGCAGCTGCTACAAAATAAAGGCTACTACATTCAACAGATGGAAAATGTTGGGCTCTTGCTGAAAAATTTAGGTCAAGTTTGCCTTCCTGGGCTCTTCCACAGACCATTTCCATTAGCAATGCTTTTCTACTAATTCCACTGGAAAGAACTGGATTTTCAGCTTTATGAATTGCCACCTCTGATATTCATCTGGAAGACGAATGCACAAAAACATCAGCTGTGGTTCCACTGAAGTCTAAATTAGATAGTGCACAAGTTATGTTGCCCTGCTCCAATCTGTGATTTTCCTGGCGTCCCTGGAAGCATACAAAGGGCAATTGTGCATTATGATCAACTGGTATGGAAGGGAATGTGTAATCCTTTCCCCCCAGCATTTCTGTGGTTGAAAGGTCATACTCCTTGGCAGGCAGTGTTTGGATATGGAGGTCAGTACTGAACCATGGCCCAGGATGAATGATTTTTTTTTTAAAAAAAAAGGAATTTGGGGAAAACATCAGCTTTCTCACATCACAAACATTATCCTGATGGCTTAAAATTATTATTTTTTTAATCACTAATTGCAACAATTATATAATTTGCATGTCACCTAGTTTTGCATTGCAGTTTCCATCCACTCTTTCTGGATATCTTTGAAAAATTCACATTGCTTCCTGGCTTTTTTTTTTTTTTTTTTTTTTACATCCAGTCAGAAAAGTTCATGTGCATTGCGATAAAGGGTTGGTTTATGCTTATGACACATGTGTCAGTTATCAATTTAAAAACTTTACATGGTATATTTCAATGGTATTATCTTTCAATCTGTCACACCATGAGTTACATTTTCAGAGCTATTTCTTTTTTTCGGGCGGGGGGGATGAAGGGATAGCAGTGAAACCAACCAATTTTTGTTCACCTTTAGGATGTGTTTTTCACTGGAATACTGGAATTGGCAAAAGACTTGGTGCTGTAAAGCACTGATGGAGAAGACTACCAGTTTTACAGCCTCACTCTAGCTATCAATAAAATATTTTCTTCCAACACAAACTGGATAAGATCAGACCCAGGATCTTTGGTTATACCTGTAAAACTATAGTACCTGCACTGTAGTTTACATCAGACATTGATCTGATGGATTACCACTAGGGAGAAAAAAAATCAATACAGTATATTTCATCACTATTTCATGTATAAACTTTCATGTATCCATTCTGCCAAACATATTTTTAAAGCCTGCCACCAAAATGCATACATTAACACATATTTAAATATATGTAGTTATACTTTCCTCATAAAATATTTATAGCTGCGTTATCTGATAAACACACATTTCTAACCATATTTTATCACAAAGTGCAGATTTTAAAGAAGATTAATAGATTTTTTTAAAAACAAAATTCAGAGAAACACAAAATCAGAAGCAATGGAATGAAAAATGTCTGGGAAAGGGTTCAGGAGCCAAATGTTCCTCTTTTTCTTTACATCTAGAGCAGGGAAATCTCCTTGTTATTATGCAGAAGTGACATAGCAGAGAAATGCAAAAATCTCCCAATTTCCATTTTTGTTCTGATGGGTTGCAGCTTGTAGGGCAATCCTGCACTCAGGATTGGTCTGCCAAAGGAAGAAATATTAAGTTCATACAATCTTCCTTCCATAACCCTATCAGCCCTTTGTCAGATCAGTACATGTTACTCATACTGAAAGCTCATTCAGAGAGTAATGAGAGCAATCTCTTTAGAAATGAGCTCAACACCAGTGCTCCCAATTTCTATATAGCACATCTGTCAAAAAGACAGAAATGATTGAACAGGTCAGAAAAACGAGTATGAAGGAATAGTAATGCTAAGGTTCAAGGTTTTATTTTAAAAAAAATCTAAATTTTGATTTTGTTTCCTAATACGCTGTGGCTAAAGAATAATGTCCACATTCATAATGCAAGTAATTGGGACATATATTTTTTTTCAATCTAATTTTTATACAGATTTACAATATTCATGCCCTTCAAGCTTGCTGGAAATAACTAACGCTTTTTCTGAGTTTGGCAGCGCAATTCGCAAGGAAATAAAAAGACATAAAATGCATATATTAGGTTATAATAGGCACAAAAACAAGTTTATTGGAATAAATATGCATATAAACACATAATATTATGAGAGCTTGGTTGAAGAAATACAAATATCAGGAAAGGTGTGCAGAAACATGCATGCAATAATAGAAACCCAAACAAAAAGCCCAAGCATTTTAATACAAAATTAGGGACAAATTATTTGAACTTTTGGAGGAGTATCCAGTCTGGCAGGGAAGAGGGCTGAAGCATGGGGCTAGAGTCACTATGCAAACATTAAAAGGGCAGAACCATCCCTCCCTGGATTCCTTGGAGTCTTATCTAATTATTCCCAAGAAAGAACTACCAGACTGGGGAGATTCCTGTATTTTAGGCAGAATATAATAAAGTAGTTAGCTCAAGCTCTGCACATGTGGGTCTGGTTGTTCATGCCTGACAAAACTTTAAAAAAATTGAGAAACCCATTCTTGACAAGTTTAGTCGTCTCCCCAAAAAAGTATTTACATAAGAGGGCTTCAAGATTAAAGATGATGCACAAACATTCCTAACCTAGATATGTTTAAATGTTGTACTGTCTTTCAAATGAATAGGAAGAGTTTAAAGAGTTGAAGTATGCTGTCATTTTAGTTACATGCATACCTTTGTACTCAAGAGATAATCCTAATAATTTCTAAGAAATAACTCATATTATGGGACCTAACCATAAATAGATTTAAAAATATAGTATTTTTGCACAGCATGGAGATGAACAGGAAGATTTTCATTTCCCTCTCTCTCTAAAAAGAAAAATAAAAGGAGGGGGAAGCCTACAAAAATCTTAAGCAGCTCAAATGGAAGATTTGTATGAAATTTTCAAAATTCTGTAAGTCATTAAAAAGATATATCCAAAATGCTAATAATATCTGTATTGTCTACCATCTCCCCATGAGAAGATGTTTCCAAAATGCCACCATCTGTGCTTAAAAGAAAAGCATCAGCAGACTTGGGAGAGGTACCCCATTTGAAGAAGGAGAAGGAAAAAAACACAATGCAGAATGGAATTCCAAAGAAAAAAACACAATGCAGAATGGAATTCCAAAGTGAATTCAAGTGAAGCTGAAAACAGCTCATTTAGGACTGACTCTCCATGTTGTTCACCAAAAGCTGGTTGGCTGATTACAAAGATGAGGAAATGAACATTAAAGCCTGTGAACTGGAATATTTTTTAAAAGAGAGTGGTTGGCTGGAATCACAAGCAAGAGCTAAATCGCTTGGAAAAGAAAGCAATGAGAAAAATAATGGAATGTGCTGGGTGGAAGTGGACAAGTAAGGCTATTCATCTAAGAGAGAAGGTAAGAAGTCCAGGTTGAGTCCACAGCTGGTAACTAAGAGTTGTATCCTACCTAGCATTCAACTGGCTACTGTGGTGTTTTTTTTGAATGAGCTAGATAGATTTTTAGAATCCATAAGAATTCTTCCCCTCTGAGATTCCTCCTGGAGATTGGCACCAGAGTGAAACAAAGTTACATAAGTCTTTGTTGTTAGATTTCAGATTTTATCCCCTTGTAATATATGATTCTTTTTACCCAGATTTCCCGAACCTTTGCACTTTTGCAGACCAGGGGTAGTTGGGTAGTTCTCCATGAGCAGCATAAATGGAGCATACACGCTCACCCACTGCTCACGCAAGAGGGAATGTGTGCACAAACACTTGCCCACAACTTCCGCAGCCCGGTTCCGATTGGCTCAAGGCCTGGTAGTAGTCCGTGGCCTGACAGTTGAGGATCCCTGTTTTAACCCATCTGAGAATGGTACATAAGGGATAGATGGATGGACTAGAAAAAAGAAATATACATTCCAGAAAGGTACATCTCGCAGAAGAGCCAGCAAAATGGCTGGCTGGCTGATGTTGTCAAAAGCGTTCAGAGAGGTCAATCCTCCCCATGCCTCCATTTTTTTTCTCATTCAATGCAGGTATTTTAGAAAGAGATATAAACTGCATAGATCTCCAAATCCATGTTCTCCAAATTCTGCCTACCTCTGTCCCTTTCTCATTCCAATTCCTGACAAATTCTCTTCTTAGATTTAAGAATGTAAAGCATTCTCTAGATGGAGGCTAATAGTCAAGAGGTTTCACATCTTTGTTCCTATGCTGGAAATGCTTTTGTAGTGAAATTTGTTCCTAAAAGAATTATTAGTTAAAAGAAGATTCAAGAGGAAAAACCTGCATGCCCCCCTCATAATTATGAATTCTTTTTAAAAAGGGGAATCTGAATTCCTTCCTGAACTTCAGCATTCCTTGCTGACCTCCTCCTGATATTTTTTACCTTTATGATCGATTTTTTCTTTGACTGCCAGGGCAGTCTCCTTTTTTTCTTTGGCTTTTGGTGATGTCACTTCCGCTGCTTTGATTTCCTTGGTCTTTAGTCTTTCAGGTGCCTTGGCCTCGGGTTTTTTTTCTTTCACGTCTTTTTTTAACTTTTCTTCAACTTGGATGCTCTTTTTATCTGCATGCAACATAAATGTTTTAGGTTCACAAATCCCTGCTATATGGCATTAAAAATATCTTCAGTACTACTTATGAAGTTTTAAAAGACCACAGTGTCGTTATTAACTATTAGTGAAAAACATAAACTGCAGAACAACTGTTTTAAGCACACTGTTTAAACAAGACCTAAATCTGTTCAAATACCTACAGATTTTTTAAAAGTAATTTCAATTTCAATTTTTACTTGCATTTGGACACACTTGTATTTAATGAAATTATTGTTTCTCTAGTTTTCTGAGTAAAACAATAGCGTGACAATAGCAAAATAATTCTCAGATGTCTCAACATTTAACAACACTTAATCTTAAGATTTAAATTCTGCACAATAGAAGAATAAAGTAAGGTTTAGACAAGGATTTTACAACTTGGCCATATCCAGATATGTAAACTTCAACTCACAGAATTTTCCAATTACTGCTGAGAATTTGGAGAGCTGAATTCCACATCTGATGTGATTCATATTAATGTTGAAATCTTATTGGCTTTATCATTAGTTTATTAATAGCCTCCTGAGGTGATTTGGCCTCTGCATTCCTGTTCCTGCTATATGATTAAAGAAGTTTAAGAAGTTCACTCCTGAATATTATTAAGGACTAAAGAAATACCTTTTGTGACAACTTTTTTTCCCATCCTTTCTTGCTGTTCAGTTTTCATTTTTTCTGTTACTAAAATGAGAAAATGAGCTGATTTTACCAATCAATCTATAAAACACAAATATGAATTTGTTCATTTAAGTAAAAGCAATTGATGTGGACTGGGAATCCCATATCTATGGAATGTTACTGTGGATTTAATTCGAAGAGTTAAATAGCAAAATGTTATGTAATCCTCACTAAAGATGTTAACATTACTTTACCAGCACTTTATATAATAAACAGAACTACACTAAGATACATGATCTTTAATTCCTTTGAAAAGGGATGTTTTCAGGTAATTTTGTTGTTTAATTCCATTATCCTTTAAAATGCAGAATGTGATGCAAAACACTTAGATAATCATACCTATCATCTGCCACCAAACAATGTGGATCGCTCAAGATACATCAGATCCATTTTCCCGGTATGTTTGGTGCAAATTACAAACTGTGGAGTAATATAGTACTTTGATACAACAGATAATCACGCTATTTACATAATCTCAATCTTCGTATATACAATCATTTTCAAGTGCTCTATTTTTAAAACAAAACATATCTATAAGAATGATCTGAGTTCTCAGAGCTGTAGAATGATGTAACTAGGCAAAACAAACATAAAGGTACAGTTCTCCTGCAGACTATTCCCATCAATACAGAGAGACAAAGAAGAGAAGAACTGAGGTCATCTACATCACCTCATTTTTTCCTTAGTTGACTTAAGAACACATATTTGCAAAATAAATGTATACTGTATTTTGCATTATATTTTATACTGAAGCAGAAAAGAACAAGGGAGCATAAATTGCAGGAACTGTTATTCCAGCTGTGGAAAAGCAACAGATTGTTTTAAATGAGAGAGAATAGATGAGTCTCAAGACTATTTTCTCCCTCTCAGGAACTAAATGGGACTTCCCACATCACCTGAGAATCTGGATTTTTCAGGGCATTCTCCATACTACTTTTATTATAAAGTCCTTGCTTACTACACTTTCATATTTGGTGGGGGAAGAAAACATTTTAAAAGAGTTTGCATCATTAATTAAACATGCAGGTATCGACAGAATGTAGAGGTAGGGTTAATAAAGTAATTCTTGGCCCTTTGGAGAATTGTAGTAGTGAAGATGAGAAATTTGTTACCTGAATATGGAGAAGCAGATCTCAATAAGGAGTAGAGTAACTTTCAAGTTCTAACCTTTGTCAGAGAACTCTTACAGAGCCTATTTTTTAACACCATTTACCTTGAGCTGTCTTTGAAGACAATTTGGAGATCACAACTTGCACACAATTTATTTATGTATTAAATTTATATGCCACCCATATCACTCTGCAAAGCCATTCTGGGAGGCTTACAAATAAAATTAGTGCCACAATAGCAACAGCACTTAGACTTATATACTCTCTAAGCAGTTTACAGAGGCAACATATTGCCCCAACAATCTGGATCCTCATTTTACCGACCTCAGACCAGATAGAAGGCTGAGTCACCTTGAGCCGGTGGGAATCGAACTGCTGGCAGTGAGCAGAATTAGCCTGCAATAGTGCATTTTAACTACTATGCCACCATGGCTTCTATGCCAATTTTCCAATGAATCGCTAAGAAAAACAAACCTATTCATCCACAGTGTATCAATGGCAAGCTCAGAAAAAACTGTTTATGGCTTCTGAGTTGTTCAAAATGTTGGAACTTATTTTTCAAGCACTCTCCAATATACAAGCAACACCAAAACCATCTCTCTTAATAATAGTTCCATTATCATCTGTGTTAACCAGAACAGCTCCAACTCTGAACAGCTTCACAAGTGTTCTTTGTGACAGAATAGATATAAGATTTCAAGACCAATGTTATTAATGCAGTTTCCATTAGGATGTGACCGGATGAAATCAGAGACATTTATTTTTCCTCCTCAGTAAGGCCTTAGGAATTATTCTGCTTATACTGGGAAAGTTAGACCCCTATTGGTTTATTTACTGGTGGAGCCTGAGGCTCTAGTTCCTACTATAACAAACCTAATTTTACCAGACGATGCAAGATGCTTTGCAAGCTGCAAAAATTATTCTGATTTATATAATCTGCATTATGTCACCATTGTACAAATGACAGAATTTCTGCCATTTGCATCATTTCTGTGCAAATCATTATTTATAAAAGATGTAAAACCCCACAATGCCTTACTGGCTGGGCAGGTGGCATTCCTGAATATCCTTCCTCACATTTAATCTGTTAAAATGAGGATTCAGTCAAATAGTGATTGCTGTTAATATTTAAGTTAGAATTTTATTCTGTTTTAATATAAGTGGCACTCTGTGAATCACAAAAATCAGGGAAAAGATCATAAATATACCATAAAGTGCCACTTTATGTTATCTACTTAGAAACAATTCCCATTAAATTCCATAGGATTACTGCCATTTTGCATCCACTTTTTTTTGGAATAAACCCTATTGAATTTTGTGAGGATTACTTTTGAGTAGACATGTGATAGATATCCAGTTTAATTGGAATATGAGGTAGAGTTGACACTTTTATAGTAAGCACCTAAATATAAAAACTTAAAGGTAGTTTTTATCCTACCCTTCCACACAAATACACACATATGAAGAGTGAAGAAAATGAAATCAATGCAAAACATATAGATTCCTCTGTACTTTCTCCCAAAGCTTATTTTAAAATACAATGCCAATAAAAGGAATTGCAAACTTCCTCTCTCAGAACTTCTACCCTACAAGATTTGTGGCAATTTAATGAACAGCTTATCCCAGCATCTTTTTCCCCCCTCTCTGGCTGTAGAATAAACGTGAAACTGTCAGTGAGAGAATTTAGTAATAGAGGAATAAAAAAGTTGATGTGGTAAATAATAGAGCACAAAGTGAACCTCTATTTTTAGATGTGACGAAAGTCATATATAATGCAATACAAACAACCTCAGAAATAGCCTGAGTCTCACTTAATGAAAAAGTGATATGAAGGTAAAAGGCTTGTTACAAAGTTTTCTCTGCCACTAATTTGGGAGAAAACAATCACCACCATTACCTTAAAATACCAATCGGTTGATCTAGTGCAGGGGTCTTCAAACTTGGTCCTTTTATGACTTGTGGACTTCAACTCCTCAGCCAGGCATGCTGAGGAATGTTAAGACACCACGCTAGAAAGGGGTGACTGTGAGTTCTATTCCCGCCTTAGCTCTGAAAGTCAGCTGGGTGACCTTGGGCCAGTCACTCTCTCTCATCCCAACTCATCTCACAGAGTTGTTATTGTGGGAACAATAGGAAAGTGTGTTGGATACATCCATCACCATAAGTTATTTATAAAAATAATAAAGGTGGGATACAAATAGACAAATGTCTTGCCTCTGACTGCAAAGAGGCACCTGCCTAGGAAAATTTGTGCACAGTAGTTTTGTTACATGCACAGGCAATCTGATGATAAAAAAAACAAATATGGGTAATGAAAGAATAACAGTCCTTTGAAAAAAGCAACCTATGTTAAACCATTCCTACAGTATTTCATCAGAGTTCATCCACTGAAGTGCTTGGAGAAGAAAATCCAAAATAAATCCAAGTGCTTGGAGAAGAAAATCCAAGAGAGGATATATACCTTGACAGACATCATACAGAAGATAGCTGAACTCACTCATTCTTGTGCCATTTCAATAGCAGTTATATGGAGAAACTCCCTTGTCAACAGAGTTACACGGGAGCATTCTGCATTCAGTTCTGCCCCCTCCCATCAAAAATGTGCTGCTTGTTGAATTATTCCTCAGTAAAGTAAAATTAGCAAAATTACCTTTTGGGGAAGAAACTGCTTTCTTTTTCTCTTGTTTTGCAGTCTTCTCCTTGGAAGAAACTGAAACATTTTTTAAAAAAATATATAGTATAAATATATTTTCATGTATATGATCATGATTATCACTATTACTTATATGTACATTGAGAGCTTATGCACTGGAAACAAATTCCTTGTGTGTCCAACTGCATTTGGCCAATAAAGAATTCTATTCTGTTCTGTTCTGTTCTGTTCTATTTATAGAAAAGAATATAGAAAAATCAACAATAAGAGAAAATTATTACATTTCAGTAACAGATCTTGAAAAATAGTAATGAAACAAAATCAAAGATTATGTCAGTGAAGTATAGAAGTTCTTATTTTTCCTTTTGGCACGAAAAAGCAAGTACCATACAAATGGCCTCCTCAAAGGGAAATGTTTGAACTTCGTTTCTACAAAGCCCAACACATCACTAGTATTACTTCTCTTCTGGCGTACCTAGGAAATTATTTTTTCTCTCTTTCACTCTTCTTTTCCTCAAAATAAACACTTGGTTTGTATTTAGGAGGAGGTATTTGAAGTACACCATTAAATATCCTAATCAAGCAGCCTCAAATTTTGATTGTTCAGTTTGTTTCTTGAAGCACTAGGAATTAATGACTGAAAGTGTTCACCTACTAACTGTTTCACCTTCACTGGCAGCTTACTAAAGTGTGAGATTTAACAGAATTACAGAATTGGAATGGACCTGGAGACCTTCTAGTCCAGTGATGGCAAACCTTTTAGAAACCGAGTGCCCAAACCACAACCCAAACCCCACATTTATCACAAAGTGCCAGGGCTGCATCAGCATTGTGGTACCCTCAGGGGGGTATGGGGGCATGGCCCACTGGGTGGGCGTGGTCCAGTAGGTGGGCATGGCTGTGGTTGTCACAGCAGACTGGGTGGGCGTGGCTGGGGTGGATATGGCCACCTCGATGTTGCTCATGGGGGGGACACCTGTGGGGGCCGGGCAGGGTTGGGGGAGATCCAGGGAATCTCTGGTGGGTGGGGCGGTGGGCAGGAGGCCCAGCATAGATGGGGGAGGTACGCAATTCTTGCTGGGACTGGGGGGCCATGGCACCGATGAAGATCCAGCTTTCCCTGCTCAGGATGGCCTTTGGCTTGCTGGGTGTGGGCATGCTCTACCACCTCTACTCAAGCTTGCTAGCTGGCCACTTTGCCTCCTTTGTGCTGGGTGGGGTTGCTGCTCCGGGTGACGGCGGCCTAATGGACCTGCGCAAGCTTCTGGCAGCGGCAGCATGTGTGCCCACAGAGAGGGCTCTGAGTGCTGCCTCTGGCACATGTGCCATAGGTTCGCCACCACTGTTCTAGTCCAACCGCCTGCTAAGCAGGAAACCCTACACCATTTCAGACAAATGGCTATCCAAAATGGTATAGGGTTGTTCAGATCCTTTGTGTTTTTTAATTGCCATTAGAAGCAACTTTTTAATATTTTAATGCACTTGTAAGGTTTCAAAATGGCCAGTTTTTAAATAAAGACCTTTATATTTTAAGAGATAACCACAAGAGAAATGTATATGATTGTGGAGCTGTTATAAATATGCAGGGGCATATACATAAAACCCCTTCCTGCAGTGCTAATTCCATTGAAAATCCTCTTAAAACTTGGTTTGTCAACTGAAATGATGCACACAAATAATAGCTATGTCAGTCAATAGTTCAATTTCCTACCACATATGACCCTTAGCCCCAATTGGCCATGATTGTGCCATAAGGAAATGTTAAATTCAATACACTATAGTGAAAAATGACCGTAAGTGCTCCTACAAATACCATATGTCCTCTTGCCTTAAGCAAGTCATTCTCTTTGCAGGCAAGTATAATACAATTAGCTTTTTATTATCATCCATCAACTTTCAAAGTAGTACA
This sequence comes from Crotalus tigris, assembly GCF_016545835.1. Taxonomy (NCBI): domain Eukaryota; kingdom Metazoa; phylum Chordata; class Lepidosauria; order Squamata; family Viperidae; genus Crotalus; species Crotalus tigris. Next base: position 7,128,739 of record NW_024096511.1, on the reverse strand, counting down.
CAAGTGGGTTTTTTGCCTGGGAGAGCACCATAATTTTCATGACAATTTCATGGGATAATCATAATGGGTGGAAACAATTTGTGCTTATCTACTGAAGAAAAGACATCTGCCAGTGGAATGGATTTAGTCTTTCCTTACAGGCTTTAGCACCCCTAATTCTGCTTTGGGGACTTGGGATCCTCTGGAACAGATTTTTCAGGGTTATGTAGGGGAGAGGGAAAGGAGAAAATGGAAAAATGCGGTATACATGGAGAACTACTCATTAAATACAGTCACAACAGATGTAATATACTGATTTTGATTTCTCATGAACTAGATATTCATGGGTCACCATAACTTTTATTTAAGATCTCAGTAAAAATGTAAATATATTATTGCATATTTTTTATATACAGTGGTAACATTTTCCCCTAACAATCTTTGCAAAAATCATGGGAATAATATTACTATTATGGAACAGGAAATCATATTTTTGTAGTGCGTGGCCAGTGAGGTGCCCAAAAATGTCCAGTCAATAGGCTGAAATTTGGTGATCCAAGTCCCTAAAGAATAAAGGAATTAACATCAAGCATGATAATGTCTATAAACAATTTGGCAACTGCCAAATGAATTACTCTTTTGTAGGTTTACTTAGTGTGCTGCAACACAACGGTTATTTTCTTTAATTAAAACGAATGTTCTTCTGTCACTCATTGCTCTTCCTCAAATTTCAATAGGTTGCAACTAATCAGATAAAATTTTAAAAACTGAAAGTGTGTAAATAACCCACTATTTTCCCGCAAATGAAAGCAGTGATTTCCTACATAAAGCAGAATAACAGAAGAATGAGAGAATCCATCTTGAGTGAATATATCTTGTCAAGAAACCTGATCTAGGAAAAGGGATTGGTCCTTTTTTAAGTAGTGGATTTTAACTGATTTCGGAGAAACACAATGAAATAAAAATGAAAAAGTTAAATTCAGCTTCATATTCCATCTCTCAGCAAAAACTGATTTGGGGAATGAAATATTTTCTCCCTATTTCCTATGGGTGTTTCATATTAAAATTTAAATTGTTCTTCTTCAGAATTTATGAAAATTATAATTACCTATAGCTTTTTCTTTCTTTTCCATCTTTCCAGGTTGCTCATATTTGCTTTTCTTTTCAGGTTTTTCTCTTTTTTCAACTTTTTCATGTTCTTCAGGTTTTTCTTTATGTATCACTATAAGCAAATCAATATATATTTAGATATACAATTAAAATATCTTCTTACCAAAATAATGCAATTACATTTTCTGAAATACTATTGACATTGGTCTTATTTTGCTACATTACTCTGCTATACTTTCCCTTCTGTTCATGATCATGCAGTATGGCATGTGCAGGATTTCTATGGAAACCCTATTCACAGAAGTCACTCCTTATTGCTCATCCATAAAATGTACCTCAATACTGTCACAATATAAATCAGTACAAAAAGGTGGCACTATGATCAATATATTTCCAAATAAATCAACTAAATGTATTCTAATTGTTCAGTGATAGACATTCATCAGAAAGCTAATAATCTTTCCTCTAAATCTAGTCTAGTTATTATTTTTGCATTTCCTCATTCAGTTCTTCACTTGATTAGAAATTAAAACCAGGTATTGTTCCTTTGCTGTTGATTCAAACTCTCTATGATCTTCATCATACTGTAGATTAGAAAGAGGGAGTTTATTTTTTCCTCTTACAATGGTGAAATGGTTTTTCCATTTTGTTAGGAAGCAAAGAGCTGCCAAATCCTGTTAGATCTCCTTATTTGAGCATCTGTTGGAAAAACTGACAATTCACATTTCTGAAAAGAGCAGAAACTGTTCTAGCACTGTTAGGTCCATGAAACTTCAGCAGTAATTGCCAAAAAGCAATCATGGGGTTAAACTGATTACCAAGGTTATTTATTTGTTTCTTTCTTTGTTTGTTTGTTTCCAGTGGTTATTTCTCACCTTTAGTAAGTTCCCTTTTTTGAGGTTTTTCTACTTTTTCAAGCTTTTTGGTCTTCTCTATTTTTTTAGGCTTCTCATATTTCTCAGGTTTCTCTTTGTGAATTTCTATAAATAACAATATCAATACATTTACATTTCTAAGTAATCTGCAGTTTAGAAGAGTAACATGAAATAATGTTATCAAATACAGATGTAAAACTGGCCTTTTGAAGTATAATAGTCATGCATGACAAAGTTGAGTTAACCAATGAGATTCAACACAAATATTACACTATATTCTACCCACTGTACTATACCAATCTGGAAAATTTCATTACATCAGAGTAAAAGTGGTTATATCACATCACATGTAAGTCAACCATAGTTCCATGCTTTCATTTCTCTGCTTGTAGGCGTTACCCATGAAGAATTTTACTGGATCCGATCAGCATATAGTATAGATACATAGAGAATAGAGACCCCATTGTGGGATCTGTCCTCCCTCCCTCCATGTGCTTACTGTAGGTGTGATAAAATTGATATTTCTACATTGCTGTTGTTTGTTCTCCATACCTTGGTGGAGGTATAGTGGTGCAGTGGTTAGAATGCAGTATTGCAAGCTAACTCTGCCCACAGATAGGAATTCTATCCTGACCAGCTCAAGGTTGACTCAGCCTTCCATCCTTCTGAGGTCTGTAAAATGAGGGCCCAGATTATTGGGGGCAATGTGCTGACATTGTAAATCTCTCAGAAAGCACTATAAACAGTGATGGGATTCAAATAGGGTTCTCTGTGTGGTTCTCTGTGTGGATGCCACTTCCGGAAGTCAATTCTGGGCCTGGACAACAAAAAATTAGCTACTGGTTCTGCTAAATTGATACAAACTGGTTGCATCCCACCACTATTTATCAATGCAACTTTCTATTATTAACAAAAAATACATTTCCTGCCAAGTAAGGTTTTTATTTTTGGAAATTAGTCCAGCTGCAAGGGCATGAGTTAACAATGGGGTGTTTTTTACACAAGCACACATCTTCAGGATGGATTGCATTTTTAAATCCAGCTATCTAGGGGACTATTTTCTGTGGACTTATAGAATCAACACCCACAAACAGCTGCTCGCTCACCCACAGTGTCATTCCTGTTTGTGTGCTTAAAATTCTTAAGTTTGTTCTGAAACTAGTGAGAAAATTATTCAGCTCATTAAGGAAATGGTTTCTAGCTTGACAAAGAAAAAACGCTTTTCTGTCCTCAGAGTACAGCAATATTCCTTATTACACGAAGCTAAATTTATTTGATGAAGCAAATACAAATAGAAACAGTGCATTCACTACACACTATTCCTTGCCTTTTTACTAAAATTCCAATGCTGACTGGAAATGTTGACAATTTGAATTCCAGTTCATCTGGTGGCTACAACATTGGGGAAATGGGTTGATGGAGTTTTTTTTAGTAGAAATTAGTTTAATTTTATATCCATGTACAGTACAAAGGAGATGATTCCATGCACTGTTATGATCACAAAGATTCTGTACAGTATATGATACATTACTAGTGAATTAACCTGTGAGATGTCATACCTCTGTAGTTTGACTTGATGATGATAACTATTGTTCTTTTTTCTTTGGAACTGTTCTATTTCAAATCAGCAACACAACAGACCTGAGGCCACCTACAGTACCAAGGTCCCCTCCAATAAATGCCAAAATATCAGTGGCACAGCCATTTGTAATTTTAAGCTAGGCTATGGATACCAGATGTAGACAGCAAGATTGTAATTCAACAATTTGTAATTTGTTGGAATTGGATCATATCAGAACTATACAACTCTGGATGACTCATTGATGGCAGCAAAACATTAGTAACCATATCTCAATCCAACAGTTCCTCCAGCAGCTTGTCTGGTATAGAAAAGAATGAGTAGGTAGTCACCTTAGTCCCTGCAGTCTTAAAGCCCCACTGGGCACTCTCTGTTGCCCACTCCTTGGCCCACACCTTTAACAAAAATTAACAACTTGCATATCTTGATTGCTAAAATATGAATGACAGCTAGATAACAGCAAAGAGAGTTTTTAAAAATCTAATGATCACCCCACTTTCTACACCTGATATCTGGTAGCCTAGGAAATATGCAAAGCTATCTGTTATTTATTTATTTTTTTGTATTATTTTATTTATTTTTATCCCAACTTTATTATTTTTATGAATAATTCAAGGTAGTAAACATATCAAACAGAGTTTCTTCCCCCTATTCTCCCCACAACAGCAACTCTGCAAAGTGAATTGAACTGAGAGAGTATAATTGGTCCAAACTCACCCAGCTGGCTTCCATGGCTAAGGCAGGATTCAAACTCACAGTTTCCCGCTTTCTAGTCTGGTGTTTTAACAATTGGACCAAATTCACTTAGCTGCTGTAGGTGGTTTTTAAGCACTTGAAGGATATGATGTACATTTTATAATAAATAAAAATAAATATCTGATGAATAACCCATTCACAATTTGTTTAATCTATTATTTATAAGACTCCAGGTGGCTCTTGCTATAATCTTATTCCCTGAAATAAAATATACTGAGCTCAGTACAATTTCTATGTACAACAGATATTTACAATTTCTCCACTAATATAAAATGTTAAAGTTAAATCATATCGAAATCTACAACAGTCATCTAATAACATAGTAGTATAAATGCATGTGTTAGCGCATACACAAAGGGACACACATACAGACACATTCTAAATAAATAAATGCTTATCTAAAACCTTGATATTCTCATGGCCTGTGAATATTCAGTGTCACCAAGGAAGAGATGTCAAAATGTGTAATCATTACTGGAACTTGAGGTTTCTTATTTTGGCAACACCTGCTGTGATAGATAAGTACATAGCCTGAAGTTATGTCTCTTTCCTTGTCCTTATGAGGAACTAAGGTCACTGTTCTACAGATTGAGATTAGCATACTGCTAATCTTTGCATACTGTGCAATGACCAGGATGCCAAGATCCAAAGGGCAGGGCTTTCAAACTAATTTCCACATTGCCATCCAATGCCGAGTGGTAGAAAAATATATTTATTCATTACATAAAATAATCTACATTCCATTTTACTGAATAAGTTAACTTACTGCTACATAGAGACAACAAGGCAGCACTTTCTACCCTCTAGCCAATATGAGCACATACAACCTATAACATTGATATTGGTATGTTTGTGTTGTGCATGTGTCTGTGGGTGTTTAGTTTGTGTGCGTGTGTGTTTGTGTAGAGAGAGAGAGTGTGTGTGTAAATGGTTCTGAAAAGTATATACATGAAATGAAAGCTTTCACTGGTCATGTTTAAACTAATACTAATTCAAACTAGAATTCTAGTTTAGAAATTCTAGCATTGTGAGATTAGTTTAAACTAGACCAATCTTAACATTTCCATTTTCACACTCACTTTCATCTTTTGACATCAACCTTGATGTGCAGTTTTAAAGCCCAAGTCTAGTTTTACTTATCTGAACATAAGCCATACCAATCAAAATAAAATAATAAAGAATCAAAGATTATCACATGTTCAAAATTCTGTTAAAACTCTAAGACACCATTCACACTGACCATGGATGTTCCAGTGTAAGCCTTTCCAAGATTGTTCAAATATGGAGTGTGCAAAACTATTTATATAAAAGGTTAAACAAAAGTGTGCATAACATTTATCTAGGCTACCATAAAATCTATACCCAATGGTTTACTTAGATACAAGACCGTAAAATGTGGGCTGAATCTCTATTTCCGTGGTGGCGAACCTATGGCATACGTGCCACAGGTGGCACGCAGAGCCTCTCTTTGAACACGCGCACCGTCCACCCAGTCCTAGGCCTTCAATTGGGTTTTATAAAACCTTTTTGCTTTAGGGCTCTGCCTCTGTGTGCAAAAAAAAAAGGTTCAATCAATCAATTTCAACTTCTCACGGGAAAAAAAAAGATCTCGCAAAGTTGGAATTGATTGATTGAACTTTTTAGTCCCACCCAGTCTGCCGTTACCACCTCAGCCACGCCCACCCAATGGGCCACGCCCACCCAATGGGCCACGCCAGTCCCCGATGATACATAAGTGGGTTTTGGGTTGCAGTTTGGGCACTCGGTCTCTAAAAGGTTCGCCATCACTGCTCTATTTTGTGTTTCAACTGTAAGCTGTTTCATTTTATTTTCACTATATAAGGTGTACCAATATTAACAATCCTTTTCTGCTATAAGTAGAATGTGGATCCTTTTCTGGCATCTGTATTAAAAAGCATAAAAGCATTGACCTTTTGCAGGCCTGCTTATAACTGATGAAATCTGCAGCTTAATTGTTCCTGATATCTTGAAGGAAGGGGCTGTAAAGTGAGAGAGATCTTCTATGTTGCCTGATCCTCAAGACCAGAAACCAAACTCACATGAACCCCTGCCAATTTCTCTTCTAAAATTTTCTTTAGCACCACAAATATTCAACCTTGCCAGCATCAATCCTCAGATTACCAACTTCCCTCAGAACCAGTCCAGCTCTGAACGTGAGGCATTTTAACCTTGGCAATAATGTATACAGAGAAGGACAAGGAGATGGGGTGGGGGCAGAATGACGAAAACAATACCATATTGTCATAATATAAGTTTTACCCTTCTGTAACTGTGCCATAATCCATTCATGGACAAATGTGGTAAGACTGTGACAAAAGCATCAAAATTCTATTGAGAACTATTAAGTGACAGTGCCGCTGTGTTATCCTAAGCTGGGCAACATAATTTTGTATAAAAATATCCTGGATCCAAGTCTTCATTTCACGGTAGGACTTCATCTGCCCTATGCTGATGTACAAAATAAATGTTAGAGAACCCAATTTTCAGTATCAACAGCATCCTGTGCTAATGCCAGGTGTCACCTTTACAGAAGCTTAGTTGCTCCTGTAAGCATATCTTAGGCGGGCAATTTGGCACCTCTTTAAGTCTTAGCCAATAATTAAAGATGAGTTGGAAAAGGTCCTAGAACCATAAATAGCTCCTGGTTTTCATTTTTAGGAAACAAGCAAGTATATCTTCAGGCATTCTGAGAATTAATCTCAGAAAAGAATTCTGAATGCTACTGAAGCCTGGAACCTATTCAATATTTTGGGTAGAAGCATTAAATTGAGAGCAGGAGCCCCCTTGCATGCCCTCCCCTAGACATATACCAAAATGTTATTAATCCATTTATTTCCTGCTCAGCCTTTAACTGCCTCTAAATGCAGCTGCCATGGGCCTGAGGCTGCATACAATATTCTAGGAATACCTATATTGCTTGGCTTTGTTTTATGGCATTCTAATTTATACAAGCAGTTTTAAATTAAAATCATTTGTATACATTAGAATTATGCAAGTGAGTAATCACTTTCTCCTTCTTCTGGGAGAGATAATCATCTCTAGTTTAATGAAAACAGATCAAACTAAAAAAAAAAAGGTCAGCTAAATATACCATATTTCACAGGCCTATATTTATTAGCCCAAGACCAGTCGCACTATGATCTCCATGAAAATTCTATACGGGGGATTTAAGAAAAATATATTGAAATATCATTTTGCCATTATTACTTTAGTTTAGTAAACATCTAGACTCACACACTATTTCCCTTCCCCCAAATTCTTCTGCATTTGCCTTGCTGCCAATGCATATTTAAATAGAAGAGTGTCTGCTGAAAATGGGTTGACTTCTTAAAGCAGGGGTCCTCAACCTTGGCAACTTTAAGACTTGTGGACTTCAACTCCCAGAATTTCTCAGCCAGCCCCTGATTAAAGGACAGTGTTGTGCAAAGCTCAAAAAAAAAATGCATTGCTTCTGTGTGGAGTGTCTCTTTGAAACATCTTGGCATGGTAAGTTCCCTGAAGTAAAGAGCGTTGCTTTGAGAACTTATCTACTAGATGAGATTATAGAAGAAGATAAAGTGCCTTGTCTATGGTTGCATGGCCTCCTCAGCTCAGTGAGGTAAATTATATCACACTTGCAACTTTATAAAGGAAAGTTGTGGAGCAAAGATAAAGCATGGCCTTGTACATACTTCTTCAGTATTAGTTTGGGGACATTAGCAAGAATATAGAGAAATCTATAAAAAACAATAGCAAACTATAAATAAGGAAAGGGCACAAGGTAATTTGGTTCTCTCTGCAGAAGCAGTAACACTGCTTTACTAATCCAGCATTTATGCATATATATATATATATATATATATATATATATATATATATATATATATATATATATATATATATTGAGGCTTAAAACACCTCAGTTTAAGATTGTTTTGCTGATATTTGCTCTCTATTTTTAGTTACATTAGCAAAGTATTCCTCATATATTACCTTCTATTGCTATTATAAGACAGGCATTTTGAGGTAGATCTATTTGGGTTTTTAAAATCGTACTTATAAAGTTTTGTGTTTTCTTGTTCTTTCTTTTCTTATGTTTATCAGTCATTCAAGGTGATGTAGGTTTTATTTTTTAAAAAAATAGAACGTCTGCCATCTTAAACTGGCATGTTTGTAATGCAATATGTTTTCAATTAACTCTCTCTGTGTGCGGGTGTACACATTCATATTAATAATTAACACCTTGGCATAAATTAAAATATATTTCTTTTTTCCTAATTTGGTTTACTCCACGCTATTCTGTTCAAGACTGAGATAATTCAAGAAGGACCATATTGTTAATAGCCATAATTAAGCACTAATTTGCATAGTTTGAGCCTGTGGCAACCAATTTGCTGTCTTCCTGCAAGCTTGGAATGAATTTGACACACAAGAAATTATTTGCATGTTGCCCACTGCTGCCCACTACACATTAAATAGAATCTTGAAGCTCTTAAGTACAGCCACTGCAGCCTTGGGAGCAGCTGCAATCAAATGTCAAAAGTTAATCTGGGCTCAGTTTAGCAAATGGCAGACAGCAGCAGGTGGCCCTATCAGAAATGGGTCAGCCGATGGCAATCCAGGTGAAAAGACTAAAAAATTCAGCATTTGCAGACTCAAATGATACTGCCAGCTTTCATTTCTTCCATTTTTCTTTGTGCTATTAAACCAGTGTTCAGAAGGTCGTACTATGGTTTAGTGCCATTTCTGATCAATGCAATAGTTCCAATGTTCAGAGTGTAATATGATAAGAATAGTAAGAAAAGGAAGAAAAAGAAAATGAAACATATAAAGAGTGAACAAATCTTATAAAGATTTTAAACACTCATTAAATAGGCCTATTCTAAAAGGGGTTTTTTTTGTGTAGACAAAGGTAATATATTCAGAATATTTTATTAATGTAGCTAAAAAATCCAGGCTAATGTTGACAAAGGAATCTTCATTTGAAGTGTTCATAAAGACTTAGCCAAGATATTATTTTTTCAATCAATGAGATTTTTTATTCTTTAATTCTTCAATATTTTGCAATAATTAATACTGTTTGATTAACCCCTACGGGAAGAAATCACTAAACTATAAGAGTAACAGAATAACAGAATTGGAAAGGACCTTGTAGGTCTTCTAGTCCAACCCCTCTGCTCAGGAAGGAAACCCTAACCACTTCAGACAAATTGTTGTTCAATCTCTTCTTTAAAAACTCCAGTGTTGGAGTACCCACAACTTCTGGATGGAAGTCATTCCATTGATTAATTGTTCTAACTGTCAGGAAGTTTCTCCTTAGTTCTAGGTTGCTTCCCTCCTTGATTAGTTTCCACCTGTTGCTTCTTGTCCTGCCTTCAGGCGCCTTGGAAAATAGCATGACTCCCTCTTCTTTGTGGCAGCCCCTAAGATATTGGAATACTGCTATCATGTCCCCCCTTGTCCTTCTCTTCATTAAACTAGACATATCCAAATCCTGCAACCGTTCTTCATATGTTTTAGATTGATCTTCTTGTTATATGTTTCTTCACCATGTCTGTGAGAAAATATAGGCATTTCCTTCAAGGTATCCCTAAAGCTTATTTGTCTGAATATTATTTCCAGCTCTATTTTATTCTATTTTAATAACTGGTTATATCCAGAGGTGTTTATTAGCTGATGAAACAACCACCAAACACTCTTCCAGAGCAGATCTGTGAAGTGTGATATAATCATGGGAAAATCTATTGTGCAAAAAGTTTGTTTTATACAATTTTATCTTTATATAACTTTATCCTTCAAGTAAGTGTGTGTGTTTCCTAAGGTTTGGGGCAGTTTTGTATGTTCTTCTTCTACATAAAACATTTGTACGATAAAATAAATGAAACTAATTACCTTTGAGCGGTAGTTTCTTTTCTATTTTCTCTTCCCTTTCAGTTTTGTCTCTCTGAATTTCTATGAGCAAAGAAGAATACCAGATAATTAGACGAAAATAAACTGTTGTGTTTTGAACATTGTGAAGAAAGTCCAGTACAAATACATCAAAGTTGACAAATGCACAATTGAAGTATAGGAAGTTCGGATCAATAATATACTCACCACGGATAAGACATCATTCTTAATATGTCCTATTTTAACTAACCACAATTTGGGGTGGGGTGGGGTGGGGTAAGATGAATAGGTTTTCTTCTACATGCTGTTGTGGATTACTTTCCAATAAAAATGAGAGGAAACCATGTTGAAAAGGTATTTGATTCTGCTTGATAACTCAGGCAACAAAAAAATGCATGTTCTGGTGGAATTGGTTTCAAGGCTTACTTTTTAAGCTTGCTGACATCAACAATGGACTCAAGGGCATTGACTATAACCCCTTGCGTGTGTTTGTACAGTAGATTGCTAAACCAGATCTGCCAACATACAAAATATACATACTCAAATAGATATAATATTACCTTTTGGGGATGGCTTTTTTTCTACTTTCTCTATTTTTTCAGCCTTGTCTATCTGGATTTCTGGAACAGAGAAAACATTACAGAAGCTTAATGACTAGAATATTATGCTTGAAGTATACAGATACTCCTTATACTTTGCTCTTGGTAGGATTTCAGCTTTCAAAATGTATTCCATCAAAAAAAATCACTTAAGGTAAAAACCTCAACATTCAGTTCAGAATTGGCTTTCAGAGAAATGTAATGAAACTGCTCTGAGCCATTTTTTCTAGTGATAGTGATACATTTTGCTGTTTCTCTCAGTGACTTTACCTGAAAATATACCCAAGATGTGAAGAAAAATGTCCTTGCGTAAGGTGCTCAAGTAGGTCTGCATCTAATCAGATTGCAACAGAATGGATTTTACCATTCCAGTTCAATCAGATTCCAAGTTTGGTTTTGGGTGTGTTCTTTGTGATAACTCTTGATGGGAGAAACTGGCACATATAGAGATTTTCATGTATAATTCTAATAACAGATATTAGATTTCCACAATACATTATCTTACTTATACTTTTCCCTACAGATTGTTGGTCAGAAAAAAAATCACAAAATTTGGAAAATCGTAAATACAATAAGATTGTTCTTTCTGCAGTGATTCAGAAAGTATGAAATGAGCAAGTTTGCTTTAAAAAGTAAGCCAATTGAATTTTCTTCCATCTTAAGAATTGGTAATGGTTGCCTCTGTAATGGTTTGCCTCTATGAATACCAACAGGATATTAAGATTTCAGAGGAACTTGGCTAACTATTCCCACTAAATACATATTATGTATGCTCACCGCCTTGAGTTATTTATAAAAATAATAAAAGTGGGAATTAAATAAATAAATAAATTTAGCCTTTGAAAAAAAGCACTGCTCAAAATTAGTGCTATGTATTGGGCTTTCAGTCAGAAACCAATGATTGGTTAATTACCATGAAAAAAGGAACCAGTTTCTTCGAAAGTGAAGACGAAGGGAACAATCTGCTCATTTTTCTGGATTCTATGTGTGAAATTTGCTCTTTTTAAAATTTGAAATCTGAGAAACTGAAGTAGCTAAAGGGTCACTGAACAGGTGAATGGGGGAGGAGGAGGTCTGAAATCTAGGCCATTTAATCTAATCAATCTTCTTCTTGTTGTTGTTAATTGCGAAGTCGTGTCCAACCCATCGCGACCACATGGACAATGTTCCTCCAGGTCTTCCTGTCCTCTACCATCTTCTGGAGTCCATTTAAGTTCACGCCTGCTGCTTCAGTGACTCCATCCAGCCACCTCATTCTCTATCGTCCCCTTCTTCTATTGCCCTCAATCTTTCCCAGCATTAGGCCCTTCTCCAGTGAGTCCTTCCTTCTCATTAGGTGGCCAAAGTATTTGAGTTTCAACTTCAGGATCTGGCCTTCTAAAGTGCAGTCAGAGTTGATCTTTTCTAGGACTGACCAGTTTGAACGCCTTGCAGTCCAAGGGACTTGCAGGAGTCTTCTCCAGCACCGTAGTTCAAAGGCCCCAATTCTTTGTCGCTCAGCCTTTCTTATGGTCCAATTTTCACATCCATACATTGCAACTGGGAAAACCATGGCCTTGACTATACGCACTTTTGTTGGCAAGGTGATATCTCTGCTTCTTGGTATGCGTCTAGATTTGCCATAGCTTTCCTCCCCAGGAGCAAGCGTCTTTTAATTTCTTGGCTGCAGTCCCCATCTGAGGTGATCTTGGAGCCCAGGAAAATAAAATTTGTCACTACCTCCATTTCTTCCCCATCTATTTGCCAGGAATTGAGAGGGCCAGATGCCATGATTTTGGTTTTCTTAATGTTGATTTTCAAGTCAACTTTTGCACTCTCCTTCTTCACCTGCATCAAGAGGCTCTTTAGTTCATCTTCACTTTCTGCCGTTAGAGTGGTATCATCTGCATATCTTAGGTTGTTGATATTTCTCCCAGCAATCTTAATTCCAACTTTTGATTCATGTAGCCCTGCCTTTCTCTTTCTGCATATAAGTTAAATAGTCAGGGCGACAGAATACAGCCTTGCCAGACTCCTTTCCCAATTTTGAACCAATCGGTGGTTCCATGTCCAGTTCTCACTGTTGCTTCTTGACCTGCATATAGGTTTCTCAAGAAACAAATATGATGGTCTGGTACTCCCATCTCTTTAAGAACTTGCCACAATTTGTTGTGATCCACACAATCAAAGGCTTTAGCATAGTCAATGAAGCAGAAGTAGATGTTTTTCTGGAACTCCCTAGCTTTCTCCATGATCCAGCGTATGTTGGCAATTTGATCTCTAGTTCCTCTGCCTCTTCGAAATCCTGCCTGTACTTCTGATAGTTCTCTATCCACATACTGCCGGAGTCTAGCTTGTAGGATTTTAATCATAACTTTACTAGCATGTGAAATGAGTGCAATGGTGCGATAGTTTGAACATTCTTTGGCATTGCCTTTCTTTGGAATCGGAATGTAAACTGACCCTTTCCAATCCTGTGGCCACTGTTGAGTTTTCCAAATTTGCTGGCAAATTGAGTGTAGCACTTTTACTGCATCGTTTTTTAAGATATTGAATAGCTCAGCTGGAATACTGTTACCTCCACTAGCTTTGTTGTTGCTCAGATTTCCTAAGGCCCATTTCACTTCACATTGTAGGATGTCTGGCTCAAGGTCAGTGACCACCCCATCATGGTTATCTGGGACGTTAAGCTCATTCTTGTATAGTTCTTCTGTGTAGTTTTCCCACCTCTTGTTAATCTCTTCTGCCTCTGTTAGGTCCCTGCCATTATGGTCCTTTATCATGCCCATCTTTGCATGAAATATTCCCTTCATATCTCCAATTTTCTTGAAGAGATCTCTGGTCCTCCCTATTCTGTTGTTTTCTTCTGTTTCTTTGCACTGTTCATTTAAGAAGGTATTCTTATCTCTTCTAGCTATTTTCTGGAATTCTGCATTTAATTGGGTGTATCTTTCTCTTTCTCCTTTGCCTTTTGCTTTCCTTCTTTCTTCAGCTATTTGCAAAGCTTCCTCAGACAGCCATTTTGCTTTCTTGCATTTCTTTTTCTTTGGGATGGTTTTAGTTGCTACCTCTTGTACAGTGTTGCGAACTTCTGTCCATAGTTCTTCAGGCACTCTGTCTATCAGATCTAATTCCTTAAATCTATTTGTCACCTTTACTGTATATTCATCAGGAATATGATTTAGTTCATACCTGAGTGGCCTAGTGCTTTTCCCTACTTTCTTCAATTTAAGCCTAAATTTTGCAATGAGAAGCTCATGATCTGAGCCATAGTCAGCTCCTGGTCTTGTTTTTACTGACTGTAGAGAGCTTCTCCATCTTTGACTGCAGAGCACATAGTCAATCGGATTTCTGTGTTGACCATCTGGTGATGTCCATGTGTAGAGCCGTCTCTTGGGTTGTTGGAAAAAAGTGTTTGTTATGACCATCGTATTCTCTTGACAAAATTCTATCAGCCTGTGCCCTGCTTCATTTTGTACTCCAAGGCCAAACTTGCCTGTTATTCCGGAATACTTTAGCATTCCAATCCCCTATGATGATAAGGACATCATTTTTTGGTGTTAATTCTATAAGGTGCTGTAGGGCTTCATAGAACCGGTCAATTTCATCCTCTTCAGCATCAGTGGTTGGGGCATAGATTTGGACTACTGTGATATTGAATGGTTTGCCTTGGATTCGAACTGAGATCATTCTGTCATTTTGGGGATTGTATCCCAGTAATGCTTTTCCTATTCTTTTATTGACTATGAAGGCTACTCCATTTCTTCTGAGGGATTATTGCCCGCAGTAGTATACCTGATGGTCATCTGAGTTAAATTCACCCATTCCTGTCCATTTTAGTTCGCTGATTCCTAAGATGTCGATGTTCAGTCTTGTCATCTTTTGTTTGACTGTCAATCTATGATGGTCCATTTCTAGTCTTGCTGGTACAGATTTATAAAAAGGCAATGGTTTTTATAGTCACCCATAGTCACCTATGGCCAATATGATTGCAACATTTAGTATTCAGAAGCAGCAAGTGGATAACTGATATAGAGTGAGTTGAATTGCATCCACTTTCTGGCTAGAGTTTTGTGTTGTTTAAAAAAAACCCTTCAATTTATTTTAAGTTTAAAATGCCATTTTTTTCCTGTGGATTTCTTTCTCCAAACTGCAAAGCTGTCAAAATATAGCACTGCTGACAAGGAGACTGGATCCTACAGAAATTATTTGGAAGTTAGTGTGGGCCGTCTGCAACCTAAAGGAATGCTAAAAATTTAATGCGGAATGAATCACACTCTCTGAAGCTTCCTTTCACTTTTTAAAATAGCATGCACTTTAATTTCCAACTAATCATATAATATCTTTTTGCTGAGTTGCTAAAGCAGTTGTATTTTTATAGAAGCATTACATGGCCAGCTGAAAGGATGCAATTTATCTCCATCAGAAAAGCATATTTTTAATAAATCCAAAATATTATGAATTCATTTTTAGAAAACTGCCAGAATCCTGCAGTAGCAAGGATAATCTCTGTCACCAAGGCAACCACCCCGATTTTTCATGAGATGGCACCACAGTTTATTAAATTATTGTGTGAGAGTATGTATTTAAAACGTATTCCATTGCTCCTTTTTCATTAGCTACAAGGAAATAGAGCAAAAACGGGGAAAAAATCCATAGCTTCTTAAATTGCCAATTTTATAGATGTTTCCTCACTGATGACACGAGGGTACAAAGCACTTATGCTGCAGTTAAGTAATTGTTTTATATCCTGTAAACTAACAGCTGGTTAACATTCCTTTTGGCAAGATATGATTCTCAATACTTTCGGCTGATATATATAGCCCATGTAATGCCAGATGTGGAAAGCGCAGAAGTGACAAATTATGTCCACAGACAGCTCAGAAAAATATTTTCCAGGTTTAAAATGCAAATAAATAAATAAAATTCTAGTGTGCTAGAAATGAATGCACAGCAAAGCTTCCTAATGAAATATATCACACAAAGTCTTTGATCAACTGATTTTACAGCACTGCTACAACTCCTTCAGCAATTATAGTTTTGTTCTCTGCAAATGGCTACACTTAATGTGTTCACATGGTAATATTTTTAATTTGTTTGTTTATATCCCATCTTTATTATTTTTACAAATAATTCAAGGCAATGAACATATCCAACATACCTTCCTCCTCCTATTTTCTCCACAACAACAACAACAACCTTGTGAGGTGAACTGGGCTCAAAGACATTGATTGGCTCAAGGTCACCCAAATATAATCAATGTAATGCAATACAAACATATAATCTGTTAAAGTATATGGAACTGAAAAGCACAAACTTTGTTTCAACAAAAGCAGATTGATGTGAAGTGACCAGATATATCTCACACTTACTAATGTCTTTGATAATATCAAAGCAAATATTTAAAGCTGTAAAAAAAACCCTTGTTATGTTAAAGCTGAAAAATGTTAAAGTTGTAAAAGAAATTAATGACAGGGTCTTGATATTTTCCAAGAATAAAACAGTTGAGAAGGGAGGTATAACGCGAGTGACATTTATATAAAAGGATCGCCTCATCAGAGAGTGATGGGAATCACTATCAGCTACCTATTCCATCTCTTTCTCATTAGAAACGAGAACACTGTTTGAAAGATCCTGTTTCTCAGATCATTAAGGCACTTTAGTCTCTTAGAGCAAGGGTCTCCAACCCTGGCAACTTTAAGTCCTATGGACTTTAACTCCCAGAATTCCCCAGCCAGTATAGCTGGCTGGAGAATTCTGGGAGTTGAAGTCCACAAATCTTAAAGTTGCCAAGATTGGGGACCCCTGTTTTAGAGGCTTGGCACAGTTTCCTTCCACAGAAGGTATTTTTCCACTTGGCTTAATACATGGCCATACACTCCAGTCAACCTGAAGAATTTATAATTGTTACAACTTTTAACTCATGTTCCCATTTACATAGTTTCTTGTGTAAGATATTACAAGAATGCTATCTAAAAACATAATCATCTAAAAGGAACCCTGAATACAGTGTGAATACAGCAAGTCAAACACATTTGCAAGGAGGGGGGGGGGGGAGAAAACCTGTACGAGGCAAGTAAAGGTATCCTGACCTGCAACAATTCAAAGTCTTCAATACTTGCTCAGTGTAAATGACAGATAGAATTTACACTCTGCCATTCTGTTGGGAGGTATGTCGTGGTGCTAATTTTAAATAATTTGTGTGCCAAACTAAATAAGAAATCTATGGTAAAAATCTTAACTGTAGAAAAATAATTGGAATCACTACCACCAGAAATGTGTAAATATTTAGATCAGTCTAAATATGGTCTGTGCCAGAATCTCTTATTTTTCTTTAATTACCGTTAGGTTTTTTTAAAAAAAAAATCACAAGAAAATCTGCTTTTTCTTTTCTGTTCTTTTCTTAGTCAGATTCTAAGGCTACCCACTCACCACTAACACTAGGCAACTTACAGAAATAAGAACAAGTTAAACAAATAATGAAAACGCAATTATAGTGGGAAGAAGAAGCAACCTACATCACAATTAGTGGGTTTGCACATCATCGCTAACCCAAGGTCCCTGGGAAGAGCCAGGTTTAAGTGCCTTTCTAAAGATCTATATGGTCAGAGTAAGCATAGCTGCAGAGAAGATACACTTCCTGGATCCCATAAAAAGATACATCAACCCATCAGCAAAATATTCCAACCTAAAAATAACTAGAGAAAAGCAGTCCTGCAATATCATATCAGTAACCAAGACTAAGATGTTAAAAAACATCTTAGCAAGCAATGGCAAATAACTTCTATACTATTTCCAAAATAACTACCCAACCATGTCCAAGAAGTCACCAGGACTCAAGCTTCACTCAAATGAGACTTGATTTTAATATTCATTTTTATAAACAGTTCTTAGTAACTTGCTTCTTTTCTACACAACATTCCAAAGTATACTTTTTTTGCACTTAGATTCTTCAGACATATATTGCTTATGATGATTTTTTTCAACCAAAATCTATGGATAATACATCTCTTTGTTACAAGCATCTGAAATGGGTTGAGCTATGATGGAACTTATAGTGTTGGATTGCTCCATTTTACTGAAAAATAAATCCAAAGTAGACTTCTTTTATGTATTTAACCATTCTAGAATAACATAGTTGAATCACTGAGAAGCAAACAATTGTAGATCTTAAAATCAGTAGTTCGTTGTTTACCAAGAAGATACTTGATTTGTGATGATTTTATGATGCATCCAAATATTAACGCTGTTTTGTTAGAGGAAACAAACAATACAGACTTAACATGGATTAGGTATTTATTGCTGAGAATTTTAAGCATTTTTCTCACTATGCATAGTTCCACAGAAGTATTCAGTGATGAAAATATTACTGCAGGCAAGTCAAACACATTATATTTCCCACAGCGGCAAATACTTTGATTTGAAGGTATTATTTTTGATTATTTTTTATTGGCAATATGTCTAAAAAAAGCAATGCATGAAAGCACTTTTAAAATCACATTCTACCCATTTGGTAAATGCTATACATAACAGTTCCTTACAATGCATTTAGATAGAAACCCTAATCATTTTGTAACTATCCTTTTCACATTGTGATTGACTTACATTCTAAACAACAATAAAAAATCTCTAGTTCAGTAGGCCTATTTATGAGCTATCTAAATAGGTGACATCATGTAGCCAACCTTGGCTGATCTAAAAAGCTAAACAGGGTTAAATCTACTAGTACCTGGATGGAGGCCAGCTTTAGCTGAGTTAGCTAGAGAAGACAACAATGACAAATTACTATAATTGCTGAAAGTTATATAGATATGTCCATCTTAATCTTCAGGAGTCAATCTCAATTCAAAAGGCATGCTAATCACATTGTGGCTGTTTGAATGACATCTGATCTTGGAAGTTAAGCTCTAGATGGGAAATCCTCAAGGAATTTCAGATCTGTTGTTAGATTGCAAAGCTAGAAAAAAATACCCTGGTAATAAATAATGGCAAAGCATTTCCACTTCACTGCCAAATTGCATAGAGGTAATCATTTAGTAATTGGGAAATGAGCTAAACTCAACTGCCTTTTTACTTTCACTTGTGAGCTTTTGAAAGCTGACTGGCTACTATAAGACATCAGATCCAAGACCAAATTGAACTTTGGTCTGATTTAGGAGAACCTCTATATTCTCTCTGAAGGAGAGTTATGTTTAATATAGTGTAGTAATATTTCCTCTGACTCCACCCATTCTTCTCCTGCCTGATCAAAGGGGAAGGAACTAGTGATACCACAAAGCTTTGCTTGTATTGACATCATGCTAAGCTTCATCTGACACCAGGCATAGTAAAACTAAGTGAGAATCTCTGTGTTCCCAAAAAAGTGACTTTGAATTTAGTTAGCATGATTTTGTGCTGCAGAATCTCTGATAATGAGATATGAGTGCAGTAAAACTATGCTAACAGACATAGTAAAAGACATGAAAGCAGAGAAAGTGCTGTGGCAAGAGAAGACCCTGCATGGGATGTACCTTTGGCAGTTAGCTATAGTAGCAGACATTGGGAAATCCTACCAGTGGTTGGAAAGGACTGATTAGAAAAACAGCATTCAGGCATTGATCATTGTAGCACAAGAATAGGCACTAAGCAGCAGATACATACATACAGTAGATAGATACATAGATACATACATCATATTCAAGAACCATTTGCTAGGATCAGTTAATGGGAAAAAATTGAGATCAGTGGTGTAAGATGGATATATGTCCCTCTTCTTTGGTCCAAAGTTTTATTATTAATTAAAGTAGGATAAGCATGGTAAAGAATGCATCAAATTAAATAAAAGAACAAGTTTACATGGTGGTGGCTTTGTTTTGTGAAAAAAAAAAACATTCTCATTTCTTAATTTTAGAAAAGGGTCATCCATCTGAAATAGAATAGACTACTGGGCTGTCAGATATGCACAACTGGAAGCGTATTGATGCTTCTAAAATTCTTGTTGATCAAATCTCCTGAGAACACCGTAGACAGTCAAGAAAACCAATTAATAGACAATCAAACAAATCAACCTAGATTTCTCACTCAAGGCAGAAGTGACCAGGCTAAAATTAACCTACTTTGGACACATTATGGGATGACACGGTTCTCTGGAACAAGCTCTAATGCTGGAGATGGTGGAAGAAAAAAGCAGCAAGGAAGATGGACTTGGATAAATGGCAATGAGTGCACTATTGGAAGAGCTGAATGACCAGATTAGGGATAAATCATGACAGAGAAAATTTATGTGGTTTCTAAGAGGTGATAACAATGTGGTGGCATATAATCAATCAATCAGTCAGTCAGTCAGTCAATGGTTCTTACAAATGCTCTGACATATGCTTTCTATAATGCCAGTAGCTGCCACTTACTCTTTTTAATACTGTGGTCACTAAATGGGTAGTTCTGATCCAAACCCTGCATTAATCATGGGAGATGCAAGTCATTAAGAACAAAGAAAGACAATATTTAAAACAAGCTTTGCAAGCACATCAAGAGAATATTTATGTAATTCAGGAACCTTTGAAAATAAAACTGCATTTTTCAACAGAAAAAACTATGAACAAAGATTCTGAAAACACCAGTCAGTGGGAAACAGTTAAGAGACAGCAAGCCCCATTCCAAACCATGGCAAAAGCAATTCAAATTAAAAAAAAAAAACTCATTGCCATATGGAGATATAAAGAGAAAATCAGTTAAACTCTGAAAGCACTAAATATGCAAATAGAGATATTCTTTAGAGAGGAGTGAATAGAATAACTAATTACCCAACTGGTGCCAATATCTGCCATACTGGCAAACTCTATCAAGTCCACAGGTTTTCAGGAGAGAATCTATGGCTTATATTTTAAACTGTTCTGCAGTTTAAAACATTTCTTGCTTTCTATTTTCATTGCTTGATTTAACCATGTCATAAAAAGTGGAAATCTCAATATTGTTTAAAATCACTATGGTTAAAAGGAAGGGGGAAAACATGACAATTTAGGGTTACACATAGCATACTAAGTCATTGTTTGTAAATAAACTACACTTGGGTGGCTGGGTATAACATGAAGTCATAAACTATGATGTTTCAACCGTAATGACTCAGTCCTCACAACAGGTTATCTTGATCTTTATAGGCATGAGAAAAGTTTCGGGAGATGTGCTGGACAAGACTATGCGTTGTTAGTTTTTTTTATAGTATCAACTTAATGAGATGACAATTTTCTTCAAATACTGTCTATTTTGTACAAACACATATATTCACAATATATCTATCTTTGGCCCATTGTCACTGATGTAGGTGTTTAC
The DNA here is from genome assembly GCF_016545835.1 of Crotalus tigris. Taxonomy (NCBI): domain Eukaryota; kingdom Metazoa; phylum Chordata; class Lepidosauria; order Squamata; family Viperidae; genus Crotalus; species Crotalus tigris. The sequence goes on along the minus strand of NW_024096511.1, from coordinate 7,107,665 downwards.
ATTCTGATAGAAGTGAAATAGCATAGAACATCTGAAGCCAATATAATTTCTCAAGCGATTAGCTATTTTGTCAAAAACCAAGTTTGGCTATATCATTGATCAGACTAAGTCAACCACTTTAAAGGCAGCAGATTTGGAGATCTTCCCCTGCCCCTCATTTGATTTCTCAGAGCTTCTCAGACATTTCTTTCTAATGGAGAACAGAATAGTGTATATTGCCAGTTTTACTTAGCTGTACTAGGCCTCTACCACAAAGAAGAAATAGGGGAGACATGATAGCAGTATTCCAGTATCTGAGGAGCTGCCACAAAGAAAAGGGGGCCAAGTTGTTCACCAGAGCACCAGAGTCAAGGATGAGAAACAATGGTTGGAAACTGATCAAAGAGAGAAGCAACCTGGAATTAAGGAAAAAGTTCCTAACAGTGAGGACAATCAACCATTGGAACAGCTTACCCCCAGAAATCATGGATGCTCCATCACTGGAAGTTTTTAAAAAGAGACTGTCTGAGATGGTATAGGTCCTCCTGCTTGAGCAGGGGGCTGGACTAGAAGACCTCCAAGGTCCCTTCTAGCTCTATTCTATTCTATTCTGTTTTGAGGTATGCTTTTCTATTTTGCTATCAGCAATCTTGGTAGCAAAATAGAAGAGGTCTGAAGGGCATGCCAATGACAATATCCCACAAATCTTTAATTATAAGTTACATCATTTAGAAGTATCCAAAAATAATGAATTCCCATTTGCATATAGATTCAGGAAGTGTAAATCGGATTAATTTTTATTAAAATGCAAACCAACTGTAGGAGAATAGGAATTATTCAGATTTTTGTAGGGCTTCCTAAAATAAAAGAAATTTTCTTCCACCTGTTACCATATGTGCTTGTCAGCTAACTTAAAACATTAGTGTTGCTTAATTTTTAATTTAGGAGGCCTTAAAAAAAATTTGAACAAACCATATCCTCCTACATGGAAAGCTAGTATCTGCCAATACCACTTTGACCAGCCTCTAACAAACCTTTCTTGATCCTTGTGTCAAAATACATAATCATCCATTCATTTACTATTCTTTTCCCCTCCCCTTTTTCTTTATTACTCCCTTTTTAGGCTCACTCCTCAGGCTTCCCAGATGAGAAATAATGTCTTTTTCTCTTGCTGTAGACATGCCCATTGACCAATATTACCTGCCTGTCACCAGGAGGATCCACTAGGATCCATCTATACTATTCCTATTATCCTCAAGAAATCAATTCCAGTGCGCCTAATGTTCTTCCTGCCAGTGGTGGCTCATCAGTGCAAAATTTTTCTGCATTTCAGGTGGTGTGATCCACTTGAGCCCCTACCGCCACCCTATCAATTATAGTCTTGTAATTCTGTCTCCAGTGCCACCAGCTCCATGCACTCCTTCATTGTTCTGTCAATAGTCTCCCATTTTTGGTTGCCTTAAAAGGACGTATTATACCTTCCCATGATCTCCTTTGATTTGAAGCCACTTGTGGATATTTGGGGTTATTTTGCGACTCCCAGTTAGAGTGTTACTGGCTAGTTGTCATTGCACCTCTTCCCCGTACATCTCAGCCTTCAACTCTCTTTTTTTTTTTTCCTACTTCTTCCCACTCTGTGTCCAAACCTCCTCAACACTGTTCAGTCTTATGCTCCTACTTCTTCACCAGCTCTCAGTATCATTGCCACCATCCCAATTGTTTGCCTTTGATTCGTTTTGCACAATCTTTCTATATTCTGTGTCCTTTTCCTTCACTTTTTTCTTCTTAGTTTTCTCTTCTTATTCACCTCACCATGGCTGCCATTATATTTTGGTCTCTTAGCAAAGTTCATTGGACCGAAGCATTTTTTTTCTGCCCAGCTCTGATATCAGGGCTCTGGTGGTTGTCCAGTATATGCAACTTTTATATTTTATTATTTATATTTATATTTTAAAGTTCCTTAGTTTATACCCTCATACTGAACAATGAAAAAAAGATTCCTTATTTACAGCACAGACCTATGAATTATTTTTAATCTGACTGAGACATGTGCCTTAATTTAAGACTAAACTTAATTAGGTGGCACGAAAAGCTTTCCATTGTAATATTTTGTCACAAGTTTTAAGTAATATTTAAATTTTAAGAGGAAATCATGATTAACAATGACAGAAATTCACTTTTAGATTTATATTTCACCACTCCTCAGGTGCTCCAAGTGGCCTACATAGCAACCCCCTCTTCTTTTTCAAAAAAATATTCCCTTGTTTCGCTTGTTCTCTCTGCCCGTCTTTTCAGATATTAGTATAACATTTCAGAGGCTTGCCTTTCCCCAACTTCACTTCTATTGGTCCACACCTTTTTATAATGGCTTTCCAGGCACTATATGTCTCATATGTATAATAAAATCTAGGACATAGCTCAGTGATTTCCATCAAAGTTCTTTTTGTCTTGCTTCCCTTGTCTAATCTTCTACATCCTGTAGCGTCCCTCTCCCTCCTTCTCTTTGGCAGATGTCCTGAGCTTTTTTTTTTTTTTTTTTTTTTGAGTTCCTGACAAGCCGAAAAGAAATTACTGTAGTTGTGAAATTTGTAGGACAGGCAATTTTAGCAATTGCTGAAAATACTACAGAAGGAAAACCAACACAGTGTTCAGATGCTTGCCAATGGAAATGAATCAGAAAGAGTCAGGATATGAATGGACAGGTAAGCCCCATTTTCTCTGTCCTCTATAAGCTAAAATATGTGTGTCTTTAGGAAGCTGTGAACAAGTTTGCCCTAATATAGCTGAGCCCTTATCTGTGTTCTTATCAGAATTGCCATTAATACATTATCTACAAGGAAGTTCATAATAATAATAATAAGAATAAGAATAAAGTTGGAAGGGACCTTGGAGGTCATCTAGTCCAACTCCCTGCTCAGGCAGGAAATCCTATATCATTTCAGACAAATGGCTGTCCAGTCTCTTCTTAAAAACTTCCAGTGTTGGAGCATTCAGAGCTTCTGGAGGACGGTTGTTCCACTGTTTTTTATGGTACTGTTTTTGATAGGTTGGGCTGTTTTTTCCCTTTGTGTAAATACAGATACAAAAAAAGAGTTGAGTAGTTCTGCTTCCTCCCTGTTGCTTGTCACCTTCTTGCCACTTTCTCCCACTAATGGACCAATCATTTCCTTAACTTTTTTCTTGTTTTTTACATGTTGAAGGAAGCTTTTTTTTTTTGTTATTTTTGACTTTTGTTGCACACCTTAGTTCATTTTGAGCCTTAGCTTTCCTCACTTCATCTTTGCAGGCTCAGGCTATTTGCTGATATTCTGCCTTAGTTATGTGCCCCTCTTTCCACTTTTTATACTTGTCCTTTTTGCCTTTCAATTTATCAGAGAGTTCTTTATGCAGCCATGCTGGTTTCTTTTGAGAGCTGTTATTTTTCTTCTTTATTGGGCTTTTATAATCTCACTTTTCAAAATTTCCAAAGCTGCTTGAGTTGTTTTCCCCTTGAGGATTGTCATCCATGGAATCCTTCCCAAGTTCTCTCTAAGTTTGTTGAAATTAGCTGTCTTAAAGTCCAAGACTCTAGTTTGACTGTGTTCTATTGCTTGTGCTTGCATAATGTTGAATTCCAGTATTGCATGATCACTCCCCCCCAAGGTTCCTGTGATTTCAACATCTTTTATCATTTCATCTCTGTTAGTGAAAATTAAGTCCAATATGGCTGATTCCCTAGTTCCCTTCTCTACTTTTTGGGAGAGAAAGTTGTCTGCTAGGTTTGTCAGGAATCTGTTTGATCTTCCACTTGGTGCAGAGTTTGTCTCCCACTTGATGTCAGGGTAATTAAAGTTCCCATGCTATTGTGATGTGCTTCCTGCACACCTTAGTTAACTGTCTAGCAAAAAGTTCATCTATTACCTCTGTTTGATTAGGTGGCCTATAGTATATACCTATAGCAATGTCATTTCCCCCACCCTTTTATATTGACCCAAATGCATTCAAGACAGTTTTCATCGTTGTTGTGCTCTGTTTCCGTAGAAATGTGGTTATTTCTTATATAGAGAGCAACTCCTCCTCCTCTTTTATTTGGTCTGTTTCTTTTAAATAATTTAAATCCCTCTAGTTGTGTGTTCCATTTGTGGGTTTCATCCCATCAAGTTTCCATAATGGCAACAATATCATGTCTGCCCTCATTTCTAATTCACCGTTTGTTGCTCATGCTCTGTACACTGGTGTATATACACTTGAGTCCTTTATGACTGACCCTGTGTTTACTTTCTACATAACCTACATAATCTTCTAATTTTCTATTCTCAAGGTAAGGGATTAGCCAGGCAGGGAATTCTGAAAACCCTTTTCTTTCAAAAGCTCTTCTACTCTTCAAAGTAGTTATTTCTTTTATCCCACCCACCCAACTCAACCCCTTTTCATCATTTTCTCTATTCTTCCATTGTTTTGCGACCCATGCTAGTAAAGTAAATGATCAGAAAGCTCCCATCCAGTGTTAAGATAAAAGATGAAATCTAATTGGTTCTTAAATTTGCTCACCTTTCTTTTTGACTGGTGGTTGGATTTCTTCTGCATGGGAGAAAAGAAAAACAAAGAAGTTATTAGTGAATTTAAAAGGCATTCTTCTGTGGTCTTGAACAATGTAAAAAAAGGGCAATTCTGCTGAAATTAAGGAAGAGGCTAATTTCCGTCTGAATAGGATGAGCTTGGAAGTAACTGATTCTATTTGGTTTTTTTTTTAACTCTGACTTTATTGTTTTTATAAATAACTCAAAGCAATGATCATATCTAATACTTCTCCCTCCCTCCTCTTTTCCCCACAACACAACCCTGTGAGATAGGTTGGGCTGAGAAGGAGAAGGATTGGTCTGAAGTCATCTAGATGGCTGTCATGGCTAAGAAGTGACTAGAATTCACAGTCTCCCAGTTTCTGGCCTGATGCCTTAACGACTAGACTAAACCTGCTTCTTTAATACTGACTGCTGATTCAATAGGACACCATTCTGGAAATCAGACAAGTGGCTGTCCAGTCTCTTCTTAAGACCCCCCCCCCAGTGATGAAGCACTATAATTTTAGTGACAATGGCATATACAGGTTCTACTGATTCACTATCTTCATCAGTTGATGAGTTTGAAGAATTTCACTGATCCCCACTTTATAGCTAAACCTGACCAATTTCATTTAAACATTCTCTTTCCTCCTTGTTCATATAGTTGGGACAAAAGCTATTTCATTAGATATGGGAAGAACTGGATCCCAGAGCACTTTCCTCCATTTTGGAGGACGTGGATTGAAAGCTGCCGAGTTTCTCTTTCAGAAAGAACTGACTCCATCAGGGCCAAGAACTTCATTCACAATTTGTTCCCAAGTAGGGGGGCAAATATCGGTTGTTTTTTCAGAGTTAATAAAGAAGAATATTTTCTTGTCCATCATTACTATTCTAACAGAAGCTGCACCTCTTATACAAAATATAATGCCATTAATTTCTATAGTGTTTTTCAGTAAAAAAAGAAAAAGTCCCCAAGATGGCCTATAGAGTTTAAAATGGAAGCATTACATTCAGACAAAGCCATTGCCTCCATTGAATGAGCAGCCTTATTTGATTCTTTTCCATTTTCTGCATTAGTTTTTATGGAACTGCATGAGCTTAAGAGGCCTTATTTGCAAAGGCAACACAATGTAGATAAATGTGCTAAGCACCATGCCATTTCAGTCTGTATGCAGTTCTTTGTAGGGTACTTATAGGAGTTAGGACAAAATATGATGAGAAAGGCTTCCTCATTTGGGGAAAGTCAACTTGATCGACTAGATTTCCATACAGAGAATCTTTAAGAATTCAGTTATCCTAGATCGGGGTGTAAACTGCCAGCCCACGCCCTCCCCATTGCCGGCAATGGAGAAAAAGTCACGATATGTTGCGACACGTTACGTGACATTGCAAGTTTGACACCACTGTCCTAGATCAATGATTTTCTGATATGATATTATTTAAATGGGGCAATCAGCCACTCTCCTTTGTTCTTAAAGAACTCATATTCAATTTTTCTAAATATAAAAAGTAGTGTTTGGAAAATGTCACCCTCCCCCACAAAAAAATCCAACTGTTGAATATTTAAATATCACACAGCTATTAAAAACACAAGGATTTTACGAAAAAATAAAATAAGCCATCTAGGGCAGTAGCAATTTACTCAGGCTTTTAAGTTTAGTGGAGAATACCTTTAGTTATTCTTTCGAAGTCTATTACATGTCAGAATAATTCAGGCATGCAACTTGTTATCTAGGACAGGAGTATGGCTTTCAAATGATATTTATCCAGAAAAGGAACGTGCAATTAGCAGAAAGGTGCGTAATTAGCATAGCACTGCCAGGATAAAGCTGCATTTTTTCTCCCCTAATACCCACTTAATCGCACAAAGCATGTGATTCTTTATAGAAATCAGCAAACCTTTTACTTTCAGGGATGGCTCTCCTTCACCTAAGTCAAGATAGAAAATAATAATCAAATGAATAGCAGAATAATAATCTATTTGCATTCTTATTCCATGCTAGATTATTTTCATATTTAAATGCAGTCAAGCATTATGAGTGGTAAAAGAACAAGAAAAAAGAAAAGAAGCTCTATTTTAAGCTTTTTGTTTTGCTATTTTTATGAGCATATCAGGATTTATGGAAATGATTGTGATCTGAGATAGGAATGGACAAATATAAGTTTGTACATTGAATTCAAGTGGCCCAAGTACCAAATAGATTTTTTTTTCACTGCAATTTCAGTATTTTCCATTCTAATAGCATCTGTTATGCCAAATCTGGTTTCATTCCCTAAACCCAGTGATACATGCTCACCTCTATCATCCTTTTTATTTGTCCTGATAGTCTCAGATGATATGGTGGCAAAGGAGTTCTTTTTTATTATTTGGGAAGGTTGGACCTTCTTCCTTGACCCGAGGCCTGGGTTGCCTATATATGTCCTACAATTGTTAACTTTAGGCAGTCTAATTAAATAAAGTGCCTCCAAAAATCCCTTAACTTTGAGATTTTGACATGTATCATTACCTGCCTATAAGTCATTTGAACAAATGATCATTGAGGTTAACCACTTTCAGTCTGGGACCTTTCAGATAAGCTGAATTATATTTTTCATAATTCCCAGATGTCTATGAATTATAACATAATATAATTGGAGTGTATGTTAAAGGTTGCTATTATTAGCAGGGCTACTTCAGATGTAATTCCTAAACGGTACTTCAAAATATTCTTGCCTTTTTTAGGAAAAAAAAATAACAGATAGCTGCCCTGTCAGGATAAAAAAGACTTATCAAAAACATAGGCAAAATAAACATATTCATTCATTTTGTCTCTAATGTAGACCCTCAAGTAAAGTAAGTAGTACTATGTTTGCTTTTCCTCATCTTTCTTTGAGTGCCAAAGAGAGTTAGGGGCCCAGGGATTTTCATATTTGGACTTCCCTTTTATTCTGAAGGAATAAAAATAGGCCTCTCATTGTTCCATATTCTCCTAAATAAACTGTATCCTTAGTGAAAGAAGAGGACACAATTTCACCTGGTCAATATTTTTAAGCAAATATAGATTAGAAGGATAAATCTATAGTTGACCAGCAGTAGACTACAGAGAACGTGCTTTTTTGTCAATATCCGTGTTGGTTTTCAAAACAGCTTGTTAAACCATCCCAACGCATTTTATCTTACTGTAATGTCTTGCATTGTGTTTAGAAATTGTTATATAAATTAATAAGGTATGCTATGAAATTAAGCTATATGGTGTACTAACTGTTGACATGTATTGTTGATATTCCTGTTTGTTTTTTGCTCTATTATTTACAATTACTGGAGTTTAATTAATGATGAAAAAAAGCATTGTTTTGTGATAAGGTTTACAGCTCCAAGCTGCATACAAAGAGAAAGTTGCCTTAAAAAAGAAGGCATTCAGAGAATGTCATCCTTCTCTCCCTTTCTCTCCCTTTTCTCACATTTCATAAGTTAATCAAAACTGTGTAGAGAAAAAGCACCTTGTGGATTTCCCCCTCCCATGTATGTACTATTCATTATGACAGAGATAGCCCTGCAAACAGGCAAATTTTCTGTCTCAAGGTTAGCAATGGGACTAACTTCCTACTCACAGCTAATATCTAGCTCAACAGAACATGTTAGATCATGAAATAAAATCTGCCTCCTTTACCAAGGATTTCTAATGTATCCAGAAAGTATTATATAAGGGAGCAGTGGGCAGCTATATATATTGATTAAATGAATAAATACATTTTCTGGGATTATGTAACTGTCCTCTGAAATTATCATAGGATCCTGGAAAAAGATGAAGCAGCATTAAAGAATATCAGAGAGGTGCTATGTCTGTATTCCCTCGTGTTTTGGAATGCAAACTATTGTCTGTTCCTAATAATGACCATGACAGTTCTTTTAGTTTAAAAGAAAAATATCTTTCAATCAAGCCTTAAAAATAGGAAGACTTCTAGTATCTTCTCTTATTGGAGTTTTTAATTGGTATATGCAATACACGTTTTCCAAAAACATAAAAGAATCTTCAAATGTTAGAATTCTAATCTGCCTTAGTTTTGAGTTCTTATGAACATTACTACTATAATGTACAAATTTTTAATTAGAAATTATGTACTTTTGAAAGTATTGCTGGATTATATTTAATAAAGGCTTTTTGAGAAAGAATATCATTCATTCAATTCTTTTTCAAATAAAATATAGGATATAATTTGAAACTGAAATTATCTTAGTAAGTATCTTTTATGATTACAGTTTTACACTTTTATTGTCACAATTGAAAAACCTTACGTGACAATTCTTGTTTAGAAAGGACTAGAGAAGTGCATTTCTGGTTTAATAACATGGGTAAATGATCCGATACTCTAACCAGAAATGGGACCCAGTGGTATAACAACATAATGGTTAGTATTTGCAGGCGGTACTAATCGAAGATCCCCACAGTGGTTGAAATTAGGTGCTACTTCAAATTGTCAAATGTCCTTGCCAGGAGTAGTGTTTTTGTTCCAGCTGAGTTTTAAGTATATTAGTTTAAAAGGCATGTGATTTGGGGCTATAAAGGAACATCTCAGTCATGAAATCATTGCTTACAAGTAGTCCTTGACGTACAACAATTTGTTCAGTGACTATTGAAAGTTAGAACGGCACTAAAAAAAGTGACTTGTGACTTATGACCATTGCAACCATCCCCTTGATCACGTGATTTACATTTGGATGCTTGATAACTGATTCATATTTATGACGGTTGCAGTGCCCCGGGGTTATGTGGTCACCTTTTGTGACCTTCTGACAAGCAAAGTCAATGGGGAAGCCAGATTCACTTAACAGCCGTGTTACTAAGTTAACAACTGCAATGATTCACTCAACAAATTACTCACTTAGCAACATAAATTCTGGACTCAATTATGGTGGTATGTCAAGGACTACCTGTGCTTCAGGACTATCTTTTAGCCACCAAGGACTGGATGGGGTTGTTTGTGCAGCCTGGATTCTGGTATGCTGCAGACCGGTGTTGGTCCACAGCCCAGGGGTTGGGTACCCCCTGCTGTACTTTATCCCAAGTAGCAGATAAGCAACATACACACACACACACACACACACACACACACACATATATATATATACATGTATATCCCTACATATACGCATATACTTTCCATTGTCACTCAAGAAGCTACCCACTACACTGTGATAGCTAATTATCAAGTGATGTATTTTGCCTAGAAATTTGAAACTACATAAACATGAGCCTCAAATACGTACTGTTTTATTATTATGTCTAAACAATAATTCATATTATCTATACCATAGAAAAAAATTCTGGTATGGTGAATTGAGTTAAAAAGAAGCTAATTCTGGGCTGTTAAGCTGTTTATTTGTGAGTTTCATTAGAAGTTCCCAAGGACTGGCACATAACCAATTTTTAAATTACTTTAAAAGGGGGGAAAGGCCCCAGAACTCCCCAGCTCCCCAAGCCATAACACAGGCTCTTGTTTAGTCAAAACAATCAAAAGCCTCTTTGAGCTGTTGGACTTAGCTATGCAGTTTCCCCAAATTACTGCCAATGTATATGTTGACAAGACCACAGGTAGTACATTAACATTCAGATTTTCTTTCAGCTGGACTGAAATGTTATTGTTTATGCCAGCAGCTCTGACACCTACTGATTAATGCAAAATGTAAGGTGGGCCAAGGGAACACCTTTAGATTTGAAAGCATCCAATGTCCATTTAGAATGGCTGTTGCTCAAATATTCCTCTCTCACTTGAAATTAAAATGAAAGACTTATGAATAGTACAACTGAAGCTAATTCCTTGGCAGCATGTTTCTCCTGTAGTTCTACCATTTTTGTATATTTTAGAGCAAGGCTGAACACAATGCTAACATTTTAGTTCTGGCATTTTTCCCCTAATAGCTCATGAAATACAATATGAAAACCTATTTTACAAAAAAAAAAAAAAAGGAATTATATTGGCCATTTTGTAAACTTTAGTGCTTCACGAGTGACATTTCATATTCATTTCTGCTTTTTTAAAAAAAATTGCTATAGCAAGATAAATCAAATCAACAGCCTAACTTAAACCTACCTTTTCCATTCTCATCTTCATCTTCAAATATGAGGTCTGACAGTAAAGAAAGAAAGCCATAAATGGAATTGGTGCTCTCTTCCACAGCACCATGCATGATTCTGAATGGATCAGTGGTGAGCTTGTTTATAGACTGCCCTAAATGCAAAATAGAAAGATAGAGAAGGAAGAAATGAAGAATGGGTTGATTGATTTATAACCATCAGAATCCATCTTCTAAGAAGTTACTTTTTATATAACTTATAATAAAACTGCAGCATTAGAGTAGCCTTGGTGGATCTTTTGGGTCACCATTCACTCAATTTAAAGAAATACTTTTTGAACTCTTCACAATCACTTCTGAGTTTTACCTTCATCCATGAGCCTGTTGATTTTCTCCAACAGCTCTAGAAGGTTGGGGGGGGGTGAAGCAGGATTTATTTTTGAAAAATCCATACTGATTTTTCTTTAGCAAGACCTATCCTTCTATACACTTGATTATTATTTTTTTGTACAATTACCATTTCACTCAGAAAAAACATTAAATTGCCAAGCCTAAAATTTCCTGAATCTCTCTTTGTTTCCTAGCTAGTTGTCTATTTCAAATACATTGAAAGAAGTCCATAACATTTCCCACAGTGGATTTTTTAATAATTATTATTTACAGTATTCTTTTTCTGACTGTTTGCACTTTTAATTATGATATATATAAATAACAACTTTTTTATTTCCTGAAGGAAGTCTTTCTACTTTTTAGAGCTTCCTCGACTCTACAATCAATCCATGCTATCTTCTTGGATTTTGCTGATCCTTTCTTATAATGTGATATTTTTCTGAGTCTCATTACTCTGGTTTTAAATAACCTCAAAGAACTGGTTGTATTTACTTCTTTTCAGTTTCTTTTTCATCATCTCCTCATTTTGGGGCATTTTCCTTTTATAGTATTCTAAAGCTTAATCATTTTAGGGTATCAAGAAATTTGTTTTTTTAATCAGGTCGTGAACATGTTTATACTCAGGTTCTTGCATGCCCTGACCATTTTGATTTAGTGGTGGATAACGTATCTCTAGATCTAGTTTATATTTCTGGATAGAGATCTTGTAAAGGAATCTTATGAGAGGAACAATCTTCATAATAGACTAGCTTTTATAACTTTACTCAGATAAAAAAAATAACATGTCCACCCGTATGTCCTTTCCTGTTCTTCTATGAAATTTGTTTACAGAAATGATTGTATCCCACTGATTCTCACTGTTCCCCAAGGTTTCCAATAACTATTGTATCTATGGCCTCATTCACTAGTAAGTTCTCTAATATCCCCATTTTAGCTTGAAGACCTCTATCATTGAAACAGAAATTTTAAAATATTAAAATCTTTTAATATTGCTATTATTATTATTAAAATATGAGTATGAGATATTCATGGCTTTTTTTCCAAACTCTCACATCTATCCATTAATCCAGTTCCAAATTGTTGTATGTTTTATTTTCTTTCATTTTTATAACTTCATTAAAATCTTAAGATGAAAGATAAAAACTAACAAGAACCAATATTTACAATAAAACAGGAAGAGAAGGGAAGAAAATAGAGAACAGAAACAAAGGTGCTGAAAAAAGAAAAGAAATATAAAGAAATAACTTCCAATGTTCTTTTACAGCAGTGAAGTGTAAATGTAAATTGATCTCTTACTCAATAGTTACATTATTTAGATTTTTCTATAAACTTTCTAATTATCATGTATGTATCATGTATCATGATTTCATCTTTTTTCAATTTCATGCAAAAAGTCAATAAATGGTTTCTAATCAACATTGAACTTAGACAATGTTTTGCCTCTAATTAAAGCCATCAACTTGTCCATCTCAGCAAGTTCCATCATCTTCACCATCTATTCCTCCAGTGAGATATAGCAGAATTTTTCTACCTTTCTGCATATAATATATGCATTTGTCATATATAAAAACAAAGTTCTATGCTTTTCCCCCCATCTACTTATCCATCAGTCCCAAAAGAAAAGTCTTTGGTTTCAGTTGTGTATTAATCTTTAAAATTATTATTATTGTTGTTGTTGTTGCTGTTGTTGTTGTCGTTATATATGATTGAGTCTAAAATTTTCTAGCTTTTTTACATGTTCCCCAAGAATGATAAAATGTCCCTTTGTGTTGATTACATTTCCAACATAAGTTTGAAGAAACTTTATTCACTCTACACAGTTTTCTAGTGACATGTACCAACAATATATTGCCTTATATTATTTTCTCACCCTTCCAAACTTGATGCTGCTTAGCCCCTGTTAACTTTCCCCCAGGGGATTACTTCAAAGCTTCTTTGGCAGTGCATTGATGTTAAAGGTCAGCAGTTTGATTCCACTTCAGTTCAAGGGAAGTCTATCTCTCCAATTTTGTTTGTCCAGAAATGTTCCCCAAGGCTTGTCAAATGTGAATCTTTCCACTGGGTACTACATTACATCAACACATTGATATCCTTGAACTCTGGCTGTCTAGTTGTTCCTATGAGTAGAACAGGTAGCATTCTGAGAATGTAATGACCTTTCTAATTCCTAGGCTTCAATTTGTTATCTTGCAGCCTAAATGTGATTTTCAGCCCAGGCTAACTATATTTTCCAGTGTCACTAGTATCAAAGGAGACCAGGATCATTGCCTTATCCCTTGCACTGTCCGTCTGTTTATTTAAACAATGTGTCAAATCTGCCAATTTTGCACTAGGCAGGCAAGTCACTGTGTGATTATAGGTGCTGGTGAGAATGAGTAGGAGTTAAGTGATAAAATGTTTCTTATGACATGTCAGTACAAACTTTGCCTCTTATGTATTTGTGCAACATCAACCTCATGATGCAAATATGAAAGGGTGCAGCTTGCATCATAACATGCTAATACATATATTGCCATTTTGCCACCGCTGTGGTTAGAAATGGACACCTATACATATGATGTAGAAAACTGATAAATAGTAGAACACTGACAGAGATGTCCCCTAAACGCTGCTGAAGATGTTACCTAGCCTGGTAACAAAACATTTAGAAACCAACCCACAAGCTCAAAGAATGAACCTTCACCCTCATCCTACACCTGAGCTGCAGATATTCGTCACTATTGCATACTTCAAAATGGTTGTGTATCTAATTCTACTTTTCAAATTTAAAGAATTCATTTTAAAGAAAATAAAAACCCTTACCTACAGATAATGAGAAGAAATTATGAGCTTCTAGGTAATACTATACACACTAAACTTCAAGCAACTTCAAGGCTTTATGACAACTAATGGGGCTTACTGAATCAATGTGATGACTTTAAAACTAGATTTAAATAAGCTGTTAAATTGTATGATGATTGTTAGAAGATGAAGCACACTACTTTTATTGCACTCTATATTTTATTATTATTTATAAGAGCAGGGGGAACAATCTATGCTGTTTCATAATTATCAGAGGCTCTCCCCTTTTTAAATATACCTCTGAGTGCTCTTTCATAATTTCTCTATCTTTCATCTAAAAGACAAAAGCCCCTCATTGACTCATTTTGTTGGAGGAATCAAAGTAGCAGGCTACACTTGAATTATAGATATAGCTCTGAGAAGTTCCCCAACCCTATTAGACCAGTAATGTGCTTGTAGTAACAATCTAGAGTAGACATGTCAAACTCGCGACATCACATGACGTCATGTGACGTATCAGGACTGTTTTGCTATTGCCATCAATAGGGTGGGCGCGGCTTCCGTGTGACGCATCCAGCCCGTGGGCCGGCAGTTTGACACCCCTGATCTAGAGCAAAGTCACCCACATGCACATAAGTCAAATGGAGGGTGTATGCACTTTTTTAAAAGCAGGGGAAGGTTACTTGAAGCTTTACAGCTTCTTTTGAACTTCTGTCTAATGTAATGCAATTCTTAACCTAATTTAAATAAAAACTTATGCAAGCAAAAAAAATTAGATCTTTGGAAGGACTGAGCTTCTTCTTCTATCCAGGCAGAAAAGTAAAGAGAAAAAGGAGTGGGAATCAGTAAATAGCAGTTCAAAGAAAAAAAGGAGGGGTCAGAAAGAATGAAAATAGAGTGTCAGGGGAGTACATGAGATGCAAGTATACAAATACAGCAGTGTGCAATGATATCACTCTCTGTCTTATCATTCCTTAATTATTTGACTGCCCATCTCACATAGCAGCTATGGGCAGCTTACATCAGTAAAACATACTGTAAAACGCAGCTACACCCAAAACAGTCATGAGACTAAACCAATCTAAACAACGTAGCATGTCACAGATTGTTACTAAAATGCCTGGAACATGATCAGTCTTAAAGGCCTTTAGAAGGGTCAGTAAAATTGAGGCCAGTTGAAGCTCAGGGGGAAATGGTCTTCCATTGCTCAGAGGCATCAACCAATAAAGCTCATTTAGCTAATGTGCAACATGCATGGGCTGAAGTACATGCATGAGCTGCTGTATTTTGCACCAGCTGCAGCTTCCCGATGCTAAATTTGATTTAATGAAAGTGTTTCCTATCTTCAATATCTAAATAATAATTTAAGAGAATTTACACATTACAGTAACAGTTTGCCATTATTACCAAAGAAGACATCTATCTTGCCTGCATAAATTACTCTCATTTGCACTTATTTTATTGCGTTAAATATATTGCCCCATTCACGTGTTATTGGAAAAAAATACTAAACAAATCTTTGTAGTCTATTCAAACTATTAAAATATGATTCGTAATTATTTAGCAAGCACAGAAATGAATCGGAGACCAAAGTTTAATTCTCAATGGTCTCATTAAGATTGGAAAGCTACATGAAATAATTTGCCCAGACAAATCTGTGAGTCACTTAATATAAAAGAATGATAATCAGGGCTCAGCTGATTTCAGGATTGTTTGGAAATCTGCAAATTCAGCAAAAAAAACCCATCCTCTATCACATAAGGGAATAGCACCCAGATTTCTTGGTATAATAAGTTCAGGAACTGAAAGCAATCCTGGAAGGACTGGGCAGATTCTAAGGTCTGATCATGTCAGCAGCCAATTTGTCAATGACTTTACTATATTTTAACCATGGGAAAATTGTCAGTAGAAGACAGACATACAAAGAAGCTAAGGACACCCTTAAGTTATCTCAGGCACAGATTGTGATGAAACTTAGATAACATGACAGGGACAGAAGGAGAAGGACATTCATGTCATGTTTTGGCAGGAAGAACCCATGGATTGGATCTAAGACATGACTTAGATAATAGCTTATTATTTCTACAGAACTAGCAATGGGCAATGCTATAATGATATTATACCATTGCCCATTGCTGGTTCTGTAATGTAGAAATCATCATCCACACTAAAAGATTACAGCCTACTACACCCCAGAATCCTCCTAAAAGCTCATGTCAAACTGTAATTTTTAATTTCCCGGGAGAGAAAATGGTCATACACAAAGAAAAAAAAATATTAGTTGAATTAAATGTAAATTACATTTATACCGAATTCAAACAAATGGAATTTTCTTCCTTGTTCCTTAACCTAGTATTTTTTTCTTTTAGCTTTAAAAAGCTTGATTTATTTTGTAGCCCAAGTCAAGCAAATGAAAACATTCTAGAGAATTTTTCCATTGTGCTGTTTGTTATACGAGCTTCTAAAAACTAAATGAAAATGTTAAACAAGTTTGAAGATCTTTCAGATCTTCACAAAAAAACGGGCATCTTGAGGTTAACAGATCCACGTTCAGCCTCCACATTTTATTGTATTTCTGAAGTAAGAATTTCTGAAAGGAGGATAGAAATCTATTCAGCTAAAGATTGTAAACAAAATCTTGAACAATCTAGTGTGAACAATAACATACAAAGTTGATAAATAATTAAATAAAAAGAAATAAGGTGTTATAGAGTAACTAGATATCCCAGATATTTAAAAACAGATATCAGTGTTAACAGCTCACGTTTGGTACATAACTCTGTTAATTTGTGGAGAACAATGATTTGGTGAGTTCCCAGATGATACTTCTCACCAGGCTCTGCTGCATGCATGAATACCTTACATTTTACGGCATATATCACCATTACCTGCCAGGGTTTTGTAATCCACTAAGTCAAACATGACAATAGCCACTGCTGACCAGGTAACGATAAGAGCAACAACAAGGAGCCATGCTGCAGGTGAACTGAAGGTTGTTGCAAAATCTTCTGATACCGATCTTTTGGACATTTTCATATGCGGCACAGGAACTGATCCATTCTTGTTGTCTATGACGGTCGTTGTGGACACAGGTCCTAACAACAAGTAAAAGAAATTAAATCAGTGCACAGTATCTTGACACTGCATTTCCACTACTATCCAATAAAATGTGGAAAAAAGCAAAGTCTTACATTTAGGCAGGAAAAACCAAAAGTTTAAGTACAGATTGGGCATAGACCTGGCTCAAAAACAGCAACTATGAGAGGGACCTTGGAGTCCTAGTGGAAGATCACGTGACTATGAGCCAGCAGTCTGCAGCAGCAGCCAAAAAAGCTAGTACAATCCTGGGTTGTATAAACAGAGGCATAGAATCAAGATCATGCAAAATATTAGTACCATTTATTAAACCCTAGCAAGATCACACCTGGAATACTGCAGCCAATTTTGGTCATCATATCATAAAAAAGATGTTGAGAGTTTAGAAAAAATTCAGAGAAGAGCAACTAAGATGATCAAAGGCCTGGAGACTAAAACATATGAAGAACAGCTTGGCTTTGGCTGGTCTAAAGAAAAGAAGAAACAGGGGTGACACAATAGCAGTATTCCAGTATTTGAGTGGCTGCCACAAAGAAGAGGGGGTCAAAATATTCTCCAAAGCACCAGAGAGCAAGATGGTTGGAAACTGACCACACAGAGAAGCAACCTATAATTAAGGAGAAACTTCCTAACAGTGAGGACAATTAACCAGTGGAACAGATTGCCTTCAGAAATCGTGGGCGCTCCATCACTGGAGATTTTAAAGAAGAGACTAGACAGTCACTTGTCTGAAATGGTATAGGTTCTCCTGCTCGAGCAGGAGGCTGGACTAGAAGACCTCCAAGGTTCCTTCCAGCTCTATTCTATTCTACTAAAGGCGAGACAAGACAAAAAGAAGAAAAAGAGAAGAGAATACAGGAAGCAAAGTATTTAATGCAGCAAAGACTGAGGTGGGAAGTAGCCAAAAGGAAAGGAATTCCTAAAACAGTTGGCAGCCAACTATCATTCTTAGGAGAAAAGGATGGGAAAGGAGAAGAGAATATAAAAAGAAGTAAAGGAAAAGCACAGAATTAAAAAGTCAAAGATGACATCCACAGGGCCAAGGGAAACAGCCAGCTTTTGAAAGACACACAGGGGTGCCTGTAGAATGGGCCCCAATTTTTCTCTTTCATTATAAGTATACTCTACAGTAAAATGAACCTTAAATGGTTTAGCTTCTTGCTGTTCTTTATATTCATATTTTAATAAAGGCAAATGTATAATGGTTTTTATTCAAAGTTACATTAGATTTTTTATTTATTTATAGTGAACACTTAGTTCCATTGTAAGAGGTTTTAAAAATGAAGAATCCGGGAGCTTCCTTTAAGAAACAATACTGTATACGCAATAAATGCTTTATACCTGATGTTGTTACTATTTCCCAGTACTACCAAACCATAATTTCCATTTTTCCTGTGGTTTGGGATTATAAATGTGATTGCAATTTGCATTCAATTGTACCTTGTCATTTCATTACTCTTGTCATTTGTTTGTTGCTTTCTGTTTAACCCTATTTTAGTTAGCCAGAATTTCAATGGCAAGTTGGATGTCCATATAAATAAGCAAAGTCATATTCCAAAAATTGTTAAGTGTTAAGATAAAATTAATTTGTTATTGTTATTTGTCTCCTGATTAAATGAAAGTTATATCCTAAATACAAGACTAGTTAGCAGGCTTCTATTCTTATAGTCAAAGATTATACAACAGATTTTTTTAAAGTATGGACAATATTTATAGTCAAAAGTCATCTTTGAGTCAAGTTGGATTCTTGGTGATTTATAGGAATATGTTCCTATAAATAACAACAACACCCCAGTGAGGAACCTCAGGATGGCAATTAAACAACTTGAGATGATCCAATCATTCAGACAATCAGTTTTTTCTATGAGCTTCTATAACTGAAGGCAATGATTCCAAAACTGGCAAATTGGCATTGCCCTCATTTTGAATGTCTTGCCTCAATGAGCCGAGCTTTATTTGGGCAACATATATAAAGTAAACTTGCCATATGAGAACAGGAATAAACTGTATATGATGTCTCACAGGTAACTTCATTAAGAGTTTCTATACAAATTATTTGTTCTCAACATAAATTTGTACCTTATTTCTAATGTTTATTTTTACATCAGATAATATGTCCATGACTAAACAACTCTATTAAATCATAATGGAAATAAGTTGATTTTCTGTACAGTGTAACGTTAGTTTATCATTTCAATGTCCCCAATGTGGTAAAATTAGATTATAATTTGACGCATAAAAAAACCTAACTATACATTATTCTGGGTTTACATAATGACATATAATCAGAAGTAATGAACAATATCTAAGAAAAGAAAAGTCTATTTCTGCCACGATTCCCAAATGAGTGCAATAACTTTCCCTATCAATATGACAATCAATACCTGTTTAAGTTATTTTGCTGCAGATTTAGGCAGAGAGAGAGAGAGAGAGAGAGAGAGAGATCTTTGCAGATTTAAATGCGGTGACTGAAATTTTGAAACAGTTCCACCAATTGTCAGAATTAGAGTTGTTCAGATGTGTCCTTACAATCATTCACGATGATAACACAATCTCCCAGCTTTGCTAGAGAAGATTCTAATGGTTTTCAAAGCCAACAGACATAATTCTAATTGGCTTCCTTGTCAGCAGGACAATTTAACCCATTTTGCATTGTACACAATTTCCCTTGTTCTTTGTCCTCTTTTCGTTTGCATTCTTTTCAAACATTCTTCTGCTGATCAAGTGATTTGTTTGAAACTTAGGATTTCTACCTTGAAATGTCACGTAAGCTGAACAAAATTGGCATAGCTTTTGCCTCCTACATGAAATGGGTGTTATTGATGAATGATGTATTCAGCTTAGTGCATTCATATACATAGATGCAATCTGTCTGCTTTTAAAAATATTTTTACATGTTAAAAGACATCACTTTTTCCATTTTCCAAGGCATAATTTTTGTTCCATCCAATTTCTCCAGGAGACAAAGTTCTCTGAGTACCAGTTATAAAGCTCTACTATAAAATGCCAATTTCCATTATGTATTCCATCAAAAGTGGAACAGTTGTGTGGTTGCAACAGGTGATGCTGCTTAAACGCATTCTATTTCAGCTGCTTCTATCATGATGACTATTATTATATAATAGTTAAAAGAAATAACAGCTATACTAAAAAAGAACTAAAGGACATCCTGGTCAGAGATCTCAAAATCGTTATGAGCATCACCTGATTTACATATTGGAAAATCAAAGGGAAAACAAACATTTCTGAAATCCTCCTGATTCAAATTCCTCTGCCCTATTTTGGAGGGTTTGATAAATCTTTGCATAAGGATGAACTATTAAAGAATGCTTTTGCAAATTCTAATTCAAGCTCACCTGCTATGCAACACCTGGATTAATATGCAGATTGAGATATATCTATTTATCCAATTTTGTAGTTCTCTGACATGATTTTAGTTCAAAAAAATGTGATGACTTGCATTAGAAATATTCTGAAGAAAAATAGTGCATGTAAAATAATGTATTTCTAAGTTCTCCAAAGAATTCTGCTGCTAAATACTGAAGATGGAATATTACTCAGTGCTCAAAAATATATCTGAACCCTGCATTTCTTGTGAAGCCTTTGGTCATTTGTTTGTGAATGTAAACCATGGCCAAATTATGACTGAAATGGATGATGTATTTAGGTAAGATTTATATCCCATCTCTATTACTTGGGACCAAGGACACAACTGATCTCTAATGTAACCATGACTAGTACTGAGCTAGTCTCACTCCATATCCATTGAGCACCCTACATGAAAAAAAAAAAAACAATGCTTCTGTTTTTTACTAAACCAGTGGTTCTCAACCTGTGGGTCGGGACCCCATTTGGGGTCGAACGACCATTTCATGGGGGTTGCCAAACAATGCAGTCCGCCATTTTTTTCCCCTTTTCCTTAGCTGTGCTACTCCCTTTTATTCTATTGGCTTTTGAAAGCCAATAGAATAGACTCTCTTGAATAGAGTCTAATTCTATTGGCTTTCAGAGGCCAATAGGAATTGTCCAGGCTGTCTCTGCCCTGCTGAGCCCACCAAAAGTCCTATTCTGCAAACGGTGCTGCACCAGTTGAGCAGTCCTCGACTTATGACTGGTTGAGTAGTCCTCGATTTATGACCGGTTGGGGGTCGCGGCATTAAAAAGGTTGAGAACCACTGTACTAAACAGACTGCATCTCCTGATTATGGAAAGTTCAGATACATCACAGTTGAAAGATTTAGAGATGACAAAAGGGAAGAAGCAGCAGAGCAGATAACATTGGGCCAGTCTATTCAGTATCCAGGCTGCAACCTGGATATCACTTTTAAAGGAAAAAAATCAGAACAGTTATGGAGAAGAGCAATGAAGGTGATTAAGTTTTTTTAAAAAAGGCCTTCAACAATTGTCTTAGATCCTGAGGTTGTTAGTTTTCAGAAGAAAAGAAAGAATAGAGATATTTTGTTAGTTTTTTTGTCTTAGAACACTTTTTTTCAAAAGTCGTATGCCGTTGCCGCCTTCTTAGGGCTGAGAAAGAGTAAATGGCCCCAAATCGTCAGCTGGCTTCATGCCTAGAGAAATACTAGAATTCACAGTCTCCCCAGTTTCTAGTCTGATGGTTTAACCACCCACCAATCTAGCTCTATGTGAATATTACAGTATAGTGGTCTTCAAATACCTGAAGCAATACAAGTACACACACAACTCAAAATCCACTTTTTGTTCCCTCAGTATGAGAGACCCAGAATAATTATTTTAAGATACAGAAAGAAATATTCTAGTCAAGAAAAAACATCCTCGTCTGACACTGGAATAGTAGTCTCAGAATGCAATTGATTACCTCTTTGCCAAGTGTATTCTGGATAGTATTCTTTGACCTCCTGCACTGGGCAAGATTTGCAGTTAAAAACTGAAATGTCTTTTTCTAGATAGCTGATTTGACTTTTCTAGATGGCTCCATATTCAAGTATGGTACAATACATATTTCATCTCTTCTAGAACATTATTCTATAAAAATTGGATTAAATATATACATACCAAGCAAAATTACATACACACCCATTTTCTATATGAAAATGTGTAGCAGAGTTTTGCATGAGAAAAATCTCCATTTCAGGACTGCTTCTAAGGGAAAGATACAGAAAATACTCCTTAAAACTGTATGTGATTGTTATTGCTTCTGCCTTTTATATTTTGAAAATGAATTAATATGGAAATAAAGTGTCTCTTCCTACAGAGTTCTTCCCCTCCTGCTGCTTACATCTATCGGGGTTGGAACCTGCCTCTGTGATGCAATAATTTCCACATCAATCTATTGTGAAGGTTATTATTGCTTTTAACTAAGCATAAAGCATCTGGAAAATTTGATTTTTAAAAAAAGAAAAAAAGAATTAAATCCAAATATATTTCATAAGGAGAAGATAGTGGTAAGTATGATATATTTTTTTCTCCTTACATAGATGTTTGACATTCATTAGTTAGACTATGGAAATTGATAATTAAAATTAGTCATAAAACTACTGTTATTTTTTCTAGCATTTCTCATCCATTGTGTAGTAGAGGTAGCCAGAAAGTTGGACTAGATTGGCCAAGATGTTCCAAAGGGCAGGTTTCCATAGCAGAGAAGGCCCTGGTCCTGGACCTCACTTGCCAGAATAATCAGGCTGATGGGACATGCCTCCCTTGCCAGCATGGGTGGGATGGGACAATCCCAGTGGGATAAGATGGTCCCTCCAGTATATAGAATGTAATATATAATATAAAAAAGACTAAAATAATATTTCCAGAAAATACTCACAAGAGTACCTTGAGAGTACTATGAGATAAAATGGAAGCCTCTCAAGTTCAAAGTAACATATCTATTCAGACCAGACATACAAATAATTGTAAACTTTTTCAAGATAGAAAAATAAGGCAATAGTGAAGTATATTTTTTTCTTTAAAATTTAGAAATAATTTCATGGTACTTTTAGATTAGAATTTTGAAAAGCATCCTGAGTTTACTGTGAATGTATATGACAAAGAGTATAATTCCTATATACCATATGATTTCCCCCCTTCTTTATTTCTATTGTTGGTGGGGTTTTTTTTAAAATTGCTTTTATGCATTTCAGCATTATTCAAATACTAAAAGGGGTTAGATTTTAAAAAAAATAAGACAGCATTGTTGATCCTGTCAAAATTCTTTTGCATATTGTGAATGCATTATGTAGTCCCACACAAACATTTCTATTTTAAATTAATGCAAAGAGATAAAAGTGCAAAAGTTCAGATTACAGTAACTTGGAAGAACAAAAGAGTTCTTGACTGTTGTTTTTTTTTTTTCTCATTGGGTATACTGTGTCACCTGCAGTTTCACAAAGTCATTTTTGCAGAGATGGCAAAACCCAGAAGGATGAACAATAACTGACCTAACTATTATTTTTGATATTGTTTCTGTAGGCTAACTATTGAATAGGTTTAATGGAGCAAAGAATGGGTCCCAACATAATGAATTTTTACATTTTCAATCTACAAGAATATTTTAGAAGTCACATTTTATTGTAATACTTGGTAATAGGGAAACCTGCATCTCATTAGCTTGAGTGTAATCATTGTAGATTTTGGAGGGGGATAGAACCAGTGGTGGGATTCAGCCAGTTCGCACCACTTCAGCAGAACTGGTAGCTAATTTTTTGTTGCCCAGGCCCAGAATGGACTTCCGGAAGCGGCATCCACACAGAGAACCGGAACCAGAATCCCACCACTGGATAGAACCCAAAACATTCTAGAATAAACAAAAACAACTTTGGTCTCCCAGCAAGCCAAAAGGTAATGTGGTTATTGTCCAGACAAATTTGCTTAGGATATTCACAAGATTATAAGAATAACTCTTCTGGATCAAGTCATGTCCTGTTATATTTCAACATTTTGTTTCTTATAAAAGCCAACCAATTACCTCTGAAGAAAAGGTCAAACTAACAAAATAGAATAAAATACACAGATTTACCCCATAAGGTATCAGTTAAAATTAAGTATTTGACATAGATAATTATATATATTAAAAAACAGGATATTATTCTTTTGTACCACACTTTGTTAACTTCAATCCGCCTAACCAAAATGTATTCACTGAAACCATACATGCATTTTAAAAAAAAAAAAAATCCAGAAAAATATGAAGGAGTCCATAAAGACAATTAGGATTTCATGGGCTATTCTTTAGGCTTCTTTTTAAAATATAGGATACTTTGACTCAATAATGTAATAAAAGAAAAGAAAAAAATTATAAATAGTAGATAAAAATAATAATGAACATTTTATTATTTATTCAGTCTTCTGATAACAAATTTTAAGGGGGTTGCAAACTTACCTGGAAAAAGCTAGGGTTAAAGATGTTGGAGAAAATCATTACCAATTTAGCAACAGCACTTCGATTTATATACTGCTGCATAGTGCTTTACAGCCCTCTCTAAGTGGTTTACAGTGTTAGCATAATGCCCCCATCTCAATCCTCATTTTACTGACCTTAGAAGGATGGAAGGCTGAGTCAACCTTAAGCAGGTATGGATCAAACTGCTGGCAGTCGGCAGAATTAGCCTGCAATACTGCATTCTAATCATTACACCACCACAGCTCTTATTTCACTTTAAATGTAATGTTTCTTGTCTTATTAATCTACCATGGGAGATATCCGAAAGGCCTTGATTGTTTTGAAACATATTTAAAGATACAGCTTTACTTTTTAATACCCTTTGTTTAACTTTCTTAACTTTTCCATGCCTTACCATAATATTGCATTGTATTGGCTCTTAAAGCATCCCTACAGCTTTGCCTCTCCTGATAACTGATCCTGCAAATGCTAACACCATGGCTCCCACATTGAGCAGAAAAATAAGGCACAGAAGGTTACTTTGGACAGAATCTCCATAGAAGCAATGATATCAATAAAGCAAAATCTCTTGAGCATTTGGAATGTTCTGCTCATATTCAAATGGATGCTGGAAAAGCTCCCTTTAACTAAATAGTTAAGAACAGAAATAGAAATCTCTCCATCACTCCATTTGTTTATGATTATATATATGAAAGACTTCATCACCTTTCTCTGTGAGAATATACTAAGCACCCACAAACTGACAAATACAAATATGCCAAATATAATTTGAAGAGGAACATATTCTTAATAAGATTTTATATAGAAAGCAACCTCATAGAATCACTGCTGTGAATAATTACAGAAGTTATCCTAAATAAATGTATGCTAATTAAATGTAATTTTTAAACTCTGGTAAAAAAATCTTCAATGTTTATTTAGTTATTTTCACTTAAGGCTGTTTTCAGCATAAGAAAAAGTAGACAAAATAATTTCATTATATGTGTGTGTGTGTGTGTGTGTGTTTTCTGAGGTTTTCGCGGGTGTTTGTATGTAGGTGTTTGGTTATTCAGGTTTTCTCCCGCATCAAATTGGAAATGTCTTGGCGACGTTTCGACAAAGTCTCATTTGTCATCTTCAGGCTGGTGTTTTCGGCTTCGTGCTTCTAGGAGCAATGTGTGATCGTAGCTGTTTCTTCCTTTTAACTGCCAGTAGGGGTGTGAACTGATTGGATGAGAGCTTGGCTGTGTTCTGATTGGATGGAGCTTGGCTGTGCTCTGATTGGATGGGGGGTTGGCTGTGCTCTGATTGGTTTTGGGAGTGTTCTGTTTGGGTGGGGGGGTTGTTGTGCTCAGGTTAATCTGAGTTGCAGGGGGATGTGAGATGCGTTGAAGAACATAAGGAGCCAAGGTGGCGCAGCAGTTAGAGTGCAGTACTGCAGGCCACTTTAGCTGACTGTGTTCAGCATATCAGCGGTTCAAATCTCACCGGCTCAAGGTTGACTCAGCCTTCCATCCTTCCGAGGTAGGTAAAATGAGGGCCCAGATTGTTGGGGGCAATGTAAATATATATATATATATATATATATATATATATATATATATATATATATACACATTGCTTACTGGTGTACACCGCTTAGAGAGTG
This sequence comes from Crotalus tigris, assembly GCF_016545835.1. Classification (NCBI taxonomy): domain Eukaryota; kingdom Metazoa; phylum Chordata; class Lepidosauria; order Squamata; family Viperidae; genus Crotalus; species Crotalus tigris. The sequence goes on along the minus strand of NW_024096511.1, from coordinate 7,081,827 downwards.
CTTGCACTTAAAGCGGTATATAAGTCTCATAAATAAATAAATAAATAAAATAAACTCAGTCAAGAACATAAGAACTCAGTCAAAAAAGAGGAACCAACTTCTTCCCTGGTCCACCACCTTAAAATCACAGGACATGAAATTGACTTTAAAAAGACCAGAACTATCGCCATAACTGAACACTTTAATAACAGAATAATCAGAGAAGCCATCGAGATAGAAAAACGCCCACACAGCATGAACAAACGAGATGATACCTCCCACCTACCAGCCATTTGGAAACCCGCCCTTATTGACAAATGAGTCCCTAACACAAAGAATGACACCAGACCCACACTCACGAAAGTCACACAGGATGTCACCACCACACGTCCACGCAAAAAGCAAACCCAAACCCACACTGATGATGAGGCACGACCACAAACCAGAAGCCAGACCACAGCTGCATCATTAGCCACTTTAAACCTCTCCAATCCATACATGAATCAAACTGACACCCACCATGAAGATGAGGCACGACCACGAACTCGAAGACAAACAATAGCAATGCTCACCATCTCACATCCCCATGCAACTCAGATTAACCTGAGCACAACAAAGCCCCCACCCAAACAGAACACTCCCCCAACCAATCAGAGCACAGCCAACCCCCATCCAATCAGAGCACAGGCAAGCTCCTAACCAATCAGAACACACCTCCATCCAATCAGAACACAGCCAAGCTCTCATCCAATCAGTTCACACCCCCACTGGCAGTTAAAAGGAAGAAACAGCTATGATCACACATTGCTCCTAGAAGCACGAAGCTGAAAACACCAGCCTGAAGATGACGAATGAGACTTCGTCGAAACGTTGCCAAGACACTTCCAATTCTCACCAGTATGTGGATGGGTTTCAACATGAGTCCCAAAGCTCAGAGGACTAAACCTCTGTTTCCAGTTTAGATTGGATCATGCAACATTATCCTGGGACAGTATATTTGCCTTCATTTGTTTATTGCTATTTACAAAAAAAGGAAATTATTACCAAATACTAGCATCAATTACTGATAAATTAATGCTAGTATTTAAGAAAAATTGATCTTGGTTTAAAGCATGATAAGTGATTTTTTTTTACCCAACCTCAAGTGATGTGTGAACTCATGAGGTGGCCCCACTATTATTAACATCCCTACATCTGTTATTTTCTTTTACTGTTTTATTAGTTTACTTTTTTAGTTTTTAATGCTTTTTAAACAATTATTATGCAATGGTTTTAGGTAATGATTGATCTACCTACCTACCTACCTACCTATCTATCTATCTCAGTGGTTCTCAACCTTTTTAATGCCGTGACCCCCAACTGGTCGTAAGTCGAGGACTACTCAACTGGTGTAGCACAGTTTGCAGAATGGGACTTTTGGCAGGCTCAGCAGGGCAGAGACAGCCTGGACAATTCCTATTGGCTTTTGAAAGTCAATAGAATTAGACTCTATTCAAGAGAGTATATTCTATTGGCTTTCAAAAGCCAATAGAATAAAAGGGAGTAGCACAGCTAAGGAAAAGGGGGGGAAATGGCGGACTGCGTTGTTTGGCGACCCCCGTGAAATGGTTGTTCGACCCCAAATGGGGTCCCGACCCACAGGTTGAGAACCACTGATCTATCTCATCTACGTCATCTATATCTATACACACACACACACTGTTTTATTGGATTGGATAATTGTGGTTATAACTGCTGTAAAGAAGATTGGAAATCTCTTTTTTATATCTTTGTTCTTTCTTTTCTATTTTTGTTTTTCTTTCTTGTATAGCTTTTGCTTTGATTTCTTTTTCATTTTTAATCATTTTTAAACACACGCACACACACACACACACACACACACATATAAAATCAAACTACAAATTATACAAATATTATACAAAATATAAAAAAGGATCACTGTACAACTACTCCAACTATCTATCAAAGATCTCTCTTTCCTTTGAAAGTTATTTTTTTGCCATCCATAAGCTACCATGATCTTCTGGGATGCTAAAATCCACAAGTTTTAGCAACTAAGAAGAGCTTGGTACAAAAGAAAACTTTTCTTAATTTCCTATCCTTTATATTTTACCCCTCTACTAGAACATTCCAACTGAACTTTACATTTAATAATTGCAAGACTCAAGATGTAAGCATCTGCACAATAATAATGCATATTCTTACATCAGATATATTATGTAGTAGAAAAGCTCACCATAACTCTTCTCAGGAAAAAGATTTTTTAGTTACCTCAGCTAATCAGTTATTCTTAAATCTCAAGTATTTTCTACATAAACTTTATTAAAATTCTGGACATAAAAACACAATACATGAACATATAGAAAAACATACAAACTTATACAAACACAAATCTAACTTAAGTAAAAAAAAAAATCCAGTCTACTTTTATTCTTCACTTTCCTCAGGCATTCATTAACCATTTCTTATACTGCTGTAATCACTATTTACATTTCCCATTATCTCCCCTTGTTTAACCTATAAAACCCTTTATCATCAAACTATTTTTCCCTACTTTTATAATGTAACCCCTATTTTTAATAAAACTCTGTAGATTTCTCTCTCATTAGACAAGTCAGTTTTGCCCATCTCTGAGAAGTCTGTAACTTTAAATAGTCTTCACTATTTAAATACTGAATACCCTTCATTATTTGAAGTTTCTTTAATTTTCTATTTCTACGCATATAATAATATTGCTGCTGTAACAATGTAAAACAATGAGACACCATGTTTTTTACTCAGTTCTTCTTCCTTTGACCCTAATAAGTAAAGGTCTGGTTTAAGTTGAAAAGGTATTCCCATTATTTTCACCAATGTCCTGTGAATCACCAACCAAACTTTTTGGCCACTTCAAAAGTCCATTTCATATGATAATAGGTTCCATCCTCTTTTTCATATTGCCAAATTTTACCTGAAACATTTTTATACATTTTTTTTGTTTTATAGGTGTCAAATAACATCAATATATACTTTTATAAATATATTCTCTTAAATTGTTGAGCAGAGTAAATGAAATATTATAGTCCACATTTTTTTCCAATGCCAATATTGGCCCAAAATTTGGCATCCATTTAATATTACATCTTTTAACCTGTTCATGTTTTGTTTTGTGTTGGTCACTGGATTCAACCTTATGAACCAGCAAGTAGATCATTACCTTTTAAAGAGGTTTGGTCCTTTGTATGAACCTGGTCTTGCCCAGCTTTAGCATGTTCTTCCTCAAACACTTCATTACATCTACCCAAACTCTGATCAAAGTAGACAGCTATACTGGCTTTATGCCTGCTCTTCACAAACATACCACTGAACATGAATATTAAGCATCCCAGAAATAGAAAGCAACAGATTTGGTCTCCAATAATACTCAATGCAAATTCTATTATATCAAACTTATTTTGCTTTCATATTTCATTAACAACTGCAGTGATTTGGGACACAGTCTTGGTCTGTTGAATAAAAGGGGTAAAGAATAGATCTAAGAGCTTTTGTTATAAAAAAGATGGTTATAAGCTTGGGAAAGTAGAATGCAAAGATCCACAATGGAAAAAAATTGCTATGCAATTCCAGTGTAAAATTTAACAATATATTTAAAAGCCTGCATTTAAAAAAAAAACCTTCATCATTGTACTGAATAAAATGTTTGTATATATTAATAGTCTGAACATATTAAAATTATTCATGAAGTATTGATATTTTCCAGATAACCATTTCTTTATTTATAGGTTCAGATCTCATTCTCTCTAGCCTTCATTCAAGCAACCCTCATATACAACTTCCAAAACTATATAATTACTGAAGACTTTCAGGATTAATAACATGTAGTCTTATAAAGCACTGAATGTATTTCAAAGATTTAATTTGATATAAAGCACACTGTGTAGCCTTTACATTTGCATCATGTACAAAAGTGATTTGCTTCTCAGGGTTCAAATCCTGCATTTTACTCCCTCTGTAATAACCCATGCTGCACTTCCCTAATTAAACACAGTGGGGGAGATTGGAATCTGGACTTCTTTTTGGGAAGAGAAATATTTGCACATTTTCAAGGCGCGATTTGAAAACAAACGCACTATATCAATATTTGTTTAGTAAAGGGCAGCTCACATTTAATATATATAGTGTTTTTAAATATAGGTATACATCAACCTAAAATATAAAGTGACACCATGGCAAACAGCATTTGAAATTGCATTATTTCTACCAGGATTCCTGTTTTGGGCATACCTTTGGTGGAATGCCAGTTTTGAGCTCATATAATTTGTGAAGTAGAATACTGCAAAAATCAGCAGAACTAAAATGCATGAAACATGGCATGGGACCAGGTTACCTACAGAAACATCTTCACCCCATTACGTCAGCTTGTCCCACCCAGTCAGGCAGGGATGATATGTTTCAGACCCTGTCAGTTAAAAAAATTCCAACTGGTGGTACTCAGGAAGATAGCCTTCTCTGCCATTACCTCCATTTTTTGGAACATTCTTCCCCCAGAGGAAAGGGGGAGGGGCACTTTTCTGGCCTTTTGGAAATATCTCTGCATCTTGCTTGGGGGTCACAGAGAAGCACGCAATTGTGGGGCTGCTTAGTGCCTAAAGACCTTCTCCCCCACCTTTTAATTCTGAATTTTACCTATCTTTGTTTTTTATCTAAATGATATATGCAGTTTTTATGTTTTAATAGTTTACTTGTACTCAGCCCAGAGTCCCTCTGTGAGGGAAATGACCATTTTCTAAATTTGATACATAAAAAATAAATAAAAAATAAATAAAATTAAGCATGAATTACTCTGCCTTAGGCATGAATACTGCCCAGATGACTTTGGGCCAGTCACTCTCCCTTAGCCCTTAGCTCACTTCAAGGGTTGTTGTTGTGGAAACAACAGGAAGAACAAGTAGTATTAGGTTGCCTTGAGTTATTTAAAAAAATAATAAAAGCAGGATAAAACATCTAAAAAAAAAAAAGCCTGAAAGACTTGAAAGCAAATGTTAAGATGGATTCAAAAAGGGGAAAAGTGCAAAAATGCCAAGGAACAATATAGTGACTAGGATGAGCGTTTAAATCTACCATCCCAGCTTTATTATTATTTTTTTGTGCTTTTTATTTCTGCAGCCTCTCTGTCTAAGCCTGCCTTCCCAACTCTATATGACCAAGGCTATTTTTAGAGGTGACTGATGATCAGGTTTTATTAGCTGGTACAAATTCCAGCTGTTAAAGAGGAGCAGCTTTTTTCCTTCAAGCATGCCCTTCAGCAAAGCCACGATTTCCCCAAAAATGTATAGAACATGCCCGAGTGGCTGAATCTATTAAAAACACGGAGTAGAAATCTTTTTCAGACAATTAGAACATCAAGATGGTTACAGTACCTTCTGCTGTAATCTCAGTCATAATGCTGATGGTAAGAAATGCACTGTGAGAAAAGGTCAAGTTGCATTAGCAGCTCAGAGGATCTGACAGGGCCAATGTTGACTCTCGTAGGAGATGGTGTATTAAAAGGTGGGACGTCCTCTGCAGTTCTAACTTTCTTTGGGTTCTTCTTTTGAGCTACTTTCTCTACAAAGCCCTGCTTTGCCTTTCCCACCTTCGCTAGAAACTAACCCTCTCCCAAGGCAGTATTCACAGCTACACTAAAGTATCAGCTTCTAATAAAAATAGCCATGGCACTCAGCAGATCTGTAGCTCAGCTTATTTGGCATCCTAGGCACCACTCCGGGACTTGATCTATTTTATTCAGTTTTAAGCACCCAGCTCCAGACTAGAAAGCCAAGCGGGTAAAAGCAAAGGCAGCACAAAGGAACTGGAAGGAGCTGTCAAAGCCCTAGCCACTTCTTTTAATATGATTACAGTTCTTTGAGGTCTATGGCAGAAAACATGAAATACAGACTTGACGGTAATCTTATCCAACCAAGCTGAAATGTATTCTTAGCATACTCTTAGCACATTCTTTCCGGGCCTTATTTGGGTTGGGAAGGACACCGTGAAATCAGCCACAGTGACTGAAGAAGAAAATTAACTTAGGTAAATTTCCCCCTGTTGAATTCCCCTGCTGACATTTAAAATCACTGAAATACTCCACCTCACCCACTGCTTCTTTTTTTAGTTCTTGCCCATCAGTTTCTAAGAAGAAATCTGCTGGATCATACCAAGAATGAATCTCTTCTAATGCACTTTCAAATCTCTGTATGCAGATATTAATATCTAGGGTTACTGGTTAATGCAGAGTCCCAAGGTGCACCAGTACCAGTTTAACTCTTGATGAAAAGATAATTTGTTTACTTTGTGCCTGTTTTGTTTTTAATTTATTAAAAAATGCCTGCAGTGTTAAAGCTTAGAAAACTAAGGGAAGTTTGGGAATCTTCAAAAAATTACATGATGCTTTATAATGTCTAGATCCGTCTGTGAATTCTCTAGTGTTCACAATAGGATATGTTTGAAACAGTATTGTGAGATCTGTTTGAAACAGCAATTTGAGCACAGCCTAGATAGACTGAAAAATCCATGTATTCTCAAAGCCCTGTATTTATATATGCTCACTCTGTTTTTGTGAAGTGATAGGGAGGACAGAACATTATAGAGTGGGAATGCAAGATAAGAATTTTTCAGTGTGGCAGGTCCCACTGTGATTTAGTTTTCCTATATTAGGCAGGGAGAGAATAGGCAGGGAGAGAGAGAGATTTGATATTTCTTCCCTTGTTACAATCAAACCATGTCCTGCTGAGATTTAGTTTTCCAGCAATTATTACTGTCTGTAGAAATAATTAGGAAAAGGGATCTACTAGAATGACCTGCTTCCAGAGGCTGAATGATTCCAATGGATTCTAGAAGATCCTGGGGGATTTTGCCCTCCTGTTAAAGACTTAGCTGCATGTGGAATACAGAGGTGACCAGGTTGGTTGATGCAATAATTCCTGAATTCCTTCTCCCATGGCAGAGCCTCTTGCCTGAAGAAGACAATGAAGAAAGATAGATGATTATTAGAATGCAAAGTAAAGCTGCTGCTTTCTGAGTTTGTTTGCCTCAGCGTCCTTCTTACCAGGAGTATGGTAGGATCATTGACAGCAGGAGGATAACCTCATCTCAAATAATATCACTAGTAGAAACCCATTATCACTAGTTTATGGTCATGAGGAGTTGAAAAAGCAAGCCTCTCAGTAGCTTTAGTCAAGCTTCTCAAAATGGCTTGGTTCTTTTTTTGGATCTGACCCAGCTAGAAGTCACTTAGGACCTCCAGTAGATTGTTGCATCATTTCATGGCTAGACACTTTGAGGGAAAGTTGATCAAACTTATCTATAGTTTTATTCTACAGTTCCAGCAGTAGAAGTGTCCAAGACTGTCTAATTGCTTCTTTAAATGAATTTCAATGTCAAAACCTGATTATGTTTGGTTGATTTACCACATGCTTGTTCACCCTTGGCCCCCATGGGCTATATCATTTGGTAAGAAGATGAGGAAGCATAATTACTAAATCAGTGCCTGGTTGTGAAGACTAGCTCAGTGTAGACAAGATATATTCTAAAGGATTAAGTCTGTAATGTAGATGTGCTTCTGGATCCATTTCTGAAATTACTGCATGCACTGCATCAGTAACAAGAAGCAGCTTTCATCAGTTAGTCTAGTATGCCAGCTGCAGCCATACTTAAACAGAAATAATCTCTCTAATTTTTAGATTGCTGCAATATATTTTTTGACCCTGAGTATGATTCAAAACACCAATTAAAACATTGCAGTAAGAATCCTGACTAGAACTGAGTGACCTAAACATAACCAACTTCTTTGAATCATCAATAGTCCCAATTCCTTTCCATTTAAAACTTAACCCCTTCATAGCATGGGACCACAGTTTTGAAGTAATGACTCTTTCCATGTTGTCAAACCCTTTAAGACTGGCAAACTTAGGACTTAAAATCACTTTGACTTCTGAAATCAATGAATAATGCTAAGGTAACAGAATCTTGAAAGCCATCCAAAGCTATTCTCCAAATCAGCTTATATCAAGAGTGATTAAGATAGTATTACTCTATTTCTCACATTTTCCTCACTATTTGGGAGAAAGCTTTTTCCGTTGTAGCCCCCGAATTGAATTGCCTCCCCCATGGTAACAAAAATGATTAGCAGGCTGAGGCCTAAAACATATGAAGAAAGGTTACAGGAATTGGGTATGTCTAATCTAATGAAAGGAAGGACTAAGGGTGACATGATAGCACTGTAATAATATTTGAGGGGTTCCTACAAAGATGAGGGGTTCAAACTATTTTCCAAAGCATGAACAAGGAAGACAAGAAACAATGGTTGGAAACTAACTAAGCAGAAAAGCAACCTAGAACTAAGGAGAAATTTCCTAATGGTGAGAGAAATTAACCAATGAATAACTTGCCTTCAGAAGTTGTGGGTACTCCATCACTGGAGGCTTTCAAGAAGAGACTGGACAGCCATTTGTCTGGAATAGTGTAGGGTCTCCTGCTTGTGCAGGGGGTTGGACTAGAAGACCTCTGAGATCCTTTCCAACTCTATCATACTATGTTCTGTGGTACCATTTCTTTATCTTTTTGGCACGAGACAAAGACATTCGTATTTTCCTAGGCATTTTAATGATGAGGCTGTGATATTTAAAACGTTTTCCTTGCTTTTATTTTGTTATTGTTTTGTTTATGTGATAGCTTATTCTTTTTTACATCCTCTTGTAATATTTTAATGTATGTTTTCATAAACTCTTTTAATCTATTTGTACAACTGAATTTTACTGTAATCCAGTTTAATGGCAAAATATATACTCTAGATTTCAAGAAGATATAAGAACATTTTTCTTCCAAAAAAAAACACCTTTAGATCTATTGGATGTCATGGCTATGTTTCGTCTAATGCCTGCTGAATTTAATGGAGGGATGAGAACAGCTACAATGTCTACTATCAGTACTACCAAATTACAAAAACCTGTTGTCTTTTAGAGCAGGGGTCCTCACCCCCCAGTCCGTGGACCAGTAGCGGGCCATGGCATGCCAGCAACTGGTCCGCACAAACAAGCAAAGCTCCATCCTCAGGATGCAGGCAGCACACAAAACCACGCCCCCTCCAGTCTGTGGAAAAAACTCTCTCCATGGAACTGGTCCCTAATACCCAAAAGGTTGCGGACCTCTGCTTTAGAAGTTTTGAACTTTAGTTTTCATCATCTCTAGCAAGTTTGTCAATGAAAAAGGTATATGCAAAATATAATCTAAATCTTCTGATAGATACAAATTTCCCTCTCCTTGATTGCTAATAAACTGAATTTGGTTGTCCCCTTTACTTGCAAACTCTGTCATGAGCAGACTGTGACATATGAGCAATACACAAATAAATTCATACAAAGCTGTTCTGATATTCTGTTGCCTATACAGATAGTCTTCAACCTATCACCATTTGTTCAGCAACTGTTCAAAATTATCACAGTGCTGAACAAATGGTGTTTACAAGTGGTCCTTGGAATTGCAGCTCTCCTGGAACCCACATGGTCATGTGATCACAATCTGGTGCTTGGCAATTGATTCACACAATCGGTTGCAGTGCCCTGCAATCACACATGATCACCTGCTGTCTTTCCCAGAAAGTTAATGGAGAAACCGTCAGGAAAGGTCACAAGTCACTGAGGTAAGTCTCCCCCACCATTGCATCCTTCGCCAGCCTGTCTGCACTCGCATCATGCCAGCCATTTGCATATCCTCATGCACCCTCCCTGTCCCATACTGCTCCTTTGCAAGCATACACCACCTGCAATGCACCCTTACACATCTGCCACACGCTGCACCTCTTACTCAACCTCCTGGAGCTTCATAATGCCTCTCCTGCACTCACGCGCACCCCCTCATTTCTTCCCCCATTCTTATCAGAGTATCAGTCTCTTGCTTCCCTAAGTATTTATATTTGAGCTCTCCTCTATTTACTGGAATCAAGGCACTCCGTGATTGTTTGAACATTCTAATTTCATATTCATTCACTAGCTATTTTATTTGAACGTTTAATCCAGCTGGTTTTAAACAGAAACACAGAAGTAATCAGAAAGATATGGATATGTTAAATATTGGAAAGGAGGTTTCTAATTGCTGTATTTAATGAATAATGAAATATTGTCAAAACAACACAATATAAAAATCAAATACATAGGAAAATTGAGCTATTTCTTTTTGAAAGTAACCCTTTAGCAAAAAGCTTCCCAATAAAGTGGCCTATTGATCATACCTGGTGTACTGACAGGATTGGAAGCCCCCCTATATTTTGCTACCTAGAATCGAATAAAAAGTTATTTTCAAGGGGGACATTCATTCTTCTTTGCTGAAGCATAATAATTATAAACAAATGAACAACGAGGCAGATCTTCCATAAAACAGCAAGCAGGACAGTTATCAATGCATTACCTACCAAGCCAGTAATTAAAGTGTGCTAATTGCATTCATAACTTTGCTCATGCCACTCTATCAATAGATAAGATAAAAAGCTGCTCAAATGAGCTTTCATTACCATGTAGATTTTAATGGGGAAAGTTTTGACATACGAAAAGATGGTTTCAGAAAGGTGTGAAATCTGATGTAAAACTACATTATGTTCAATTAGATTAGTCTGAGTGGTGTGGATTTGTTTTTTCATAGAGCTATAAGCAAGAATCACATTTCTTAAACATTTCCAAACAACAAAGCTAAACATTGGTAGAAGGGGTGAACAGAGATCACATTATCTAATTTTGGCATCAATTTATAGCCCCCCAAATGGTTTTATTGGAAAACTCCAGAATAGTTTGATTCAACTCAGTACCCAAATCTAGAGCCAGATTTGGAAAAAGGAAGTCAATTCTCCTATTATCTAATATGACAAAACATAATGACTGTCCTTGTTTTTCAACAACATGGCATTCAATTCATAAATCATTTAAGGGAGAAACTGCCAAAGTTTATGAAATGTAAAAAAGGCCTTTGCATACTATATTCCCCATAAAATCTGTGTCTATATATTTATGTGTGTGTGCTATTCCTATCTACTTTTTTCCAAAACAGAATGTGATATTTTCAAGAACTTTGCTATCCATGCCAATTTGAAATAGATAAGTTCTTTGAGACAGATGGGGTGTTCAGACTCACAATAACTGTGTAGTTTCATGCTCAAGCATGGAATTTGAAATAATTTGACTTTAAAATATTTTCCACACCCCCAGTTCATAAGGATATTGTTACTCATTCCTGAATGAAGAGGAGCTGATTGCAAGTGGTACAGGCAGGAAGAGTACATGACTTTTCCTGTGCAATAAATATTTCCCATAAATTCAAAGAGGTTATTTAATTACCTAATTATAGTTTGAAAAAGATTGTTAGGTAACCAGTAGCCACCATGAAGCAGAGGCATATCATAAAGCAAATAAACCTAAGGGTTGCTTTACTATATTAGGACCATCATTGCATCAATTTTTTAGTTTTCTGTAACAACTTAAATAGAAATATTAGATCTGGACTGTAGAAATATGAGAAACCACTAAATGGCAGCAAAGAGCAAGGGTTTATGTTATCTCTTTGTTTTCATCTAGCGGCCATCTGTACTTGGCAACATCTTAACCCACTGTTCCTACAGATGGTGGTTTTCCCACCTACCGCTGTGGTATCATTACCCCAAACCCCAAAGAATGTTTCTGGAGGTCTGGAATAAGAAGGAAATGAATTCAGAGCCACCTGTTCCTTCTCATTGTGAAATATAACCCATTGCAAATTATTTAGCCCCAGATGTGAGATGGGGGGTTTGACAAAAATAGTTCTGTAAATATGTTGCTAAAATAGCACATATGGAGAGCTTTAGTAATCAAAATAAATGGATTTGCTACATTGCACCAATATATGTTCCTCAAGGTTGTGCTGCCAGTTTAATGTAGTGCTTAAGGAATTAGGCTAGAAACCAGGAAACTGTGAGTCCTAGCCCTGCCTTAAGTACAAACCCAGCTTGGTGACCTCCGGCCAATCTCTCTCTGGAAACAACAATTAACAACTTAACAGCCAGCCATCAACACCCTAGTTAAAAGCTAAAAGCTACCCACCACCAGGAACCATATAAACACAATGCATAGACTAGCTCCGCGCTCATATTATGAAGAGAGAGAAATTCCCTAAGGATGAGCTCCGGCAGGAGCCCAAAAGCTTGGAATAATAAACTTTTGGTCCTGATGGCCATCTCAGATTGGAACCTGCAACATTGTCCTGGGACATGTATATTTACCTTAATTGCCCAGGCTCTTTCTCTCTCAGCTCTAGGAAGCAGGCAAGAGCAAACCATTGTGAAAATAATTGCTAAGAAAACAGTAGGCAATCCAGACAGTTGACAAGAATCAACAATGATCTGAAGGTAGCATCTGCCCCCCCCCCCAATAAAAAAAACTAATTGTGGGATTATATCTTCAAAAACAAAACATTGTTTCCCCTGTGAAAATAATTGCAAATCACCCATCTATATCCACGTAGCCATATCCTTGAAAATATCTGGCATACACCGGTAGTCGGCTTACGACCACAATTAAGCCCAAAATTTCAGTTGTTAAGTGAAAACATATTAAGTGAATTTTGCCCCATTTTACGACCTTTCTTGCCACAGTTGTTAAATGAATCACTATAGTTGATAAGTTAGTAATTCGATAGTTAAGTGAATCTGGCTTCCTCGTTGACTTTGCTTGTCAGAAGGTCACAAAAGATGATCACATGACCTTGGGACACGGCAATGATGATAAGTATGAACCAGTTGCCAAGCATCTGAATTTTGATTACATGATCTTGGGGATGCTGGAAAGGTTGTCACTGTGAAAAACGGTCATACGTCACATTTTTCAGTGCTGTTGTAACTTTGAAGGGTCCCTAAATGAACTGTTGTAGGTTGAGGACTAACTGTATTATTGGAACAGAATCACCACTGACACACAGAAACGGTGCTTGTGATGACATAAACCATATGGGTGATGCCAGGACATATATTTCTTCACTTTAGATGATGAAGACAGGATTTTTTTTCTACATTATACCGTCCTTGTGGACATTTCTGACAACCCTTTTCATTTGATTGGGTTCCGAACTGTGATTTTACTTTGAGAACTACAGGCTTCCTTCTGAGCTGTTTGCCTTATCTAGAGGGCTGAAGATAAAGAGGAAATTGGTTTCTGTAATATTTAATTATATCTTGTACCACTAGGATTCCTCATCTCATATTTAGATCTTGCCTTTAAAGCCGAAACAGTTTCATGTGGAAAACTCTAAATTCCATTAATTCTTTTGATGTCCTGTGTATAAACCCGCATGTTGCATTTTGGTATTAAAAATATTGTAAGCAAGTAATAAAAATATTCTGATAGCAGCGAGATTCAATGGCACAGAAACTCCAACTTCTTGAGCATCATGGGGAGAAAATAAGTACATCAGCTTCAGAGCTAAAACCATTTTTTTTTTTCAGTTTTTCTCAGGGAATGGAAGGAATTTGAATCTGACAGAGCCAGAGTTTTTAGTGACCTACCTAAGACCACTATGACACACTAACCAAATGCTCTATTGCCAAAGTAATAGCTCAACCTCTCACCGGAGGAGCTATGTAAGAACATTATTCAGATGAATACAAACACAGTGCAACGATCCAGAACACCATAAAAAGAAACAGACTGCCTATATAATATCATTCAACAAAACAGATACTGATGCAACTTTATCTAAAGTGCCTGACCACTCAACCCATTACAGCATAACTAACCCAACCTATGAAAAGGAAAATTACAGGAATATCTTAGAAATAACCAGCAAATATTACAACCACCTGGCATCACTATAGCATCAACCAACTAAAGCCTTCCAAAATATCTTAAGTAAACCAAAAGCCCTTGGAGCCCAAGAAGAAAAAACTGGAGTCATCTACAACATACAGTATAAGGACTGTAATAACCACCATATATGACCGTCAGGCTGAAGACTAGCAGACTAGCAGATCTCATCCATTAATACCAATTAGCAGTCAGAAGATACAAAAAAAAGCTCTTTCTTCTCACAACACATGGACAGACTAAACCATACTTTCCCTGGGAAACTGTGAGCATCCTAGACAAAGCTAAATCCAAAACCAGTAGGGGCTTCCTGGAAGCTTGGCACTCAGATACTTTAGCCATCAAAAGACACATAGAGATAAAAAACATTTACATTATTCAAAAAAGACAATAAAAAATTAAGAAGAAAACAAAAAGACCAGAATACATCCTGTTCATCAGGCAGGATTAATTAAATCAATTAATCAATCAATCAATCAATCAGAAAACAATACCCTGATTAAGAAACTATTAATAGGCAAACAATCAAACTGAAAACAATATCCTAATCATAGCAAGGAGCCTGGTGGCTCAGTGGTTAGAATGCAGTATTGAAGGCTAACTTTGCCCACAGTCTGAAGTTCAATCCTGATGAACTCAAGGTTAACTCAGCCTTCTGAGATCAGTAAAATGAAGACCCAGACTGTTAGAGGAAATATGCTGATGCTGTAAACTACCCAGACCAATGGTGGCGAACCTATGGCACGGTTGGCACTCAGAGCCCTCTCTGTGGGCACGCGCGCCGTCGCCCCAGTCCTAGGCCTTCAGCTGGGTTTTATAAAACCTTTTTGCTTTAGGCCTCCGCCACTATGTGCAAAAAAAAAAAAAAAGGTTCAATCAATCAGTCAATTTCAACTTCTTGTGGGGGAAAAAAAAGATTTTGCAAAGTTGGAATTGATTGAACTTTTTAGTCCCACCCAGTCTGCTGTTATCACCACAGCCACGCCCACCCAATGGGCCACATCCATCCAATTGGACACCCAGCCAATAGGCCACACCCACCTAATGGCCACACCCACCCAGCACCCAATGATGCATAAGTGGGTTTTGGGTTGCAGTTTGGGCACTCGGTCTCTAAAAGGTTTGCCATCACTGACCCAGAGAGTCCAGTAAAGCACTCTGAGTTGATATATAAAAGTAAGTACTACTGCTATTGCTAATCAAAGAATTACCATGGGAAAAAACTACACCTCACCATCATTGGCAAGGCAAGCTACTGTACATAAACAGTGAGCCAACCCCACACACATTAGCACTGATAATGTTATCTAATTGGGCAATGAAATGTTTGCAAGCGAACAACTAAGATCAGAAAACATCAAGGATTCCACAGTATCTTTAAGTGGGAGGACTGGTTGTAAGTCACTTTTTTCAGTGCAGTCATAACTTCAAATGGTTGTTAAATGAATTATTTTAAATTGAGGAGTACTTGTGTTAAAATAGTCCCCCAAACAAATTAAGAGGTCATTCACAAGAACCTTGAAATTAAGCAAAATAACAAGCCAAGTCATACCTTAAGACAGTGATGGAGCATCTCAGACTCTAGGAGGCAGGCTGTTCAACACTTAATAGCCGCCGCCCTGCAGGGTGTGGCAGTAATCCAGGAAGACCGAGAAGCTCCTTATGTGAGGTTTGGCACTGAGAGCAATGCAACAGAACATCTAAGCAGAGAGCAATCAAGGAACAGCTGCCTAGGATAAGCTGCTTTCACTAATTTTAGGGTAGATGCATCTATCCCTGAAAAAGGTGTTTTGGGGGAAGGGGAAAAAACATTCACAAAATATATATTTGGCAACATCCTACCTTGCAGTGAATTGCAGATTGGGCCTGGTTGATTTCTACCGCTTGCTATTTCAAATTTAGAAATATAATCCTTTCACATTCCATGCAGATGGAATTCCACTCTGATTCTCATGTTTCTTTTCATTTTGAGAAAGTCAAAACAAGATAGTATCAGTTTTCAGTATCTGCTCTCACCTACTGGTCATCCAGATTTTTGCAACTCAGATCTGGTTGCTATAGCTATTTTATATATTTTCTTAAAATGCTAATTGGCATTATGCCAGTATTCACTGCTTAATGACTTTGAGACATTTACGTATGTTTGTCTTGTGAGTTTGAAGAGTTAAAAGAAGATGTACATGCTTATTCACATACTGGCTATGTTCAATAATGTGCTTAAAAAACAGATTAAATAATGACCTAGCAAACGTATTTGGATAATATACTAAGTTCATGACTTTTTGCTTTTGTGAGGCAGGGAGTTGTGGCTTAGTGTGTTGAATTTACCTACCACACTCATTAAATTGCTTTCCAGATACAATTCAATGTGCTGCTTATCACCTTTAAATCTCTACATGGCATAAGGCCAAGTTACATATAGTATCACCTCTCCTCAAAGGTATCTAGGCTAGATAGGATGAGCATGTTCCAGATTTCTTCCTTTAAACATTGTCACTTATTGGACTTTGGAGTATTGTCTTCTGTATGGCCACTCTGTCATTTTGCAATAGCTACCAACATTAAGATTCAGGGACCCCCTAACCCAGGGGTCTTCAAACTTGGCCTTTTTATGACTTGTGGATTTCAACTCCCAGAATTCCTCAGCCAGTGTGTCTGGCTGAGGAATTCTGGGAGTTGAAGTCCACAAGTCATAAAAGGGCCAAGTTTGAAGATCCCTGCCCTAACCTTTTAGTCTTCCAGAAGGCTGTAAAGATCTGGCTTTCTTTCCAAAGCATTGGGCTAGGATGGGGCTGAGTCAAGGAGTCCACATTATGAGTGATCTGGTACCTGGTGGGAAGGGTGTGACCTGTTTTTATAATTTTGTTTTTATTAGTGGTTAGGAGCTATCTAGGATCACTGTGTCAGATAGGCTGTTATATAAATTCTATATAGATAGATAAAGAGAAAGAGAGTTAGCTAACTGGATCATGGCTTATTTATTGAGGAAACTCAGAAAATGGGTTATTTCAGAGACTGTATTAATGAGATGCTGATAAAATAATAAATAAAAAGTATAGTTAACAGTTAAGGTTGTTTTCACACAGCGCACAAAGCTATTTTCTTTAAATTTGTATTATTCTGAGTGGCTGAATAGAAGTAAAATCAAAAGCTACAACATTAGAGGTACCATATTTAAACTACTGAATTCAATATTGTGATCTAGTGATTGTTCACATTTTTGCAACTCAAATTCAGAAGCTCCATGTACATGACGAAGCCTGGCACACAGTCTGCTAATTTAAAATAAGATTGATATTTGGAGTTGATGTGTCACGTGGTACAGGTGAGTCTATAAATAATAGGAATCATAGTTGGGTATAGACAGTTCAGGAGCAGTAGATAAATTATTGAGAAAATGTCATTTCCTGGATTACTAAGACTGGTTGCGGTCTTAGACATTTAGCAGCTTTTGATACCTTCCTTTTCCAAATTCTGTGCTCTAGTGATTTATATCATAATGAGGAAAGGGAAAAGGAAGTTAGAAATGCTGGAGAATTTGGTTGGAGCTACGTGCTTAATCAACCTGATCTCATCTGCATTTCCAAACTCTTATAAAGAACAAAATATAATTATCCTTCAGGTTGTGCACATCTCTAAATTAGGTAGTGCACGTTTCAGCCAAAACTGAGAAACAAAATTCATATAACAGGCAATGTTATTTGAAAAAAACGTACACATTAGGTAAAATTAGGAATGTAAAGACATTTTTAGCTTTTGCAAAAATAACCATGCAAATAAATAAATAAATAAAACTTCATATGATGGGGTCAACACTTCCCATTTCCCAATATTGGCATTTGGATTTTCGATACATTATTAGTTATTTCTAGACAGCAAAGCTTCATCAAACAAAACTGTGAGACACAATTGCATCGCTCCAACAATAGTGCACCTCATTCCTCTGCCATTATTGACTTGCTTTGTAACCTTCAAACAGAAGTGTATTATTTGAACAAAATATGTTATTTAGATTTTTGAGGAAGTAAGACTGCAAACAGGGAAAGCCCACAATTCAGCCCTCTCTGCCTGATATGTTTGTGCTTAGTTACTCTTGGCCAGAAGTGCAGTTTTTTATTCTGCATTTTCTGAGATTTGGACCATTTTATCAGCCAGGCCTCAGCAAAGGCAATATGGAAACGTAAGTTCAAGGTAGTCTGCAGTGACAAGGTAGTCTGTTGAGATCAAGGCTCAGATATTTTTGCTCAAAAGAGGCAGAAATTAGCACCATCCACTTTTGGATAATACTGAGCCAAGCATCCCCTGTTCTCTCTGGGAAACACTTTACTCTTGAAAGTAACACTGGATTCCAGCTGAGAAACATAAGGCTTAACAGCTATTTGTGTATGCTTTCAGGCCCACTTCTGCACTCAAAATCAATTGCGCTCAGTGTAAAGAACAGCAGCTTGATCTCATGTACATGAAATGCCAGGAGGCCAAAATGACAGACAGCCTGGCATGATATAAAATTCCCTTTCTATTTTGCTTCAAGGAAGAGCTGAGGGTTTTTCTGCTGATAGTTTTGACCCTTATGGCCACTGTGATGATTCACAGCATGCCTGTGCCCTTAAAAATCCCATCTGTCTTAAGTGACAAGAAGAATCTTGCACATTTCAGCGTTTGGAGTTCAGCTGTTTTCTGAGTGTTCAATTTCGAATATAATGAATTTATCAGTGATACGTTTTAAAAATCAAGTTTACATAATCCATTTTGAGGGATGAATTTCAAACCCACCTTGCAATCTTGAAATATTCAGGTTTTTTGCAATCACTTTTCTTTTTTTGTTTGCCAGTAGGAGGTTCTCTTACTTTTGGTACATATCTAGAAAATTAGAACAAAACAGAAATGATCCTATGGATTTTTCCTATCTTAATGTCACTTAGACATGTTGAGTTTAGAATAGTCAATATTTAGCAGCACATTATATGACTTTTCTTTCTGTTGGAAGATTTAGCATTGTGTGCATTGGCTTTCTACAAAACCGATGAACAGAAACACTCCACATTTTTATTTCTCCCAGTTCTTCAGTAGTATGGGCTTTCTTTATATATACATCCAATTTGGAGGATGCACAGACTGATATAACTTAGCTTTTTTATCATCATTTTACTTCAAGAATGAAGATTATTTTTCTATTTTCTTTCAAATAATAACCAGCCTCCACAATTGTTTTTACAAACATTATTCTTACAACTTCATCCTATAAACATTATTTCCCCTGTGCAAAGCTACCTGCTCCAATATTTTAGTCCCAAATCAGAGAACACTTTTCTGAATGCTGGTTTACATTCAATAAATCTAAAGATAATATTGCATCTACTTGATTATGGAATTTTATAATGCTTTCACATTGCTTAGTATATAAAAATGTGGATTAAGTTTCTGAAAAAGAGGCCTTGTTGTTTAGAGTATTGTTAACTCTTGCTAATGAAAAATAATTCTCTTGGGCATCATCTTTCTGGGTTGCATGTCCTAAAGTGAAATGTAGCATTGAAAACTGGATTTAAAAGTGAATTTCTGCAAAATGTGTCTTACATCAGATTCCAGGAAATTCTGGTTTATGAATCAATTTCTTTTTAGCAACCACAAAATTCATCATATTAACATAGATAAATTGAAGAGTCAAAATAACACAAACTCTACTGAGAAATAGTGTACATAATCTTTATGGAAACATGAGTAATATTCATCAGCTATTTCTTTAGTGGCTGTTCTAGATATGAAGAATTTGCTTAACAAGCTTGGCAGCTGTATGTTATCTACACAGAGCATGCAATCGCTTGAAGTTTATTCTGAATTCAATCCGAGTCCCAAAATACAGAAATGTGTTTGTAATCCAAGAAAAAGTTAAGCTAAGATTCAGGAAAAGAGAACTTGCAATTACTTCCATCTGCTTGCCCTTTTCCATTAGCTTTTGTATAAATTGATTTGCAACAGGGATAAGAAGAGTTAAATTATATTATTTACACTGAAAATTTCATTTTAACCCATTAAATTGTAATTGGAATTCGTCTAAAAACAGAAGATCTACGACAGGTTGGAAGTTCCTGATAGCATTCTTAACACTTATGTGAATTGACAGTTGACAGTAAAATACTTGTCTTTAAAAAGCTCAGGAGCTGGCATGGTTTGTACAAATGTAAATCTAATGGTCATCCTGTTCTGTGTATTCATAAAATGAGGATTTTTATTTGTAGG
Organism: Crotalus tigris; assembly: GCF_016545835.1. Taxonomy (NCBI): domain Eukaryota; kingdom Metazoa; phylum Chordata; class Lepidosauria; order Squamata; family Viperidae; genus Crotalus; species Crotalus tigris. The sequence goes on along the minus strand of NW_024096511.1, from coordinate 7,061,776 downwards.
GGTATTGGTTAGAAAGTTTAAGTCTAAGACTTCATATCTCCTTCCTTAATCAGACATATAGTAAAACATCTACGTATTGCCCATAATTACTTGAGCCATGCTATCTGTAAGCATAGTTTTGTAGGAGATGGAAGGGCATGGTTTTAGGTTTGGGTGGCATGGCTACGGTATGGCATGATATGACATAGCGAAGGTTGATTTAGATTTTTTAAATCATTTCTGGAATGTGCCATAATGAGGATTTGTAAGAGGTATAAAGTAAGTTTGAGTCCTAAAATTCCTTTAATGTTATCACCCCAAGAAGCCTTTTTTAGAAGAGAAATGATAGCTACACTAGCTTGGCTGACCTACGTTGATTTATTTTCTCTGAAGGAGAGCCTAAATTAAAAATAGAGAAGAACTGGAAAGTGATAGTTATATTTATCAATGGTTTACCTATCCTCAGTTGACAGGAAGATTTAAACTTGACAAGATGAATTCTGTTTTTATGAATGAGAAAACTGACTTTGAATTGGATTTATCTAGTAGTAGCAAGCATGTTATTGCTAAGATGTATAAATTACTATTGAAATTGAATATGGAAGATGAATATGTCAGAGATTGTATGATTAAATGGGCAAAAAATAGATACAACATAATGCTTCATCAATGGGAAAATATGAGGAATAAAGGGCTGAATTTACATTGAATTATAATTTGAAAGAAAACCTTTTTAAGATGATGTATCATTAATATTTAAACATGTGATAAATTGTCAAAGATCTATAAGGGTGTGTCAAAAGTATGTTGGACATGCAAGCAAACTGAAGATACCTTAGCATCATAATGTAAGGAAGCTAAGAAATATTGGAATCAGATCTATATTTTAATTCAGAGAATTCTCAGATTGAATCAAACAACTGAAACCAGACATTTTTCTTCTAGGTTTGATGGACAAACAGACTGGAATTTTTTTTTTTAAAAAAATGAAACTTTGTTCTTACAAATAACAGCAGTTATCTATGTCTTCTTTATGTACAGAGACGGAAGGACACACAAATATCATTATATCATTTTGTCCTTTGTTTGTCAATGAAAAGCATATAAAGAGGACAGGAGCTTATCAATAATTTGTATGTCTTAAACCTAAAAAAAAAACCTTCCTCAAGTGACAAAGCTGCAACAGTTTTGAGAAACATATAAAACTTACTTTTAAAACATGCATGGTAAAGGAGTAGGGCTGGTTCATTTGTAGACTAATAAAGATTCAAGCGTTTGTTGTCTAACCCAGGGCTTTTCAACCTTTTCACCCATTGTACCACTTTTAGGATATGGCAATATCCGAGTACCACCAGTCACCTAGCAAGATGTCAAAAACTTGATGACAAAAAAAAGGAAAAAAGTGATAAAGTACAGGTAGTCCTCGACTTACAACAGTTCGCTTAGTGACTGTTTGAAGTTACAATGGCACTGAAAAAAGTGCCCAAGCCACAGCTGAGCAAGACACCTGCCTGCCCACCTGGCCGCGCTCTTTTTCCTGTCCGAGGTTTCCATTGTTGTGAGCATTTCTGGTGAGGATTGGCAGCAGAGGTGGGGCAGGGGGGGGGGTGTTTGGTTTTTATTCCCCTGTCTATTGGATGATTGCAGCAGATTTTGGTCACTTCACATGACCCTGGGACACTATGACCATCATAAATATGAATCAGTTGCCATGCATCTGAATGTAAATCACAAGACCCTGGAGATGCTGTAACATGAACGGTGCTTCTTCTGGGCTCAGCAGAAGCGCCAAGATCAGCACCGAGCTCCAGCTGGAGCCTGCAGCTCCAGCCATCTCTTACTCAGGCTTGTGCAGTGCTGCCACCGGTTCAGCTCATTCCCTTCTTTTCTAGGATGGTCGCATACCACCTGCCAGGTGCCAATGTACCACAGGTGGTACCCATACCACTGGTTGAAAAGCCCTGGTCTAACCCATCCTGGAGAATAACACCCAACTCCACTGTTCAAATTTGAGCCTCCTCCTTGTTATAGTGAAAGACTATGAGAAAAGACATAAAGTTCCTGTCCTAATTTATAGACATATATTTTTATTCTAAAGGGGAAATAATTCACTTGTTGGAATTCATCTTAATACTCCTACTTTTATCTTTGTAAAACTTGCTCATGACATTTGTCCGTGGAAAAAATATTTACTTTTGGTTTAGGCACTGCCAACAGCCTGTGAGGAGCAATTTTTAAGATAAACCAAAAACATTAGTTCTAGAATACAATGAGACTCTGTCAGTGGTGAGATTCAGCCGGTTCGCACCACTTCGGCAGAACTGGTAGCTAATTTTTTGTTGTCCAGGCCCAGAATGGACTTCCAGAAGTGGCATCCACACAGAGAACTAGTTGTTCACATATTTGAATCCCACCACTGGCTAAGACCGTTTTCTCACTAGTAAGCTAAACCAGGAATTAAACTAGGCATTCAGGAGTCTGAATTATCCATGTGGTGAGAGCATCAGACAAATCAACAGAGCCACATCAATCCTGAGAGAGAATCTATCATTGGTTCTCATCCACAAATCATAGCTCAAACCACTCAAACACACTTTTAATAACTTACTAGCCCATCCTGGACAACAATACTTCACTTTCTCAAGCTTGGATAAAGGTGTGGCACAGCAGAGCTAGTTCTTAAACATTTAGCAGCACACCATTGCCATACTTCAAATGGTTTCAAGCAATCTCAGACAATTATAACACAATGGGTTTTTGACATATGACAATTGTTAATTAGATTAGCCCCATCTCATCCTAATTTAAGTCCTACATCAAGTCACTTAAATCCTATATTAAGTCTTAGTGGGCACCTGATGAAGTGAGTTCCATCTCTCAAAAATGTATAGCTTTTAAGAAAGTGTTAGTCAGAAAAAGTGCTATTAGATTCCTTTTGATATATTGTCACTCTAGAGTCATACAGCTCCCTTCCTACAATGCTTCATTAATGATTTAGAATATTTTGTAGAATCATCCAACCACAGCCCAGAATATATAAACCTTGCTATTGTTATATCAGCACAATAATGATGTGGATGGTATTAACCCTTCAAAGTAGACAAGTTAAAAAAAAAAAAACAGGCCCAGGTGGGTTTCAAAAATGAAAGTCCAGCCTCATCTTCAGCAAAACAAAATGAAAGCAGGCTTTATTACAAATTTTTGTCATACTTTCCTCTTTCTCATGACAGAGTAATATTTACCAAGGCCAAATTTCCATTTCTTCATATCTGATATTGTAAGATTCTACAAGTCACTAGGGGAGAAAACATCTACTAGGACTTAAGGGCATAGTAGAAAGAATGCAAAAGATACCTGATGGGTTTTTTTTTTTTATCTATAAAACTAAATCACTATGTGTAAGGTAATTTTTTCTCAATTTATCTTTTCCTTCCAGTGTATCTCAGTACAGTCTCATTGTTTTTTTGTGGGTATAAATGAAGTGCATATTGTGTGGAAAGCCACACTTCGTTCATTCTCTGAGAAGTGCTCAAAATTTATTAACAATAATTTAACTATGAGTAACTGAGCACTCAAGTGTCTCCTTTCGGTGCTAATGGTTATGATGTGTATGCTTCCTGTGAACTCTGGTTAAATAATTAAAATTATGCAGTTATTTATGAATCCTCAAGAGTTTAGGAAGTGGACACTTAAGGATTTGGAAGCAGTACAAGAATAAGGAGGGATAGAAATAAGTACTTCAGCATATCAGTAATTACAAAATTGGCATTTCACTTTACAGGCACTGTGAAGAAAAGAAGCAAAAGAAATGCAATTAGAAACACCAAGGCAATTGCTAGAAATAAAAATGGAGAGAGGTTAATGAAGAAATTGTCTCAAACTATAATTCAGGCAGATTGTTGTTGACAATGTACTTTTAGAAAACAGTGGGTGGTATCACTGAAAAATGTGACATGATAGCAATGGGAATTCAATTTGAGAAACATTGCTAGATCCTCCATCTGCACTTCTATTAAAGAAAACCCATTTTAAGTCTGTTGATGAAGACGAACATAAACTTGTGCAATTCTGAAAAAACATATGTGCAGGAGCCAAATACCCCTTTGAATAAATTACAAATGGCAAGAATTTTTGGAGAGTGTATCATTAATAAATCTTTATTATAAAATTTAGAATTATGTTCCACTCTGAAATATTGTAACATAAAAGCAATATTTTATTTTTTCCCCAAGTTAATGTAGTATTTTTACAACCTAAATAGTGAGAAAATAATGTTGCTTGTATATATGTGTGTGTCATCGCTACCAGATGTTGCCATGCTGCAAGCAGCTGGAGAGTTATGGATAAGGAGAATGTCAAAAATGATTGTCTTAAAACATAACACTGGGGTTCAAGTTTTCTAAACTCAGTTATCTAGCACCATTTTTCTCTTTCTGAAGATAGAAAAAGTAGATCCCAGAAGGCAGAACATATAAAAGTTAGATGTAAGGCTGTGTAGACAAAAAGGTGGAAAGAACAAGTACGTAACAGAAATTATTTAAAAATATCAATAGACTTTGAAGAGTTTCCTCTGAGGTATGTCTAAATGTAATGTTACTCCCACTAAGAAAATGAGGGTAATTTACTAAAATTCTCTAAAACTGATGTTTTTTTTTTAATGATTCATACATAAGCAAGGTCTGTTGGCTCTCCAACATTTTGTGACAATTTTATGGTACTGCTAATGAGCAACCAATAAAATTGTGACTCAGTTGAAATGTATCAGTAGGAGCCCATTTTACGCGGGAGTATCTCTAGCCTATCTCTTTGTAGCAGGGGCTGCATCCAGTCCTTTCCAGATGTGTTCTTGAATTCTCACAGTTCCTTGTGAGGCTTTGCTAATCTGGAAAACATCAATTCGCCTATTCCTCTTCTATGGATTGAGCTATAAAATGAACTTCGAGTCAGTAAAACTCTGTTTAAAGGTATCAGTGGGAGAGCTGGTAGGTTAAAATTGTTCAGACGTGCATCATTCCATTAGAGAGAGAGAGAGAGAGAGAGAGAGAGAGAGAGAGAGAGAGAGAGAGAGAGAGAGAGAGAGAGAGAGAGAGAGAGAGAGAGAGAGAGAGAGATGTTTTAAATGAGGACATATGGGAAAGATCTGTCATGCCCTCAAAACAGGACTTTGGGATAGGGATTGATGGTATTACTCAGGAAAGGCCCTAAATGCAGCAGGCACAGCTTATTTCATTTCAGAATTAATGCAATAATACAACTTATTTACTTGAAGTAAAGGGCAACATTGTTTTCCCACCCACATAGCCATTAGTCCAAATATTAAATTCACCAAGCTCTTTTACTGTGATTGATACATGTAAAACCTAGCAAAGACAAGTAATCTCATACTTAATTCCAGCTCACTTGGTGTACATTCATACTCACCTTTAAGAAGTATTGAACATCAGGTAGATGTTTGAGAGCATGGGGGGAGGGTTTAAACCAGGTATATTTGTACTCAAAGGGAAGGGAAGGAAAGGGAAAAGGAAAGGTGGAGAAAGAGAAGGGATCCAGTTTCTTGATACCTGATGAAACTAAAATCCTCCTTACTTGAAAATCCACTGTACAGAAAGAGAATGCTTGTCTTGAACTGAAAAGTTATTCTGTGAATAACTTTTACTGTTAAAAAAAATCTCTTTTCTCCGTGCATTGGTGTGTGAGATTACGCATTTGTCAGTCCATTGTTCTGTCAACAATTTTAGAATATCAGAATACTGGCAATTCACCTTTTAATGTAGCCTACTCAAATCCAGCTGTTCCACACCAGCAATGTAACTCACAACCCATTATTGTGTGCAATATAAAAAAAATATGGGAACATGAGGTTTTTTTCCATCTATTCACCCCCAAGTTATAGCAATTAAAAATATCAGAAAGGAGAAAAAATAATTAAGCAATAAAATATCAGCAGGGTAGCCATTATAAGAATTCCGCTGGGACTTTTCTGAGGTTTCTAATCCCAGCCCTAAACAAGATAAAAACAAATGTCAATGATTAACCATTGCATATGTGTGTGTTTAATAACTATGATGACAGATGAAGGAACACTTGAATGTCTAGAATGGTAATGGCAGAATGAAGTGCACTCCTAGTAAGGAAGCCTTACATAATATATTGACTGTAGTAGAATATTAAAATACTAGTTTAGGAGTAGAGAGATTTGTCTTCATATTCTCATTTAGCCATGAAGCTCAGTGGATGACTTTGCCTAGTCTAGACTTAGACTAATCAACTTCACAAGATTTTCTTTATATACCATGAGTGACAGATGATGATCTTAGTGTCAGCACTTACAGATTTTCTTCATGGTGATCCCTCCTTAATCTGGTCCTTCAGGTCTTCCATTGCCATTGCAATCTATCCACCTTGCCACTCGTCTTCCTGTTCTTCTCTTCCATCTTTCATAGATTTAGAGCCTTCTCCAGAGTGCTGGGTTTGCTCCCATATATAACATGGGGACATCAGGTAGTTCAACTGGATCATGCATAAAGTGCTGTACCAGTAAGAATGGACCAGTAACCAGAAGAAAAGTCATGAGCTACTTTAGGAAAGAAGGGGTATAAATGCTATAACTGAAGATTCAACAAAGAGTTTTTAAAAGCATCTTATTGAGGGTTCAAAATATTGCAAAGTAACCTGACAACACAAATTATGGTATCTTATTAAGGCCCAGCCAACTCAGCTACCACACCCTTTCACACACCTTTAACAAATTCAAGGAAAGCCCTGAATTTAAGGAAAGAAAAAATATAAATGCTAGGACAGTTTTAAGCCTCTTTGAAAGAGAGTTTAAAATGATGTGAAGTACTTTCATAAGTACTATCTTCATGCTGTCTCAGCTACCTCATTCTTCCACACATAATAAATGCACACAAGCAAGCAAATATGTTTATGTTTTATTATTTCAGGTTATTTCATATTAGAAGGAAGCATTCATAATGCAGCCAAACACCTTTATTGTAATAGAATTTGCTTCCAATTAATAGGCACAGGATTATAGCCTTAATTTCTTTTATTCTGATTCCACACCTCTACAGAAAAAGCTTTCCCGCACACCTGTTTTCTGTTACAAATGCAGATAAGGAGTCTCCATTCTGTCTTTAATATACAATGAAAAGCACACTTTTCCCACAAAAAAACATGGAGAGCTTGTGGTCTTTTATATGTTACTGAACTACAGATCCAAGCATTTCCAGTTCCACAATTAATTTCAAAAGACAGTTATTTAATTTTTAAAGGGATGTTGCTACAGCTGAGAACCAAATCAGGAGATTTATGTTGATTACTTTGAAAAGTTTTATTCTCCAGGTTAAAACAGCAGCTGTATACTTACAAAGGGGACAGTCAGATGCCAACTAAATTTAAGTCTTCCATTCTTTTACACCTGCTCCTTTTACCACAAAAATTAATTGGTTTCAATCCCATCAGGCCTCCCTATCTCTCCAGAACCTGAGAGATTAACAGATCCATTATCTCATTAGTTGTCATGGAATGTGCACCTGGAGAATCAGTGGACAGAAGTTCTAGCAACAGATAACTTTCCAAGAGAGAGGCCTGGATTAAGAGACTGCACAGTTCCAAGCTAGATGGGAGATGACACTGGATGGGATGGGTGGGTAAGAGGTTCAGGATAGCCACACACATCTCTCAGGATACATCTAGAAGGTTAGAAAGTTACAGATTTAGTTTGAAAAAATTCTGTCCAATTCTGCAAATAAAGGGATTGGACTCACAGGATTTTGCTATGTCCTCTCTAGGCTTGTGTCTGATTTGACTAAACTTTGTCTACCAGTGGTTTCATTCAAAAATAGAACATCCAACTGTGATGAACAACTTTATGACTTGCACTGGTAAGAATGCCAGCATCCATTCTGATGAATGCTAGAGCTAGGTGCTGTCTTCTAAGAAAAATGAGAAAACAATTTATTAAACTATCTTAGGATAAATCTCATCCACTTTAGTAAAAAGGTAGGAATTGTAAACCCCATGGCTGCTTTGTCTGAACTTGCTTTTCCTGCCCATGACATGAAATATTAATTGTTCTATGAAATTGTCAATGAGCTCGGTCATATTACAACCTATTGAAGAAAGATGTCAGCCCTAGTGGAAATGAAACATGCCTTTCCTCTCTAATGATCTCATACAAAGGTGCTTGAAAATTGTGTGCTCTTTGGAACTCTCTGAAAGGTAGAAGGCAAACTCCCAACCAAAAGCTGATGGATTGCATCTAGCAATAAGTTGGGAGGAAAAAATAGTTGCTTCCTCAGAAGAATCTATTTGTGATTACCATTGCTTTGTTGTGACCACTGCAATAGGAGTAAGAAAGCAATCAGCATTAAACCATGACATTTGTCCTGTTTCTGGTATCAACTAAACACTCACTCACACATTTGCTATGGGAATTAGCAGTTTACTCAAAATCAAAATATAGCAGCAGACAAGGAATGCAAGCCAAAACACAGTCTCTGAAAGAAACTTGCCTGAATGGCTTTTCTTTTAAGAGAGGTGCACAGCAGGGTAGTCCAAATACAATCCAGAATTTCAAGAACCAGGTCAGGGCTGTCAACTAATCCAGAGATCAGAATTTCACAAACAGAATCCATGCAAAAAGCATCACACAAGAGTCAGAGATCAGATAGTTGCTTCCAACAAGGGATCATAGGTCAGGTGACTCTAAAACAGTGGTTCTCAACCTGTGGGTCGGAACCCCATTTGGGGTCGAACGACCATTTCACGGGGGTCGCCAAACAAGGCTGTCCGCCATTTTTCCCCCTTTTCTTTGGCCACGCCCCTGGCACCCGGTGATGTATAAGTGGTTGGGGGTCACCACAACATGGGGAACTGTATTATGGGGTCGCGGCATTAGAAAGGTTGAGAACCACTGCTCTAAAAGTAGGTTGCAGTTTGCTGCCTTTAATCAAGAGATTTAGTCTCTTGCTTGGCAAGGAGCCTCACAGAATGTCTTTGTTCTGCTCTCCTCTATTTGCTAAATGTGGGGCTGGAAAACCTTACTTCATCATCATCCGACTTTCTCCATATGCTCAGGTAGTGGGCAGTCTCATGCTTTTGATGATTAAACAAAATATTTTTTTTAAAAAAAAATATTGATTTTCCAGTTTTACATTTACATATTTGAAAATAAGGTGACCAACCTTCCTCCTTTAGGGAGGACAGTCCTCCTTTTGTGAGTTCTGTCCTCCTTTGAAAAGTGTCCTCCTACATGTCCTCCTTTTCGATATTTGAAGACTAATCTGCAGGGCTTTTTTTTCTCATAGAACGCTCAGAACGGCGTTCCAGCACCTTTTTTTGATGGTTTTTTTTTTCAACTTTTGCATGAGCTTTTGAAAGCCAATAGGAATTGCTGCTGAGCACGCCAAAACACTCGGCCGGTAAACTTTGCACATGTAAGTTGTCTGCAGCGAAGGCGAATTGGCAGGAACTTTGCACCCCTCCCTTCTACCCAACTACACCATCTCCTAGTTAGTCCCGAAGATACCTGGAGGAGACTGGAGTGGCAACGCCACGGTAACTTTCTCTTGATCTTCGGCCCTGCTAGGACAATAATGGCTGCGGGCACAAGAGGCAGGGGCGGCAGGGCTGCTGCAGGTGGGGGTGTGAGGGGCGGCAGTGGCCGGCTGCTGTCCATGCTGTGGGAGCCATGGGGCCTGCTCTACATGGGGTTGCGCAGGGTGGGTAGTGGTGCTGGCATCTAATAATACTGGATAAGGCATATTATGTATGTTCGCCACTTTAAGTTACTTATAAAGTAATAAAGGCAGGATAAAAATCTAATATATAAATAAAATTACATTTCCTTGTGGCTTCACTTCAAGTACTTACCGCATGACTGGGTTTAATTTCTCAATGTTATCCAAGGTTGGGTAGATATTGCCCACTAATTAGTAAGCTAGTGACTTTGTAGACATGTCTTACATTGCCTCCTTCTGGAATTTTTTTTTTTTTTTACTTTCCAGTCCATAATTTGTGATCTCCATTTGTTCATTCTATGGTCAGAAGAAAAATGCTTGTCATGAATACGAACAAGCTAATTCCATCAAAGGTTAAATTATATTAAAAATAACTAAACTTAGAATCTGAATTTGTAAATCACAAACGTGTCCCTTTAAAAAAAAAAAAAAAAAGCTCTTCGGGGTGGAGGCATTCAGTACAAATCCAATAGCTGGCATCTTAGATATCAAAAGCTATTATTATGGCCTAGCTTTTTGTGAAGAAGGAAAGAGATGAGGTAACAGTAATGGGAGGACTCCAAAAGGGATCAATTTATATTCCAGCACCTTCCAGGGAAAAACAAAACAAAGAAAACCTGTATGTTTTTATACATTACAATATATTAGTTAAATATTAAAGCTGACCAGCCAAGTTATCAGGTGAAGTGCTACAATCTAATAATATCTGCAAGCTTCTGAGATGAGCATATTTGTACAGTAAACCCCCTGAGATAACTGCACTGATAATCCATGCTATTTTTATAGACATTTTTGATTCATCAAATAGATGTTTATGAAGACTGGAATGAATGCGTTAAATTCAAATAAACCATAAATTGCCACACTAATATACTGTACATATTCTCAAAGTGGGGCTGGTAAGCTAAATCAAACTAAAAGAGCAAAACCTCTTCCCTGCCGATCCAAATATCCCAGTGGCTGTGTCTTCTTCGTTTTTTTTGTTTCTTATTTACTCTTGAGACTGATCTGGCTTATCATTAGCAAAGTCATAGCTAACCAGTCCGCCAATGTCTATCAAAGGCTGAGACATTTTGCAAACCAGCCCTTATTGATATATAATGCTATATACCAGTAAATCAAAAGTGAAGGAAATAACAATCTGTCATTTTAACAGCCAGGTTTCCCATTAGCCTTTTTAACTATTATTTCCTGCATATGCCATGCATTTTTATTACTCAATACATTTTAATTGAATATCACAAATACTCAAAGGATTTGATGCTAATCCCCTTCCTTTTTTGTTTTTAATTTAATCAAAGAGAATGACTTCTATTGTGTACTAAGCAGAAGCCTGAAAGAAGACAAAGGCTGCTTTTTTTTTTTTTTTTTTTTTTGCTGTTGATGCCTTATTTTGTGCCTTACTCTTCCTATGCGTTGAGAATTAGGATGGACAACATCCGACTCTTTCTCTCATTTCCCCATGTCTTCACAGGCATGTTCACCTTTCATCCCAAAGACAGCATATAAAGAGACTCATAGTTGGTAATCAGTGATACCCTTCATCATTTATTCATGAGTTGCCATGTCTGCCATGAAAGAGAATATTTACTGAATGTAGTAAATGAGTGATGGAACCACTGAAAGATAGAGGTGTTTCCAAAGTTGGTAAGAACTTCCCCCCATTAGAGAGACCCTCTCTCTGCAAAAGAACACTGAACCTTTTCCCCACAGCCTCCAGTTGCCTGTTTCCCAGAAAGAAGGGAGTTAACTTTGACTGTTTAGATGAGATTAAATATTCCACAGCATTTGGAAGAGTGATAAGTTGTGCATATTGTGAAATAAGGTAGCTTTGTTACAATATATATGTGTACAAACATTTGTATTCTAAATTCCTAGGAAAGATAGAATAAGTTATAGTACAGTATTAGGATTCCTTGTGGTTGTAGCAGATACCTTATGATTGTTGGCAATCACATGAAGACTATTACGTTTTAGAAATCACATCATATGCTGTCAGTTAGGGAATTTTCATGTAGTCTTTAGCCTGTCCCTCAGAACAGGCCAGCCACCTCTCCCAGAATGCAGAAACAGACGACGTCAGGCTCCTCTTTTTCTTAGTGCAAAAGCAATCCCTGCTAGTGTTTTCCAGATACAATAAAAAAGTATTTTTCAGCCCAGGTTGCCTTGTCTTCAAAGCAGATTGTTTTAAATCCTGTGTTCTGATTCAGTTAACAGCTGTAGCTATGGCTTCCCACCTCACCTCCCCTTGGCTAGCTTGAGCTTCACTCCCTTTTATATTTTTCATACATTTGCAATTTTAAAGACTTTTCTAAATCTAGAGATACAAGGATGGCGCAAAGGTTGGCAATTTCCCAATATCTATAAAAACTCTAGCTACACTTATTCCCAGAAAGCACTCTTCCAGTTTCCCAAAGAGCTGCTATTTGCTTGAGGGTTAAAAAGAGGGAATACTCTGGCAAATATATTTATTGTTTCTTTCAATAGAATAACCCAATGTGGGTCCTACATTACTGCTCTCAAGACACAAGGGTTCTCTCTCCTACCCTACATTTTCACCTCTGGTGATCACCCCATTGTTGGTTAGAATTACGCTTTAAACTTCATGAGACAATAAATACTATGCCATATGTGGTGCTTCCTCCTCCCACTGCGGGAGGCGCATCTCCAATGCTACCATAGTGTGACTTATACTTAGGATAGCCAGTTGGCCAGCACAGATCTCATGTTATCATTTTCCGTAAATCTTGGTTGCCCAGATGGTAATGGTTACTTTTTAAATTCTACAGGGAGTCTATTGGTTATTATTATCAATATGCTGCAGCTACTTTTTGGTTTTATTTTTCAAATCCAAAGCATCTCAGACATCTGGAGTGAGCTCTCCCATACATTCCTTCTTCCACTAAACAGTCTCAGTTGGTCCAGAAAGCATTGGATATAATGTTTAAAAAAAAATGTAAAAATGAGCAATAAGAGGATTGTATGAAGTTAAAATATCTGACTACAGGAAGGGGAAGGAAGGCCTCCATGAGACTAAGCAAACAGTGACTATTGAGCTGGACCCAATAATAAAAGGAAAAGGGCAGGAAGGCCTGTCCACACCTTGCCCATCTAATAACACTTGACTTCCTTCACAAGGAAAGGGCAAGAAGCAGGAGAATGACTGGTTATGTCTCCCATTGGCCTTAGTCCAGATTGAACATCATGTCAGTGCTAATATTAACCCACTGCAATCTGAACAGGAATTCCTGAAGGTTTTTATTTTCTTTTTTATAAAAAAAAGCTGGAGACAGTACAGGAGACAAGCAGTTTAAGCTGCCCTGTGACTAAATCCTAAGAAGGATTCAAGGAAATGTGATGTGATAACATGATTTTATCCACATTGGTGGAATTGATATTAAAATTAAGAACAGTCCATATTTTGCCCCATGCATTTTTAGATAAATGCTGGATGCTAAAGAGAGTATCTGAGAAACTCCCTTTCTACATTGTTTTTTGGGGAAAAATAGGAAATAAGTAAATCAGGCTGTAACTAGATTTTTCACCGAGAATTAAAAATACTGAAAGAATGCCCCCAAACTGTTTAAAAAATGGAAAGAAGGATTGACAGTTAACATTTATAAAAGGATATTAGTATTTAAGCTATTCTTTATTAGAATTGTGGCTTCAGATCATCAAGCCTTTTGATCCATCTTTACAATGCAGCCTTTTGTGTGCATTGTAACAATCAAGTAATCCTTAAATTATTCCTCAGTCAGTATTTTCATCACAAATTCTAGTTGTTCAACTTTTAAAAAATACCTACAGGTGCCATTTGGCTGGAAATTGAGATAAACCACTTTGGTAAACTTCAAAATCAACATAATGCAAATGTAACTTTATTATTAATTTGAAATGTTTAAAAAGCCATGCATTTATGGTATACTGGTATACAAATGGAAATGTTTCTTAGAGATGAAAATATGTTTAATGGTTCAAAGGCTATTAACATTGCATGTATTCTCAGTGAATTTGAGATAAGAGTGAAGATGTACAATTGTGGCTGATCCAAAAGCTTTACATGTTTTTTTAAATTCCCTACATAATTAAGCATCTGTATCATTGTATATGAATCAAAGGCTGGTACAGCGGTTTATTTGTATTGAAGCCTTTTACAAAGTAAAAAGCAGTACATATTTAGCACAAAAAATATAAAATAGGAGAATCAATAGTAAAGAAATCAAAGAAAAACAAAAATAAAAAAATAAAGAAGTGACTTCTGGTCTTCTTTACAGCAGTTATAAATGCATTTAAATTTATTCTAAGATTACATAATGGTGCACTTCTTCCCATATTCTACCCCTTATAATGATCAAACCCATAAAAAGACTGGTACTATCAGAAAGAAAAATAGAGGGATATAATGATAGAGAGCTTTTAGAACTATCTATTCTGCCTTCTGTTCATTACAGTGGCTTTAATAAAATTTTGTACCGCAAAATTCAGGGTATAACATAGAGTCCTAGAATTAAATTAGCAGCAGTTTCCAAGTGTGGTTCCAGGGCTTAAAAACTGGAAAAATAGATTTGGACATTTTAATGACTCTATTTTGATATGACACTAAGTGGTGCTCTAGGCAAAATTAGATTTGAACTCATATCACTTTGGAAAGGCAGAATCCTGAAGGCTAAAGTGTCAGCACCAGCAAGGAATTGCAGAGATTCAACAAAAATATAGCAGCAGAATGATTCCTAACTGCTAGGGCACACGCAGAAAAAAAATGATCTCACTCCCTGGCACAATATATCACGGTGAATAATTCCTCTCTGAAAACTTGTCTCAGAGCAAAAATCACAAAAGTGGATTTGGAGAGGAAGCTGAAAGGGTTGGTATCCTCTATTCCACCTGAATCTCTGAAGTTAACCAAGGAGAAACAAGTACAGACATCAAGCCTGCAGATCAATAAGGTGACAGATGTCACAGCTAGATTGTCTGTACAACCAGAACAAGTCAGAAGACCTTTTTTTGCTATATATTTCAAAAGTGGATACACTGCCATTACTCAGGTGATTTACAACCACAAATAAAGCTCAGCCTGAATACATGGGAATCAAGATAAAGACAAGCTCTTCTCTAAGGATTTCATTTTGTCTCCTTAGAGACTAGGTAAGCGGACATATGCCTAGCAGCCTAGAGCAAGATCATTCCCCAGAGTAAATAGACTGAATCATTTCAATATCCCAATTTAGTACATGTATTAAAGGATCTAGTAGAAAGGAGTCAGAGAAATGTGTGTAGGCTATGTAGTCCAAAGATGAGAAATTGAATGTAACTGAACCAAATTCCTTGTCTGACTTGATGGCTAGATAGCATCAAGGGTGATATTTAATTGTGTCGTTTAAGCACTCATATATTAGTACTACTTACAAGTAGTACTATGCCAAATTCTTACTATAATCATAATTGTGATTATCTAATGTATGTATCCATGTAAAAGAATGTTCTAGTTTTCTTGACCATGGACCCTCTTTAAATACGTTCTGTGGTCAAAGGCCATGGCCACAGACCTGTAAACTTAGCTCAAGATTTAAATTATAACATTTCTTCAAGCTTTCATGGACCTCCTGTGACAACATCATGGACAAGTTCTACTACTTGTTTTACACCCACAGCTTATGAGTTTGTAGCAGCTGACTGTACCAGCAGAAGATGCATGCTTTATTGGAGGCTGATTATCCCCGAATGATGAAAGTTTTTATTACTTCTTGTAAAGTGAATCCAGCAGTTTCAAGAGCAAACATACATAACCTTAGCCATTCTCCATGTTTCCTGAGTTCAACCGAGTGTCACAAATTATTCCTTGAACAACTTGATGGCCTGCATTGTTCTTTCAGATTGATGTTTTCAACACAACACAATTGGTGCTCATGCATGTTAGAATCTGTGCTTTTCATGAACTATAGAATTCTTGGGTGAATACTTATTGTATTCTATTATAGCTCAGTGCAATAATTCACTGGCAGTTGATGGATGGTATATTTAGGACAGAAGTCTAGATTATGAAAGACAAAGGATACTTGAGTATCTGCAAAAGATGGTGACAAAATGTTTGTTGCAACATACAGTACACTCTGTTCCTTAAGGATTTGCATGCAAATTGTGACAGTTATGAAAGGGTGGAGCTTACATTGCAATGTTATGAAGCATATTTTGACAGTTTGGCATCAGCATGACTTACTGAGATGCCTATGAAAGAAAGTTTTACTGATTCCATATATGTTGCATTGGGTTGCAAAGGTACCTTACAATAGATAGCCCAAGTCTACCAGACAGTATGACTGGCTTGCCCTAAAGGTCATGATCATAATAGGAATAGAATTGAATAGAATAGTAATAATCAATGCAAAATGGCTGCCTAATTGTTTGATGTGAAATGTTTGTTGCACTGTAAACCCCCCACAGTCTCTTAGGTGAGATAGGCAAGGTAAAAATGTGATGTATAAATAATAAAATAAAATAAATATAACATGAATACTTCAACTCCCCCCAAACTCAGAGGTTAGGCTCTTTCCCATCCTACTAAAAGCTTTGATGAATAAAAAAATCCACTTTCTTGGTGCATTTGATCAGTAATTCTCATTTGAACTTGAAAGTCTTATCATAATTCACATCCTAGATTATTTCATAACATTTCAAACTCCTCTTCTTAAACAGATTTGTGTCCATATCTACTTTTTCAATGAATGGTTTTATGAAAGTTATAAGCTAATTGTTATCCCAAGTGCATAAAATTATGGATTTTATTTGGAAATTATTAGTAAATATCTATGGGAAAACAAAATTCATATAGAATACAAAATACAGCTTTATTTATTTTATTTCCCCTCTTCCTGGAATTTAAAATCCTATTTCTCATGTTCGTCTTGTTGTTAGACCAAACACATTTTTCCTCTCCCTTTTTCCTTGCTTTTTCAAATTTGCATATACCAACTGGTTCCCATTAGTCCCAGACTGCCAGCAATCAATCAGGACATAATTTCTTAAGTGCGGGTCATAATCTGTGATATGTCAATCCATGTGAGTAATTCAACTATAAGCAAGCATAAACATTACATCTCAAAAGTTTGACAAAATGGCTTTGCTAGCTCTAAAATAGTTTTTTTGGCCTCAAAGCCTTTTTAGGTCATCAAATAGTTCCGTGAATTCAGATATAATATGTTGATTTTAGTGCTATTGGTAACTCTCTTAAAATAAATCAGCAAACAGAGGCTGTCTCCTAATTAAACTTTGATTTTTATAAAATATTGGAAAATTATCCAGTATAAAGAATTTAAACTTAAGACTGCTATCAACATAACCTTTAGAGCATATAATGCCAAAAAAAAAAGAGTTACAATGTTTGGTATGAAATATTGAATAGAAAGCAACATTATTTCTGATTTGATTCATTTTGCAAAGAAGTGTGGTTAACTTACAGACACTTCACATCCATGTTGATATGAAAGTACAAATGCGAACATGAAGGTACAGGGATTTATTATTTAAAAACCCACAACATAATAGATGAAATAGAGCAAATTGTCTTCTGGAAGTTACATTCTTGCATATTCATCACACTTTTTCTTATAACCAGCACATTTATCCATATAACCGGGTATTGTAAATGATTCATGTTATATGATAAGTATGAGACTGCACATATTTGTGAAATAAATATAAATAAAAATGAAGCTGACAGGTTCATCCATTCATGGAGAGGAGTTTTATTGGCTGACTCTTAGAATGCCCTTATATATTTGGCTATATTTCTGATGTTAATATTGATATTATTTTTTTGGCAGTTTCTTCATTTCTAAGAGCCATGGTCTAGACTGGCAAAGTTTAAGATGGACACCTTTCCATTTTAGATATTGAAAAGCTGTAGCTATTGAATTTTGGTGGTCTGAGAAAGTGATGATTATCTTCATTAAAATAAAAAAGACATCCAAAATGTACATTTGTTCCATTAATGTAATGGAAAAGCTTACTATTTTTAAGCAACCATGGGAGAAAGTTAAGGAGATCTCCTGATTTACAGTTAAAACACACCTTCAAGTAAGCATGATTAGGACTACAAGCTAAATGTTATAACTTATAATTATATAAAACAGAATGAAGAAATTATTTTAGCATCTCCACGAGAATCAGCTGCACAGTCATATAATATCATCTAGCTTTGAAAGCCATGTCATTTGTTTTCAGGCTCTGCTGTGGTTTATATGAAATCAGAGGTGATCAGAACAACATGCATTTTTTCACATCTTATTTTTGCTTCACAATGTAAATTTGAGCACTAAGCAATTGCTATTTCCCTAGAATCCTTAGCTGCCATCTTGAATTCCAGTAATTTAGATGCCAAGGATAGGGTTGTATGTACATTATTCTTTTCTGCAGGATCTAGAAAGGATATGTTTTCTTAAATAATTGTCCAAACTTATTCCAAATAAGGCTGGGGGGAATTGTCCATAGATCCAGGACTATTATCAAACAAAATGAAGTTGATGTCAAGAACAGATAGCATGGATAGTCAATAGAAGGATCCTATTCCTTGTCTTGAAATAAAATACAGTGTTTCATCTGATAGCTTCTATGCATGGAATTTGGAGTGAGATGGACATTGTCCTACACTCAAGACAGAAAAATATTTTAAGCTAGCCCAGCATATATATATAATGAAGGTCACTCTTAACTAGTCAAACTTAGATGCATTGACCAGAATTGACCAATGCTGAAACTGGCTGGAAATTAAGGGAACTGAAATCTGCAAAATTTGGAGAGTGCCTAGATTGAAGCAGCTAATAAAAGTCATTCATGCTCAACCATGACAAGCTTTAATCAGCCTTTTCTTTTAGCATCATCTGTAGGAGTAATAAAGTAAATCTCATTTTAAATTCTCTATAAGAAGCTAAGCCTTGTTGGACCTGAGTCAATCCCTTTTGGAAACTGAATAATATGGTAGCCACAGATACATGTCTCTTTAAAATATTTATTTCTGAATAATAATGATTTCTTATTCAGAGGAGCAACACCCTTCAATAAAGTCTCCTTACGTTCATAATCAGGAGACAAGGCATGTTGCACTATGACCATGTACATTTAAAATGAACATTAGGAATGAGTGGGTTTAGAGATTGAATTAAATAATCTTTAAAATCTTCTTATTTTTAAGAATTTGAACTCCACGAATGTTATGGCAGCAAAAAAGGAAATGTATATAAGAAGAATGGCTATGGAGATAGACATTGGGATATATATAAGAAGAAATGATTTTGGGCCCAAAAATCATTTAACTTCAACACACAGTAATAATGAATAACTTCTGTTGAAAGTAAAGGGATAAATTAGTTTGGAATTTCAGTAGGACTTAGTATAATTAATTTTACCTAGGTCAGAGGTAATATGTGTTCTGAAAATATTTTTTCTACCTACCTAATGTCAGAAGACTACAAATTATCACATTAAATAAATGCAATTAATGTCTGAGAGATCTTCAAAATTGTAAAGATTAGAAATGTTTCTTGACCATTAATTTCAATAAGATGGCTTGTAGAAGAAAGGTCTTTTATCAAGTAACCAATAAACATTTAAGAATGAAAAATGTCATGTTTAGTTATCCTCTTAATAATTTTTCTATGAGCCAATTTTGAAAGGAGACTTTCCTGTTGATCTCTGAGAGATAAATCCTAAACCTAAAGCAATAGCCACATGAGGTCACTGTTGTTCATATATGAATTACAAGTTTAAACTTGTGTAGCTAAGCTGGTTTGTCCCACCATGTCACTAACATAGAAGACAAATATATTATGAAGGAACAGTGTTTACATGTACTTTAAGTTTTAACAGAGTTGTTAAAATAAAAACCAATGTAATGTAAAACAAATGTTCATGCAACACTAGCTATATTCAAATATTCCTATATTGTTCAGGTAAACATGATACAATTATAATATCCCTCCCAGATAATTAACTCTGAATTTCAATAATTTATATAAATTTATTCTTCCACCTCATAGATATTTACATGTCCAATGAATTTTTGTAATCATACTGTACTTTATATTAAGCCACTGAGTGTGTGCAAATTGCTGTCATAATATTTTCAGCCTCACAGAAGATTATTAATGTTTGTTTGCTTCTTTTAGAAATGATGCTTCTCATCAATGTAACCACTGGAACCCAGCATTCATATTTAATTCTCATGACACTCATGTTACCCAGACATTAATATTTCCTAGAAGAGAAGATGACAGCATGGTAAAGGTTTATTTTTAAATCTTTTAAGCCCACATAATAAATTTATGAGGAAGCAATGCTTTCAAGTCGTATTTGTTTCATCCAAATCAGTCTTTATCAGTATCCAACTATTTCTATTATGAATAAAAGCAAAGTGATATATTATCATTCAGTTACCTAATTATAAGACTATTTCTTATTTCTTAAAAAGTGAATTGTTGATGAGAACTGACAGAAACTAGCAAAAACACAAATTATATCACAATTTTTTTAAGACCGACAACTCTTTTAAGTGAGTACAACAAAACATGTACAGTGGGAGTGTAACAAATGTATTGCTAAATCTTTTTTGGTTATTTTAAGTTATCCTGTTTGCTTCACTATTTTACACAGTAGGCTATTTATTTAATGATGTGTGATAATTTCTTTTTGGTTAATGTTTATTTAACTCTCAGAGTTGCACTGTTTGAGTTGGACAGCCTTATGAACGCTTGAAATACATGCCTGCAGATTATCATACAGAACAAGGTTAGGATGTGTTATCTTGGAGACAGCCCTATCCAAGGTGTGAAATGGTTTCAAGTGTTCCATTATTAAAAGTGTGCTTGGCAGAAGGGCATATTTAGTAATCTCTTGTATCTTCTGAAGCCTCTTTTGCATATAGAAATCTGTAAGTTCCAATCGTTCTCTAAATACAGTAAGAGCAACTAGGGAAGGTTGCACTCAAAAGTCATAGCCACCCTCAATGATTCACACTTTTTCCTTCTTAGTCCCCAAACTTCTGCCTTAACGAAGGTAATCTGGAGAATTTTTTGAAGAACGAGATAATCCTCTATGCAATCAGGAAAGAAACAACATAACAAAACTGCAGTGTATGTAAGTAAAAGTTGCTTTATGGATGGAAAGTTGGAAAAGTGGGGGTCTAGCAGAGAACACTAGGTATATGTTTGCCCTTTCCTTATTCCATTAGCTCTAAAGTGAGCAGGCTTCTCAGGTTAAAGTCCAACCATACACACCTTCTCAGCCCCACCTTCCTATGAATTCTGAGGACTAGAGTATGGATGATAAATTATCTTTTTGAAGATGACCTACTGACAGGTTGAAAGCCTGTATAAGATCAATTCCTTTTTGATCCATGCTCCCATGAATGGAAAAGGAGAACTAGGAATGTACCGTAACTTCCTCTGATTTTCAAGCTGAACCCATACCAAATAATCTATTTTCTATTGAGTATTCTACAATTGGGATTCTCTCGCCTGTATTTGAAGTCATGTGTGAACAATAAAACTAAAAATTAATTCTTTTTTGTCAACAAGGAACCTTAGCAAAGCTATCCAACATAATTTCTCAAAGGACTATATCCCAAACATTTAAAGCCATGCTCTTTTCTATCTTTACTTTTGTAACAGTTTGAAGTTTGTAACTTAGCATGTTGAGATCACATCAGTTGCCCTTCATTGCCTTTTACTTCAACTTAAGAAGTCGATTTTAACCTGCCTGACATCTAATTAAGACACAGCTAATGAGGCTGTAAAAATTAGGGTCTCTAGAGAGAGCAGCTACTGACATCTAGTGCCCTCTTTATCTGAGAAATATATAGTTATCTGTCTTTGAGTGTTTTCACAGAGAACACCTCCTCATAAAATATCCAATGCATTAAAAGAACAGATTTTATGGTTGTAAGTGGCTGTTGTAAACCTTAAAGCAGAAAAAATAACAGCACATGAACTTTTGTTAGTTGCAGCAGTTTGCATTGTATATTCAGATAGACAAATAAGAGGGCTCTTATTTTTTCAGAATAGCATAATAGTATAAAATCCACTACACATTTAACATTGTTGGCATTTTGAAATGTTTTATAAGCTTGCAATGTTCCAATTAGAAAAATGAAAGTTGTCTTAGAGGCAGCATATTATCTGTGCTAACAGACCATTATGGCATAATTTATTTAATGAAGTTACTAGTTCAAGCTTAAATTCTATTTCAGCAGTTTGGGATATAAAAGTCCAACAGGCTTTTGCAACTTGTAGCAATAGCAATAGCACTTAGACTTTTATACCACTTCATAGTGCTTTATAGCCCTCTCTAAATGGTTTACAGAGTCAGCATATTGCCACAACAATCTGGGTCCTCATTTTACCAACCTCAGAAGGATGGAAGGCTGAATCAACCTTGAGTTGGTGAGAATCGAACTGCTGGCAGAATTAGTCTGCAATACTGCATTCTAAACACAGCACCACTACAATTCTAACCATATCCAAAATGTAAGTGTCATAGTTCCGATAGATGGAACCAAATAAATCAGAACTCCAAGGCTAGACACTTCCTCAAAGAACATGTTTATTGAATACAAAATATCAGCACGTTCAAAAGTGAAACCAAGTTTGAAATTCCCCCCAAAGAGTTACACTATTACAAGTCAAAAGTTTATTTTTAAATCTTTTAAGCCCACATAATAAATTTATGAGGAAGCAATTTCAAGTTTGAAATTCCCCCCAAAGAGTTACACTATTACAAGTCAAACTTCCCACTCCTGTGCTATGCAATCATCCACATTCCCCAATAGAATAGTTTGGCAGGCTTTCTAACAACCCTCTAACATAACCGATAGAATGATCTTGGTTCCCATGGGACACAGAATTGGTTAGACTAGCAAAGATACTCTGCACCCCCTCCCATTCATGTGGCAACCTAGAACAAGCAAGATGGCTGCAGCCAGGTTCGTTGTAGAGTTGACAGTAAGCTACCTCTACATTGCCTCCCTCTAAAGTTTTGTTGGCAAAACCTTGCAATCCAGATCTAGGTATACCTTTATAATGTAAACCATTTATTATAACCATAACTTGCTACTTTAGACTAATACATTTATGACACTGTGGTCTGCAGTTATTTTATCAAAATCATAGAATATTATTCCCATGGGGTGCCATGATCCCTTAAAACAGTGGTTCTCAACCTTTTTAATGCTGCAATCCCCAACCGGTCGTAAGTCGAGGACTACCCAACCGGTCATAAGTTGAGGACTACCCAACCGGTCATAAGTTGAGGACTTTCTCTGCCCGAAGTGCCGCGCATGTGTGGTGCCGCCCCCCTGTGCCGGCCAAGGCGTAGCTGGCAAGCGGCAGAGACGGAGCAGGCCGACCACCAGCTGGGCCACCAGTTGGCCCAGCCCAAGGGAGGTAAGGCACCCGCCGGGCCCCATGCATGCCAACAACCCTCCCTGCGCCTGCCGGCCTCCCTCCTCCCACCCGTGGCCCTCTTTTATTTACATTTTTAGTAGTTGCTCAGCAGGGAGTGGTGGAAACTTCCAGACAGCTCACCTTCGCTGCAGACAACTTGCAGCACTGTTTGCAGAATGGGACTTTTGGCGGGCTCAGCAGGGCAGAGTCAGCCTGGACAATTCCTATTGGCTTTTGAAAGCCAATAGAATTAGACTCTATTCAAGAGAGTCTATTCTATTGGCTTTCAAAAGCCAATAGAATAAAAGGGAGTAGCATAGCTAAGGAAAAAGGGGGAAAATGGTGAACTGCATTGTTTGGCGACCTCCGTGAAATGGTCGTTCGACCCCAAATGGGGTCGTGACCCACAGGTTGAGAACCGCTGCCTTAAAATAAAACATCTGTAGTACTCCCCATGAACAATAATCCTGCTACTGATATTATCACTGTTGATAATGATACTAATATTATTTGTTTATTTTAATTTATTGGCCACCCAACTCCAGTTGACTCTGGGTGGACCACAAAACTAAAAAGACATAAAACAGGTAAAGGTATTAAATCATCGGGGAATACAGAATAAAATGCTCTAATAACAAAATTCATAAAACAAACAGGGTCATTAAATCCCCAGAAAAGATCAACTCTAGGATTTGGACCAAAGACAGGTTTCAAAGCTTTCTGGAGCCCAGGAGAGAGGATGCTGTTCCAGAGGGTGAGGGCTGCAACAGAAAAGACAGGCTTCCTAGATCACACAAGATGGCAAGGCTTAATAGAGCGGGACTGGAGCACACACAGTCTGCTGGAACATTTCTGCAAAGTCAGATTGGAGTCCTTGGACTGTATCTTCCAGCCCACTTGAAAGCTGGTCCAAAAGTGAAGAGAATGGTTCCTGATCGCTGCAGGGCTTTGTTTCCAAAGACCCTCTGCACAGGCTCCAGACAAACCGAGATCCAGGACTGAAAAAGCAGCAATGGGAGCAAAGTGCTGTTCAAAGGAGGAGGAAGAAGAAGAAAGTGGGAGAAGCCCAAGGGAGACCTCCTCCATCACCCTGGAAGTGGAGGCAGGGGGTAAGATAGGTGATCCAGACGTGCTGCATGGCAGCAGCAAGCAGGGGCAGTGGGGAAACCTTCCCCTGCCTGCCTCCGCTTGCTGCCACTGTGCAGCATGTCCGGATCACCTTCTTTCCCCCCCGCCTCTGCTTCCAGGGTGATAGAGGAGGTCTCTCTTTGGCATGGAGCAGGGCGCCAGCTTCAGTCGGTGCTTTGGAGAACCTCCTCTATCAACCTGAGGAGTATGAGAGTGGCAAAACCCAAATGGCTGAAGGGAGGAGACGAGAAAGAAAACCTCAGCATCAGATTGAAAAAAAATTGGAAAAACCGGAGACGGGAAGGCCAGGAGTAGAGACTCAGATTTATCATAACCGGGTTGCTGAACTTAACAAAAAAATAGGTATTGGTTCTGCTTATTTTTTTTTCTTATTTTTTTTTTTGTTATTAAAAAGTTTTTATTTTCCATTTATTCATACAAAATACAATTAACCATTGGTACCGCCTGCCCATTCCCCCCAGGCTGCGTCCACCCTCTCTAAACCTTCCCTACTTCCCTCTTCTTTCTCTCCTCCCCTCCTACACTCTTCCCCTCCCCTCCCTGGTTCTGCTGAACAGGTGTGAACTGGCTGAATCCCACCACTGGTTAAAGTGTAGTATTTCAGGCAAAACTCTGCCCACATCCTGGAGTTCAATCCTGATGGGACTCAACGTTGACTCAGCCTTCCAACCTTCTGAGGTCAATAAAATGAGGACCCAGATTGTTGGGGGAAATATGCAGATGCTTCTACATTGTAAACTACCCAGAGAGTGCTGTAAAGTACTATGAGGTGGTATATAAATCTAAATGCTATTGCTATGTCTTTCAATCTTATGAGTAGGATTTTCCTTACTTGTTAGAGATATTCCATTAAGAGCTGGGACGAATTCTAAAACATGGCATTTTACTTCTGTCATCAGATTTTTTTTTATTGTTATTCAGAATTATCTGATGCTTATCCACAATAGCAATATTGTTTCTCTTTCATTTCTTCTCAGAAGTTGATATATGGTTGGTTTTTTTTTTTTAAAAAAAGGAATTTCAGGGACACATCATTTACTTTCAATAATGTTGAACTAATGGACATGTTTGAGACAATTGACCTCTTAGTGACTCCAGTGTCATTTCCTCACTAGAGTTGATCAATTACCCTTTGTTTCCTGTAATTAAGCCATGTGACATATCCATTATTCTCACTTCTTCAGCAATTTGAATTAATTTGGGGAACATTTGTTTAAGGATGATGCTACTGCTTCTTATCAATCAAAATGGGCATCATCCCATTATTTTTATCCTACTGTATTATTTTGTAATGAATGGGTTTGTTATGTGGGATTGCTTTTTAAAAGCATTATTAGTAGGTTAAATTAGTTTTACTGAATTTGGTTCTCTCTCGATCACTTGGGACTACTATTTTCCAAATGCTAGGTGGGAACTCTGAGACCAATTACCACTCATGCGAAAATCTACAGGATGAATGAGAGCATCACATGGGACTGAACTGCTAGTTTAAATTTGGAGATCCTAGATAGGAAAAAAAAAGTATTCCACAATATTAAAACTCTTTCTGAAGAAGTATTGAAATATTTTTCACTCTGCGAAGGAGCAACATTTTAATAGGAAGAACTCTAACTATATTTGAAATATAAAAGCAGAGAAAGAAAATTTAAATCTAATTGTCGCTTAAATTTAAAACAATAACTTTCAATTTAAACATTAATAAACACCAAATAGGCTTCAATGTTACCAATACAAAGATGGTCAGCCATGAAAAATCCTAAATAAAAAAGACTTAGAACAGTGGTGGCGAACCTATGGCACACGTGCCAGAGGCGGCACTCGGAGCCCTCTCTGTGGGCACACATGCCGTTGCCCCAGCCTCACTTCCCCCCTGTGATCCCCTCCTCTCCAGCAGCCCCCCTGAAAGAGAGTCGCCTCTGAGTGTGGCCCACATGGAGCAGCACAGCCAAGGACATGGCAGACAGGCAGCATAGACAAGACTCTGCCCTCACACCCCATCATGCAGTTGATGCTGCAGGGCACGGGCAGAGGGAGTGGCCGCCATAGCGCTGCTGGGCTGCCTGGGCAATCTGCGGCGGGCCCTGGAGGCAATGAGTGGTCCTGTGGGCAGGCGGGATGGGGGATTGGGGGGGCAGAGCGGGGGCGGGTAGGAGGGTGGAACAGGGGCAGGGCCAGTTTTGGGGCACTCAGTCTCTAAAAGGTTCGCCATAACTGATCTAGAACATGAGACCCAGTTTGCTTTAGTGATTAGAGGCACCAGGCTAGAAATAATGAGCCTGTGAGTTCTTGCCCTGCTTCAAATATGAAGCAAGCTGGCTGACCTTGGGCCAGTCATACTCTCTCAGACAGTGGCAAACTATTTCTGAAATCTTGCCAAGAAAGTTGTCAAAAGTCAGTAGTAACTCAGAGGCTCAATACACTTAAATGGACCTAACTACATGCATCATATATCCTTTTCTTTAATATGTCCCCCACACACACAAGTATCTTTAAATATCAGAAGTTACTGGTAAATACTTAACACAAATATACAATAACCAGAAGAACCAGTTAGGTATAATGATCAAGGTATCAGGCTAGAAACCGGGAGACGGCGAGTTCTAGTTCCACCTGAGGCACAAAGCAGCTGGGTGACCCTAAGCTAGTCACTTTCTCTCAGTTCCAGGAAGAAGGAATGGCTGAAAACCTTGCCAAGAAAACTGCAGCAACTTGTTCAGGCAAGAACTGGACAAGACTGCATGGAAAAAAACAAAATAATAACCATAGCGTTTGGAGGGACAACAAGCTATTGTAAAACAGCCCAAGTACAAACTAGTAGCATAACAAGTTCAAACGGAACAATTCAATATGGGAAAAGTTTTCTCATTCAAGTGAGGATAAAATATAGGACCAACTTCCAGAGGAAACTATTCAATAGTAACTGAGAACCAAGCCTGTTTTCATGGCTGAGGTAGTTTCACTATTTCTATACCCATCCTAGACTGGGAAGACAACTATACTAATGTGCCCCCCCCTTGTTTGGTAGAACCCTATCCTGCCTTTAGTAACTTTATTTTGACTTATTGCATAATGTTAGATGTTGATTTCTCTGACTTCCCACATCTGTATTCAAAGCTTCTATCAGTATCAGTATGCTTCAATTGTTTAATGAAATTAATATAAGGCTGATTTTAAAACCAAGTAAAGCACCAAAATATCGTGTTAGTTCTAGACTTATTTCATTTATTAATATGGATATTAAGATTCCAACTGCATCATTGGCTAGGCAGTTGCAAGCGGTTTTATTATATATAATTCCCCTTCTGAATCTAAGTTTATCAAACATCAGATAATCTGTGCTTATAAATTGATAGGTAAGATATAGCTAAAGATAGAATGGATTTTGCTCTACTGGTATTTCTGATTCAGAAAACGGCTTTGATTTGCTTTGGATTGAATTTTTATGGAGCATTAATAGCCATAGAACAGAATGAGTGGCTTACTTTAGGTATTTAGGAGTAGTATGTGGATCAATGGCTTGAAAAAAATCCATTGTTAAAACAGTATGGTGCTGCTACTGGACAAAGATCTGCCAATGCCATCCTCTTTTTTTTTCTGCTCCAAGGGAGGATATTATATTCCAGTTGCATTTGAGCTCTTTCAGGCGAAATCACTAGCTCAACTCTTTTAGGGACTCTGATTGCCCATCCAACTTCTAGTTTCACTTCCTTGGAAAGGGTACAATCTAAATTCAACAGAGTACTCTCCAGGTAAATTGTTGTGTCTCAAATGCACATCTACAATGGAGATAGGTATGATCAAAGTTGAATCAAGAATGTGTCTAGCTTCTATAAACTTTTGGATAAAATTCAACTTTTATTCTCAAGGCCTAGCATCATTCAGGACACTTCAGGACAATTTTCAATCCAGGTGGATCAAGACTGTTGAATCGAATCTTTTAAATCTAGGCTAGTCTCCCTCATCAGTTCTTAAAATGAAATATGATCAGGTGAAACAAAACCTGAATAAAGAAATAAAGGGTAGAGAGTGGCAAGCAGGTCTAGAGAAGGCCTCAGCCTTCCTGTCAGAAAGAATCCTGGGAGTCCTAGTGGGGTAAGAATCCTGGGATTCTTTCTTATTTGATTGAATTCATGGCAGAAGTTAAACCCATAACATAACTTTATCAAAAGTTCAAGATCAGTTTTAAAATGGACATAATTAGGGATCTATCAAACATGGATTAAAAAACTAAAATCTCCAATAATGTCTATCAATGGCAGCATGTCCTTAAAAATGTTGTAATGACATTTTAGATATAGTAATATTATTAAAGATTACAATATGCAGTAATAAAAACTAATATCAAGTAAAAACAAATAAAAAGAAAACATAGAAACATAGAAAATGAAAGAATATAATGAAAAAATAAAAGTAATATACAGTATAAAGAGATGAATTCCCCCTTCATTACAAATATAAACAGTATTAGTAATTTATCGCTTTATTTTAAAATAAAGCAAACAATATATTCTTCCCTTATTCCATCTCTTAGCTATGAACAAATCCATAAAGCCTCATCATTTCAGTCCTGACGTCAGCAAAAATCCATTAAAGGTTACCAGAACAACATATCTATTTTAATCTTAATCAAATAAGCCAATTTTACATTTACTTCTAACAATCTTGATAATTACCTCCTTCAAATAATGTCCCAGAACTTGATTTCTTTTCATTTTTTCTTTGTTCCTTCCACAAAAATATTCAAAGCTTTAACAAGCTTTTTTAAACCTAAAAATATTCTCAGTTAGATTAGAACTCCTTTGAACTCATTGTGGTTTGCTTTAAAGTTCACATGTCTAGGATCTTGTTAATAAATCAGTTGAGGATGGAAGCTTCAGTTGGACAGGTGCTCCTCTTTTCTGAAACTATAAAGATGAAACAATGCCTTTTTTTTCTTTTTACATCATGTTCAAATGATAAATGTGTTCTAAAGAGTGGATTTAAAGACAACATATGACAAAAGACCTATTCCATGGCAGCTGAAAAAATGTTCCCTTTTATTGGAAATTAATGATCATAAATAATTAACAATGATGCCATCACATTATTAGAAAGCTTGGGAAAGACATATGAAGAATATTAATATATTCTTTGACATTTTTGCAGTTTAAATGCTCTGTGAATAAATAAAATATTTGCAATACTATTTTGTTATTTCCCAAGCAGGAGATGAATTTTAACTCTTAATTTTTTATGATTTTCAGAATTATTTTAAGATTTGGAAAGTGCCCTATCTTATGTCTGTTCATCCATCAATTTGTAAGCTGTTGAGTAATTAAAATTTATTCAATATATGAAATATACTAAATATATGAAAATATTAACCATACTAGAAATATTTAAAAACCATAAAAAACAGGCTATACCAGTATCCTCCTATCCTTGGTTTGGCTAAGAGCAATCTTAGAATAACACTTACCAAATGAGGGGAATATCTATACAAATACTCTCTCTGATTTGTTACTTATTTTGGTTGCTAGTCATTCAAATATATTTCAGCAAATAATGAACACTGAACAGCGATTAGTGTCATGATTCCAATAGATGAAACTCTTTAAAAGAACTTCAAGGCATTGTTTACCTTAAAAAATCTTTTATTCGAGAAACAAAGTATCGGCACTACATAGTTAAAGCCAAAAATTGAATCCCCCCCCCCCGCACAAAATAGCAAAGCAAAATTCCCTCCTCCAATTAACAATCATAAATCACATTCCCCAATTAGCTTGAAGCATGGGCTTTCTCCCCAGCTCTCCAGCCCGCCAAATCTTTATCAGCTCTGGGTGCAATAACCTTGATTTCCATGGCTGAGTTATTGTTGCTATGACTAACTGGATTTTCATCCACATCCCCCCCTCCCAGCATCATCTAACTCTAAAAGCGAAAGAGAAAAGATGGTTAAATTTTCCATCTGTTGTCAAAGCAAGAACATTGGATGTTAGCAGCGTTGACAATTAGAGCTCTAAGATACAAAACAGCAGTCATTTACAAAATATTTCCTAAAAGGAAACGATACTCGTGAGATACTTAAGGTAAGTTCTAAGTCATGAAAGAGAAAAGTAATGGGCAGACTACATGCATATAAACAGAGTATCAGAAAAGATGGACACAGTTCTGCAAAATATTTAATACAATAGGAATCAGCTACTCTAATTTCACTGTTTCCGCATGAGGTGAGATATTACTTGGATTTGCTCATCACAGTAAGGTGGTTTGCCTCCCTTATCTGAGTTTTCTCCAGAAGTTAGGACTTCAAGTTCAAGAATTTCTCAGCCTGCATAGCCATTACTGAAAATTCTAGAGGTCAGATTCCAGATGAGTTTGAAAGAAACTAAGATTGAAGAAGACTAGATTTGTATGATAGAAGAATCTGGCTACTGTGGTAACAATACAATAAATGGAACTACCCATTGAACTGTGCAAGGAGTTGAAGTAAAAGACCTCCAAAGTCTCTTCCAATTCTGTTATTCTGTTATTTCTATGAAAGCATTTCTGATTCCCATTTGTATTTTGCTTTATAGAAGGGTTATTATGGGGTTCTGTCTATAGTAAACCAAGTCACTCTTCTGTCTATACCTGCTTAACTCTTCTAACTCATATTTGAATATTTGAATGATTTGGTTATCAATAATAACACAAATATTTGCCACCTTTTCATATAGTTTAACATTTGTTGGCTGTCTTACACTGATAAGGCTTGCTTAAACTGATGCAACTGATTATTCACTATTTTCAATAAGGACTTAGATCTGTATTCTAGTGCTTAAAGTGTACATGTATGTTGTGTTGTCTGAAAATTCGACCTTCAGAGTGCTCATGACAGATGACTGCAAGGAATATAAATCCTTCCATTCCCCACCTTTCAATCAGAACTAAAGAAGCTTCTTGGATGAGAAGTGAAACAAAGAAAAAACAAAAAAACCCAAGAAAGTCCAGTTGCCTTTTGAAAAGCACCATTAGGACAACCATAGTTGGATGACTGAGAAGCTCCTTAGATAGCTCTACTTCTAGTTTCTATCCAATCATTGAAGAGATATTGTGATTGTTTTGGGACAGATGATAATGAACAATCTGAGATACAATCTGAAAGCCAGTTTGGTCTAATGATTAAGGCATCAGTCTAGAAAATGGGAGACCATGAGTTCAAGTTTTATCTTAGCCATGAAAACCAGCTGGATGACTTTGGTTCAGTCACTTTCTCTTAGTCTAACCACCCACAGGGTTGTCGTTGTGGGGAAAATAGAAGCAGGAAAGTGTGTTGGATATGTTCGTTGCCTTGAGTTATTTGTAAAAATAATAAAGATGAGATACAAACAAAATAATAAATAAATATAATCCAAAATATATTCAGGATATTTCCCTATTCATACATCTTCAGTCATTTATGGATTATATTTATTTATTTATTATTAGTGGGTTACAATTAATGGGTCTGCCCTCTTCCTGAAAGAGCTGTGCAGTTTTGGTTTTCTTGGAATGAGGAAATAAACTTCCCCAGAGCTGTTTTTCCAGAGTTTAAAAAATATGCTAACTATAACCCTTTTGGATATAATAGATCTCATCTTATTCAGAATAATTCTATATTTGATTGGTTTTTTTGTTTTTAATATTGGGCAATTTATTACTGAAATCCTCAAGTTTGCCAGAAAGTTGGGATCCAACTGGCACAGACTGGAAGCTCCAGGAGATGCAGACTGCTTGTTACTCAGAAAATGGGTTCTTGATCTGTGAAAACTAAAAGCTTTTGCCAGGCTATATAGTATTCCAAATGGCCACAATGAATGCTGAGGAAAGCCAGCAGCTAGTTAGGAGCAAGATGGACCATCTGGTATTACTTGGCATTCTAGACCTTGCCTCCTTTCCACTTATCTCCATAAACTGCATTGATTTTATTTTTACTTTATTTTTTAAATCTATGGATTAAGCCACTTAACCAAAAGACACTTGGCACTTGGAAATATCAAAATTAGGAATGGCAATGTTTCAATACACAATTCATGGTGTACTTTCCTGTTTCATATATTTTATTAGTTAGTTGGCAAGAATTATGGATAAGTAGCCTTTTATATCCAGAAGAGTGCTTATAATATATCCACTGGCATCCTTTTAAGATGCTAACTTCCCCTAGAGAATCATGATAGATCATCAATTTTTGACAGCAAAATACTGAAGCTTTTATGTGTTTTCTCGCACAAAGTGCTTGGATCAGGAAAACGGGAGAACATTAAGTCCTGAGGACGAAAAGAGGAAAGTTGATAATTTAGTTGATTATGAAATGACAGGGAAAATAGAACCCAACAAAGAAATAATGGGTGGAATATCATTAAAGAGAGATCCAATCTAGAACAAAGGAGAAATTTTCTGATAGGAGGACAACTAATTGATCTCCAGAAGTTGCAGGAGCTCAACCACTGGAGATTTTCAAGAAGAGACTAAACTGCCATTTGTCTGGAATGGTATAGGATATCCTGCCGTGGGCTGGGGGTTGGACTAGAAGACCTCCATTGTCCTTTCCAACCCTAGTATTCTATCTTCCATGTTCTATTTTTGGTCATTTATATATTCTATGTGTATTAAAATGATCATACTAAAATAGTTTTTTTGTGAAAGAACATCATATCCTATTTCTTTTTTAATGGTTTGATTTGATCATTGTGAATGGGCCACATCTGAGGGCAAGATCCTTAAGCTGTGGTTCATATCCCTTCCCTCCTCCCTAGGGAGGGCATGAGCAATGAGAGCAGTGTGCAATTTTTAAAATAGGTTTGTGTCATGTATAGTAGTCAAGCTTGGATTTTGAGTATTACTGAGATTAGAAATTGGTTTTCCATCTGCTTCCCTTTTTGCAAAGGCACACAGATTCTGTGAATTACCAACTCAGTCTCTAAATTTTTATTTGTGTTTGAACCTTGTTACCTTTACATATCTATTTTATAAAATGTTTAAATATATCCATTAATATCAACTATATCCAAAATATCTACCATGTTATTAGTACCAAGAAATTCAGCTTAATTTTTACATATAACCGTATCCGTATAGCTTTGAGTAAGCAATAGAAAATAGTCTTATTCCATCGTGCTTTTAACTCCAGCTGAATGGGAATACCATGATTAGGATTTTATGATTTTTATAAGAATTCTATTGTATTACTTTTTGTTTTAATTATATTATTACTGTTTTATAATTCACCACCCAGAGTCCGCTGAGAGTGGAGTAGCCTAAAACGGTGTATAAACAAACAGCCAAGCCCAGAAAGATGGTACTAAGGTAGCATCTGTTGTTAAAAGCTCCCTCTACAGCCATTTTTTAATTTTTAATTAACTCCTTTGCTTTTATTCCATTCCATTTTATTTTATTTTTATTTCATTTTCTTTTTATTCTTGTTCTGCTAGAGTCCCATATTTTTACTCTTTTTAATGGACACCTATATTCTTTGCATTTCTGCCATGGAGAAAGGGAAGAAAAGGCAATATTCACATTCTGCTTCTCAGATTTCACTCAAGCCTACCAAACAACTCAAAGTTGACAGTAATTTAAGAAGAGCGAGTTAACCAAACCCCTTGCACTTTCCCTGATAGTTTCTCTAATAGATCCTTCTGAAATGGGATCTACAAATGGAGGTAGAGAGTTCCCAATTTTTAGATCTTTCTGCTTCTGTCCCTGAGGATGCTTCTCCCTCACAGATTGTAGTCATTTGTACAGCTGCCGCAAGGCTTATACAACAAGGGGATTAGAACCTAAAAAAATGAAAATGTTACTAACTTTATAAGCAGGCAATGCCTACTGATGGCACAACCTGTATTGTCAATTCTTGAGTTTTTAACCACAGTTAACAACAAAGTGGACACTCTAAAAGAGTCTCTTATTAAGGTTAAACATAAAAAATGGGATCTGGTGGAAAAACAGATCCCATTTTGGAACCTAAAAAGAGAATGAAAAACATATTTAGAGGTCTAAATCTACAGCCAGAAAAGTATGCAAGAAAAGTAACATTCTCTTAGGAAGTATTGGATCAAAGACAACTACATCACAACTATTACAGCCAAATCAGATTATGCTACAAATCCAAACTATCAGAATAAATAGAGGAAAATGGGGATCCAGAAGGGCAACCATTCTGGGTCTGTCAACTTCTACACTGTAAAAGGCAATACACTGATTTGCAAAAAGTTGCATGGCTTCCATCCAGGACTCTAAACAAATCCTTCTAACACTTGAATATCCTACTATGTTGTTCAAAATGAAGCCTTTTTAAAGCAAGTTTGTGATTTTCCCATTACATGTGTTTCACACAGAGGGAGTAAGCTCATTAATAACTCATCTTGGTAATAAGAGTGCTTTTACTTTTAAAGTTTAATTGTAGCAAGGTAACTCCAAGGACATTCTATCACATTGTCCTTGAGAAGAAAAAGTCTGAGCAAACCATCTGTACCTCCCACAGCAAGTCAGTTTTCTGAAGAACTCTTGGAAATAAACTTGATTAACTCTTTCCTTTCCTTTCCAAATAACAAACAAGCGGTGTTATAAAAAGACTAGATGTTCTAAGGGAATTATTAGTTATAACATACTATATTATACTATGTCAGAAGCACCAAAGAGTTCCTATGCTGAAAGGATTAGCCCTGGCGATGCCCAATTGGGGGCTTCTTTCATGTCCTCATTAATGAACCCACTGAAGTGGTACCTATTCATCTACTTGCATTTTTACATTCTTTCAAACTGCTAGATCAGCAGGAGCTGCAGTGAATGATGAAAGCTCACCCTGCCACTCGGGCTGTGAATGTAGGCTTGCAAATTGTCAACCCAGTGCCCTAACCACGTGAGCCATCACGCTCCTAATAATAACATGTAAAGCTGCTAAACTTTTAATAGAACTGGTCACTCTAACTGCCCATGAAAATAGCACCTATCTTGAGAAACCATCTACTGGTTCACCATCTATTTTAACATGGAATATTGACATGGAAAAGAACAACTAAGAGTCTTTGGGAGTGCTTTACACCATACTTCCCCTGCTTCCTGATAAAATACTACACCTTACGGAAAAGGTAAGAAATGAGATTAACATTAAGGCCAGGAGACAAGAGGAAGCAAGGGCAGCCCAAACCTTCATACCAACAGAACTTGGCTATGGAGTGGGACTGAGTTATATGGAACGTACCTTTAGTTCAATGCTTTTAAAAATAGACACAAGATGCAAATCATCTGTTAGGGCTACAAAGCAGTCCAAAATGGGTGAAGAAGAAAAGCTGAAGCAGGAAAGTCATCATTGCCTAGGGATAAGCCATTCCTGCTACATGTGGATGCTATTATGAGTTGCCAACCTACAAAAAAACTCCACAAAATTTCTGCTTCCCTCAAATCTTTTCAGAACTTCTATAACTGCAGATTACTGGTTCAGACAGACAAATTTCAAACCAGTGTTTTGTTTTGTTTTTCCAATACTTGGATAACATCACTCCTGCTGAATGACTGAAAGACTGAATATTTTTAACCCCAAATTTCAATCCTTTCCCAATCACCTCACTCACAAAGATTCTACCCAATTGCTGTTTTGGAAATATCTCTGGCTGGGAGACTAGAGTAATAGATAGGAACCTGGTGGTATTCCTTTCTTATTTTGACTTAATAGCACTCCAAGAGACATAAATGATGAAAAGGTTCACTTTCCGGGCAAACATATGGATTTATAAATAAGTTACTTTCACTTTTTAAACAGCTTCTACTTTAGTAATTCTACTCAGGTTCATTTGTGCTTCAATATTCACCTATTTGTATGTCTTTGTGTTTTCTTTTCCCAATAGTCAGATCTTTCACCAGAACTCAGCTGTAAAAATCGGTTCTCTAATACTTAACCCTTTGTTCAGAGGTTGGCTTACTCTGCAGTAGATTTCTAGATATTACTCAGCTAAACTAGTATCTGTATTACAGACATGAATGAAGATTCCACCACAGCAATCACATACAGATCCATGTACCAAGAATTTGTCTTTTGGTTTTTTCCCCTAAGAGCTCATATGCTGAGGATTCATTAACAATTTTAGCTGGCCTACAGCTCTCTTTCTATATTCAGCAAGAATATTCAGCAAATTTGTCCTCTTCCTGCAGCAGGACCACATCTGTCCTTGGACTAGTTTCTTCTTTACTAATCAATGCTATCTACAGTATTTATACATCATTATAAAATTGCAAAGCCATTCTTCTTGGAAAGATTTTGAAAATGATTCTTTTTCGTTATCTGTGATCCAGAATGTCCAACGGTATTTATTTCGTAATATTCCTCAAACCTTTCCCTTACTTTAGTTTCTACCCATTTCATAAAAATGTCTTCCTCTGCTCCATTTTTCCACAATGCTTTTGTATCCTGTCTAAAATTGCTCATCTTTCTTAATCTGTTTAAGTGTGTAAGGTTCTGCTATCTTTGTTCTTATCCAAATGTGGCTATATATTTGTTCAAGGATAATCACAGTTACTTCCAGGTAAAGTCACTGTCACAGTTTGAGCTCTCATAAGTCAATTTCTTATTTTTGGTTTATGTTCTAATCTCTGCTTGATTTCATGAACTGATTTTAATGTGTTTCTCCCTTGCCCCATTTATTTCCTAGAAATTCAACTGAGATTTTACAAAGTGTTGTTTTCCTAATATCTAATCTGATCTCACCAGTTGGCAATCTTATGTTATGGAAGTTTTTTATATATTATGAATAAAGAATAGTGTATAACCCCTACTTTCCCACCTATCCCCAATAATGCTTTATAAAATACTCAAGCAGATGCAGGTTTTGTCTTCTTTTACCTTTTTCTCCAAATAAATTTGGGGAAATTTAAATTCTAAATTCCATATGATTTTGAAGTTGGGCTATCCAATTTCAGTAATGAGATAATTAACAAGTGCAGTAATCATCTGATCATTCTGTGTTGTACCACGGCTATGGCTAATATATAGCATAAGTATTAAAAAAAATCACAAAATCTCTTAAAATATAATTTTACTTTGCAATTTTATCCTAACAAACCTTTCATTTTTTCCATTCTAGAAATATTCCTTCCTTCCTTCCTTTCTCCCTCCCTCCCTCCCTCCCATTTTCAATTATCTCCTAATCTAACATAAAATAGCTTAATATAAACAAAATTATATTAACATAAACCACTTAATCTGAATAGAATTTGCTTGTATAAGTCTCATCTATTTCCTTCCCTTTTGGTAGAATTTTTTATATTTCTTTCATTTTTATGTGCCTTTAGACTTGTCTGTAATCAATATTTCACTTTACAAAAAATTGTATATTAATCTTATTTTGGAATAAAATTATACATTACGGATTTTCTTGGCATAGGTTTTTGCACAAACTGCTATTTCCCTAATATAGTACATTTTCATTCTTAATTTTTAGCTATAAAATCTCATCATTTTGATTAAAGTAATATTTAAAGATATTGGGCTTATTATGCTAAAAGGAGATTCATTATAAGTATCTAAGAAGTATTAAACACCTATCTACTCTTCTAATGAAATAAGGTAGAGGACTGTAATTTTCCTAATGTTATTGGACTTTCAGCATACCTGATTATTGGTTCTTACCCCCAAAATTAAGCAAACAGAGCAACAAACTATATATCACACATAGCTGGCTAGGGAATATACGTGTTAATGACACTGGAGGCGATTAAAGATTTCTACCATTTAGTTATCATAGAGTAGTAAATGGCATATATTAATAATATATTACAGAATTTTTGCAAACTTTTCTAGAACAATTATATTTCTTGGTTCTAATCCTTATAAAGAGATCTTCCTTTTCCATGGATTTCTGTGTTCATGACTAATTCTGTGGAAAGTTGCATTTAATACATCCTAACATTTAGTTAAAGTCTGACATAAGGCACTTGTAAAGCGGTTTTACTGCACCAAATTACATTTTTCCACTAGGAACTGTTATTTAGTTAAATGGTTTTAAGACATCAGACTATTATATGACAGACGATTTTGTCACTATGCAAAATGTGAACCCTCTAATCAACTTGTTATAACATTTCACAAATGTATATGACAGTAAAGTAAGTAAACTGTCATTTGGGCAAACAATCCTTGAAATCCTTCAGGACAAGGAAAAAGGTGTTTGACGTGGACTTTGAAGCAGCAATAGGGTTTATAGTCATACATGAATGCATTACTGAACAGTGATGTAGCAGAAGGTATGTAAACAGAGTTGCTAAAGACAAAAATGTTACATTCATTTTCACATGATATTTCAATCATTTTGTCTCAAAGCAGTTTTTCTTAGCCTTTCATATCTGAGTTAAATCCAGAATATCTTTCACATGAATGCATCATGGTTCTTAGAGGAAGCTTTTTTGCCCAATTGTCCAATATCATCTTCATGTATTTTCTTTAAGAGTGGGCATCAGAATTTCATTTTTTAATGTGTGCCAGTGTGTTCACAGAAAAAAGTGACAATAAAGGTTATCTTACTTTATCTTATCTATCCTATACCTTATCCTATCCTATCCTATCGTATCCTATCCTATCCTATCCTATTCCAGAAGTTTCTCTAGCTTTCAGAAGCAGCTTTTCAGTCAAACAGAAACCTTCAAGGTGAAAGAGATATTTGCAAGATGGTCTCTCCTTCCAGATGGGATGCTTTATGTAATACATTAGCAGAACATTAAAATACAAAAACTGATACAAGATTAACTTTCTGTATTATGGTAGTAACTGCTATAGTTTATTGTTGACCAGATGTACAAATGTATAGATGTTATGCTGGTCAAAGAGGACACATTTTTGTTTGTTTGTTTGTTTATACAATTTATTTACCATTCACCTTGTGGACACATTCTTGATTATTTATTTATACAATTTGCTCATTTGATAGCCAATGATTATTTATCTTACTATACAAAACTGCCACTCTCCTTTCATAAAAATAATAGCTGTGTAAAGAAAATTCTATAGATTATCATACCTAATACTATTATTGCCTGAAGTATGTTCACTTTGAACTGATAGGACCTCTGTGAAAAACATAAGCTTGCAAAGAATGGAAAAAGCTTGAGGAAATGAGAACAAGGGAGGCGTGTAAAGTTTACTGTTTTTAATCTGAGCTTACAATATTTATTATATTTATAAATTAATACTATAAGTTATTGTCCGACAAAAGTGTTTTTAAAAAATGAGCAAAACCCATTTAGATGTTAGTGTTTTCTCTACATTTATTTAATTGCTATAAAATGAAATTCCATTTTGTAAAAGCTGGTTTTACAGTATTTAAGACACAACACATACTCATTCACTCATATGCAGACATCCTAGAAATTTTAAGTTAAAGCTTATCTTTAATGTCAATGTTTTGGAATCACATATAGAATCTTTGCTTATACTTCAGTCCCTACATAGCCACCCATAGAACCTGCTGTGGAATGCAACAGTAGAGTTATTAAAAACAGCACGAAAGACAGGTTATTTTGAACATTTTGACACATGAAAGGATAATTATACCTCAGTTACTTTATGATCATCTCAGCAGATGCCAACATCTCTCTCACTCTGAAGGTTAAGCAGGATTGGAACGGCTTAATGCTTGGAGAGATGGCAGGGGAGGGAGTCAAGTGACACAATGTACACTTTTATATGATAATGCAAATCATATTCCTTAAATATATTTGTGTGATGTTATGATGCACATAAGAAATGGCAGGGATTGCAAAACATGCTATGTTTTGTGATGTCAGATCTGATCTTAATAAATACAATTAGTTCATCTTGAGTCTTTGACGCCTCATAAATGAATACCATGCAGCTTGGGGGGAATAAGCAAGCGGCACCTATGGTTATGGTTATGATTATGAATTTATTTTATTTTGTAAAGTGAATTTTGTTGTATAATTATGTTGGATAAATGGAAAATAAAAAAATATATTGAAAAAAAAATGAATACCATGCCATCTAGTAGTTATAAGGAGTTTTGCAGCCCAGACCTGATATCTAATTTTATTTGTCAGTTTTCTAATTACAGCTAGTCCTTGAGATATGACTGGTCACTTAACGGCCATTAAAGTTATGACAGACCCCTTAAAAGCTACCTATGACTTTTTTTTCAAACTTATGGCAGCTGCAATGCCCTTCCAGTCATTTGCCCTTATAACTACCCACAAGGGTGCTACAATACCCCCCCTCCCCGCCATTCTACCTCAACAGGGCCCCACACTGCTTGGGCCTGCTCCCCATGTCTCCTGAAAGCAGCCACCATTTTCAGCGCTCTGACAATTACTTGTGGGAATGGTAGTTGCTTTCGGAGCTTTCTGCCCCAATCAGCTGGTTGTCAGGAGATTGCAAACCTCTCCTAGACTTTGGGGAAGCCAGCTGTCTCTATACAAAGGTGGCAGCTTCAGGACAAACTTCCCCAAACTGTTTCTTTTCTTAACTGCCTCCCTCCCTCTCTCCTCAGAAATCGACATTTCTTCAATAAAGAAAACAAAAAAGCTGGGAGGAACAGACTTCTTGACCTTTCTCCCCCAATTAACTGAAACTAAACTCTCTGCCTCTAACTCTCTAATCTCAAGTTTCTTTTAACCACTTAATTTGCTAAATTTACTGCAGCCCTGGGAAGAGGGTGACAAAATCTATAAGTTATATACCTTGATGAGTCACTGCTAGAATGAAGATAGAGGAAAGGAAGGAAGGAAGCAAGCAAGCAAGCAAAGAAAATCTTTCTGCAGCTTGTTTGTCTTGAGGATCTGAAGAAAAAGTTCAGGTCTAAAGAAAAAGTGGCAGCATCAACATGCACCAAATGGCTACAGCAGAAGCTGGGCCCTAAAGGCCACAAAAACTTGGAAACCTTGGGAAGTTTGTCCTGAAGCAGTTGACTTTACATGGAGGCAGCTGACTTCCCCAGAGCTAACAGGAGCCAGGAGAGATTTGTAATCTCCCAATGACTAGCCAATTGAGGCAGAGGCCCAGCCCACAAGCACGGCTTCATCAGCCAAGCATGGAGACTTGTTTGGAAGCTTTTCTGGCATTGCAATGCCATCCTAGGCCCTAATTTAGCCGGGCTCTTTCC
The DNA here is from genome assembly GCF_016545835.1 of Crotalus tigris. Taxonomy (NCBI): domain Eukaryota; kingdom Metazoa; phylum Chordata; class Lepidosauria; order Squamata; family Viperidae; genus Crotalus; species Crotalus tigris. The sequence goes on along the minus strand of NW_024096511.1, from coordinate 7,020,376 downwards.
CTGACTGTTTTGGTTCTGCAAAGCTTTTTCCTGTTTGTTTGCCTTTTTTATGGACTCAGCTGGTGGCCAGCCTCCCAGGGTCCTCCCATGAGGTAACCCATGCTCATTTAACGACCTGTGCATTTAACAGTAGCATTAAGGAGAGCAGGAGATGGGGGTCATTAAACAAGGATCTCTCATAATGGTTGCCACCACTTATGACTGTAATGGGCAGGCTCCATTACATTCATAGGTCGAGGATTTCCTGTATTCTTGCTCTTAAAATAGAACCAGAATTTAGACTTTCTTAATAGCGTCACCATTTTTGGCATCTCATCTCTTTTATTTATTGTGTGGAAGTCTAACGAACTTAACATTTTTTTCTAGTTAATATTACAAAAAAAAAAAAAACCTGCAAAATTTCCAAGGTAATATTTTGATGGAAAATGCTAAACAGAATAGAAAGATACTTAGAAAAATGCACCTTTTTATGTTATCATCATCTGCTTCACAGAATACACTATTAATATTTATTTAGAAATTTCATATAGCCACCTAGTTGCTTACAGCTACTCTAGGTGGCTTACAAACAATAAAAAACAGTATAGAAAAAACATTGTAGTTATTTTATGGATTCACTTTTCATAATGAAATCAAATAACTTACTCAGCTGTATATTAGTGCATTCAGTGTAAAGTCAGTTGCACGTAAACTATGTTTTGTAATCCAGTCAGAATCAGAGGTGAAATAATAATTGCACAGTGTTTGGAGACAGAAGCATTGTTGTTTAGCTTATGTTGTATCTCTTATGTTAATAACAATCTAGCTCTTGATGACGAGGAGCTATCATTTCATGACATACAGTGAGACAGTTACTCCAACTGTAATAGCAAAGAGTGATTTTAAAAGTGCTGCAATTTTTTAAAGAGCGATACAGAGAAAACAATATATAAAAACAAATTAAAAAGAAAGCAGTTATATCCAACAAATTAAAAAGGAAAATAAACAAGCAAACAAATAAATAAAAGAACCTGATATACTAAATTAATATAAATCACCTAAATATCATAAATTTATCCCATCATTTTATAAATGTATCAAATTGTGTATAAAACTACTTTTTTTTATAAAATATCATGGAACCTACACCAAGGGAAACAGACTATATTATTTTTTGAAAATAGCTTTTTCAAAAACTGGATGAATATCTCATTTCCTGAACCTAGTCTTGGATATCTGGGGTAATACCACTATTCCAATTTCTGATTATAATTCTTTTGATTCTTCCTCATGCCCAATGTAACCAATGTAAAAATGATCAGACCTCACAATTTTGGAATATAATTAAAAGTAACATTGACATATTTAGCTTGAAAACATTTAGTATATATAAAACATTTACTTTTATATGTTATAATTTATTTCCAAAAGAAATCAAAATGGGACCTAATTATATCATATGTTTTAATGTATCTCTTATATCAACACACACAAACACTTATATTGATACATTTTTCAGAAGTCTAATAGAGTTGGAATAAAAAAAAGATGAATTTAAAAATCAAATTCAAAGAAACAAAGTTTTTAAACGCATTCATGTTCAATTATTGGGTATTGAAAGTCTGTCATAATCTTTCATAAATCAAAAATAATTTCAGCTTTGTAACATCTCACATAATTTCAAACTTAGATTCGTAATTTCAGAACTAGCCTCAATTTTAAAAAATGACAGCATCTCAAGTTAATGCATATTAAAAATATGCTTAAGTTAATTATATTGCTATTGATTTAAGCAAAGAAAGTTCCACATTAATTGTTGAAAAATTGTAAAACAATTACAAAATAATTGAATTAATGTGTCTATTTTAGTATTTGCCCATTCTTTCCACAGACTATCTTATCACCTATTTTTAAAGCAGAGTTTTTCCATAAAATTAAATATTCATGAGACCCAGCATCAAAATCCAATCTACATCCCCTTAGGGGCCAAACATGTTTAGCTGCATGTAAGACAGGAAATGAAAAAAAGTTTTTTCTTGGGCTTATATTGATCTGAGTAATTGCCAAGATCTAAACAGGGATACATAATATCTTCTGAATAGAATCCATAGAGATTGATATTCAGTTAAATTCTTATTCCACATAAATATAGACAATCAAATAAATGTCCAATGATATTTTTAAAAGTCTGGCAAATAAAAATTTCCTTCTTCATGACATCGTACCCATTTAGCCAATGAAATTTTTAGAGGCCTGTCTTGTCATATAAATTTCCTTAGATCAGTATGAATTTTTTTTAAAAAAATCTATTTTGAATTAACAGCAGGATAACTCTTAAAATATATATTAAGGAGTAATATTAATTTCATTAATATTGATTTTACCCACCAATTAAGTGGAATTTTAACCCATCAATTACAGATGCTTATTGGTTAATGACAGTAACTAGGACCAGAATTTCTGTCACTAAGCAATGTGGTCATAAAGAGCAATGTCACATGACCACATTGCTTAATGATGAAAATCCCAGCACTTCCAATTACCATTATTAAGCAAGAACAACAAGTCATTAAATGAGTCCCTAGTGGCTTGCAATCAGGCCAGCACGTAGGTAAAGTATGGTACGCAATATGTACACAGCAGGGCCAAATATGGCTACTGCCTGGCAGGGGAGGTTATGCAAGTGGCCTGTGATACATGGTGCTAATGCAGAGGGACTGAGGTAGGCTGGTGCTGGGCAGGGAACAGTGAGTGATTTCCTCTACCATAGGCCACTCTCACCCTAAGGAGTTGTGGAAATCTAACAAGATACCAAATGGTGATCATGTGACCATGATATGATGTAACCATTATGAGCATCCAAATTTTGACCGAAATAGTGAGACAACCAGAACTTCAAGTGCCATTGTAACTTTGAGCAGTCACAGAACAAATGTCAATAAACAAGGACTACTTGTAATATCTATAGAAATCAAGAGTACAGTTAATAATAATGATGATGATGATGATGATGTTGGAAGGGACCTTGGAGGTCATCTAGCCCAACCCCCTGCTCAGGCAGGAAACCCTATACCATTTCAGACAAATGGCTGTCCAGTCTCTTCTTAAAAACTTCCTGTGTTGGAGCATTCATAGCTTCTGGAGGCAGGTTGTTCCACTGATTAATTGTTCTAAATAAGTTCTAGTGATAAAGTCAGTTTTCTGACTGACTACTAAACTATGTTTTCTCCTTAATCTCTTAGGAAACTCATCCAATTCTTGCAGATTTAAATTTCCACAGAATGTAATTTTAAGAATGCTATTCTACATTTGCCTGTTTTGTACTTGAGTGTTTTCTAATCACTTTTTATTCCTGGCAATTGCCTGCAGTAGTCTTTGTAGTCTTCTTGTCAGAAATGGTTTGCTCTTACCTTCTTTCTAGGGCTGAGAAAAAGTGATTGGTCCAAAATTACCCAAGTGGCTTTGTGTCTACAGCAGAACTAGAACTCACAGTCTCCTGATTTCTAGCCTAATACCTTAACTATTATCCCGTGGCCAGCTATGTATATGACTTTAAATGAGTGAGAGAGATAGGCTTAGTCTATCTATTGCTCTTGTCAAAGCAATTTTCTCCTTTTAGTTTCTATTCTTGAATATACTGAAAAAGATTTGCTTCTGTTGTATCTGTTGACACCCATCAGATGGATATTGACTCATTCTAATCACAATGGGTAAGTAACAGTATTTTAATTATCTTTTAAAATACAGTAGTGACTTGTAATACTTGGAGAAAGCTGAGAAAATGATCAGAACAAAATAGAAAGAACTTCTCCTTTTTTTCTCCCTTCAGCTCAACTTCCAATGCTTGTGCTGTAAATGCTATCTGATAACTGTTGATGCTTAAATATCCAATTATCCATTTTCCCACCAAAAGGTTTAAAATGCAATAAATCAAATGAAGCTGATAGCCACACCATCCATCATAAAAGTATATTTTTCATTTTTCTTTCCCATTAATGTTGTTTCTAAAGTTGCAATGAAATAAAATGCAATAAAATAAAACTATCTTCACATTTCAAGGTGTGGATCAGGGAGCAGATGGGGGGAACACGTGGAGGTGTGTGTGTGTGTGTGTGTGCATGTGTGTGTGCATGCGCAAAGTCTAGGAAGGGTTGGTAGTGGTTCCTTTCTCCCTCCCTCCCCTTCTCAGCAGTCAAGTGACTACTGGGTGGGGACCAAATGAGGGATTGTGAGAGTGGCTGGGAAACTGTCACAGAACATTAAAAATTAGAATCACTAGACCAGAATAGGTACCACTTATGTCCCTCCCTCCCTTGAATCCCTGCTAGCACAACTTCCCCAAATTTCCTTCTCTTGGAATTTTCAAATTCACCCATTTGAGTTACCTTGGTTCAAAAATTGCCCTGTGGTGCCTTGTTCCACCCAGTTAAAACTTATATATATATATATATATAGTCAAGTCTACCATGTGCCCTTTTCCATCCAGGTGCCGTTCCAGGGAGTTGGTTTGCTTTTGTTAGAATGAGACTGCCAGGGCTCTTCAGCAGCTGCTTGGCAATGGGACCTTTCAAACAGAAATGCAAGAAAAGATGCCAGTTCTGTCTATAGAGATATACATATTTGCAATCGATAGGGATGGGTAAAGAAACCGGGCGGGGTAGATGGGAAGCGCAATATAAAAGAACAAGCAGCCACACTGGCAACCTCTTCTCTCTTTCGCTGTTTCTCGGGCCGAGGTGGCCGCTAATCAAGAAGGGAGCCTGATTTGGTGCTGGGCACGCCTGCCTGCTTTCCTCTACCTGAGCTTGCTTCTGCAACAAAGGCCCAGCAGCCGGCAGTAGAGAGCACCGCGTCCACTTCCAGAGACAGCCAACGCCGCTTCCTTAGTTGGGGAGAAAGGTACCAGGAGCGGAGCCAGCAAGCTCCCTGACGTGCCCCCAGAGAGCAGGCAGGTGGCGGCACCCGGGGACCTGTCCTTCTGCCAACCGAGACCGCCCCTCATTTCCCTCTGACGGCTGTTGCAGCAGCAGCAGCAGAAGCCCAGCCAAAGCAGCCGCTCTCCGGGGGCGACTCCCCCTTTCTCTCTCTTACGTCTCCCCCTCCCCCGAGGTTCTTGTATGCAATCCCGCTCAAAAGCACCGCAACAGTCTCTCAACTTCGCGGTTTCCGCCGCGACGCAGGCGGGGGTGGACGCGACACCGAGGTGCCATTTAAGAAAAGAAAGCCTGAGAAGAGAGCAGAGGCGAGGGGCCGGGTGTGCGGGTGAGAAGGAAGATGTTCCCGAAGTCTAGGGCAGAGCTAAGGACATAAACGGATTTGAGAGGTCTTCCCCCTATTCCCACTTTTCCTTTCTCGCCTTCCATCCTCCCTCCCCACCGCCCCGCGGGCTTCAGACTGGGATGAGCAGGGAGCGGCGGCGGCGGCGGCCGTTGCCTTGCAAACATTGAGAGACAGCGCCTGTCATGTTTCTGTGCAACAGCCAGCTCCCTTCTCCTCCTCCTCCTTCTGTTGCTGTGCTGCATTGGGAATAGCCGCGTTGCCATTGAACGGAGGGACCGAGGCAAAGAGAAGCTCTGACCGAGCGCTGACAAGAGGTTTTGCTGCCGTTGTCTGAGGCAAAACAAAACAAGGAGGGATGCTGGTTAGCGAGGCGTGAGAGAGCGAGAAAGCGAGAGCGGGAGAGAGTGTCAGACTACAGAAGGAGCGGAGCTCGCTTGCTTCTCTCTTTCCACCTGCCCGGATGGCTGGATGGATCAAGAGCTGAGCCCGGCTGGCGAACAAACTTGCAAAGGCCGTCGGATGCCTTCGGGAGACGCCGCCGTTCTCGCTGGATGCCGGGACACCATTTCCGCCCGCGCCGCTTTGCACAAGGGGTGGGAGGGCGCCGAAGGCGATTGTTGGCGCGGCGGCTGCTGCTGCTGCTAACGCGATCCTGATGTCCGCTCCTTCCCGGGACTCAATGGCGGCGGCGGCGGCGGCGGCGGCAGATAGGAGCCCCTTGAATCCTGCCCAGGCTCGCTTAGCCTCTCCCACCATCTGATTGGATACGGCTGGGCTCTGCGTGGGACTGCGGGGCTGCCGCGAGGGCTCGGAGAAACCATGGGTTACTGCAGCGGCAGGTGCACGCTGATCTTTATCTGTGGCATGCAACTGGTAAGTGAGTAGCTGGCTGCTTCTTTGGCTTCCTTTTAATTGTCTCTGCTGATCCCCTCCCTCCGTTCCGAAGACTCCCCTGCGAAAGAAAGTATAAAGGGGGGGGGGGTTCAGAGGGATGTGCTAATGCGAGGAAAGCAGCAGAAATCAGAAGAAAGGTATGTAAAGTGTGGCAGCACTGTAGGGACTTGCTAAATGGATTTCACGTGAGGACGCGGTAGATTTTTGTTTGAGGTTCCAGTTCTATGCTCTTAACTCGGAGTGGGCTATGTTCTGAGTGTGGAAAGCATTGTTACAGTGTTAAAAAGTGAGACCTCTTTTCCACTGAAGGCCCACGAACTCGGAGAGATCTAGGATCTTTCTAAAGCTGAATGGTTTTTGAAAGGGAATTGGACTTCGGGAAATTGCCATAGAAGATGTAGTTTAGGAAGGCGTGAAAAGTTAACTTATCTTCAGGGAGGCTTAAAGCAAGAGACTTGGAATTGGTTCTTCTTAATTAAAACGGGTGAACGCTTTGTGGTCGTGATTATAAAGTGGCTTCAGATTATCAGGTGAGAGGCAGTGCTTAGGGATTAAGTTGTTTTAAAGTGGGTGGTAAAAGCTCAAATAACTGGACCGTGTAATTTTATTGGAATGATGAAACTGCATTGACCACAGATTGAAAAGGAGATAACTAGCAAATCAGTTTCAGTCTCTGACCTTGTGTGTCTGAAATTCCAACTACTGCAGTTTTGCTGAATACTTTGACTGGTAAGTGAAAAGATGTTTCAGAGATGCAGTTCGAATTAGCCAGTTTGTGAAGATATCTTGATTGAATATATTAGGCGGAACAGGTTGTGAAATAGTTTCCTACAATTGCAATTCTGTCCTATTTGCATGGGAGTGGATGATTTGGGCTTCTGCGTAGAGTCTAATATAAATGAGTGAGAAAAGCAATTAACCTTGAGAACAGGAACAAATTTTCTAATAGTTGGTAAGATACCATTTAAGGTGCTTTATTTTCTTGAAATGACAGGTGGTTAAAAAAATAGTCTGGGAGAAGAAAATGGCCAATGATAGGTGCTAGTCTAGGAAGGTGTTTCAGTGAATCTATCAACTCTCAGCTGCGTGTGGTGGTATCTAAATCTTGTTCAGAATAGTGTTTCTTTTGCTTATTTATATGCAATTTCTTGGAGAAATGCTGCCTTAAAAGTATCAATATTTGTTATATTAAACTGTTTGAAGAACCTAGAAAAGGTTATCAGTAGCATGTATTGGTTGGCTGTTTCAAATCTTTATTTTCTTCTTCTATTTCATGTAACCAAAAAAGTCAATATTCTGGTCTTGTCCTATGGAATCAAACTGAAGAATGAGTTAGTTCATTGTAACCAGATGTTTCTGGGAAAAAAGAGAATGCTATCAAAATGCTCTATTTCCTTCTTTGTCCCACACATCCAATATTATTGGGATTGGTTTCCTTGTCTTTTTGGCTCAACATAGAAGGACCTATGTACATTACCACCAATTAGTTTAAAATGTGCCAAAGTTTACTTGAACTGAAATGGGACATGACATAAAGTTGTAAAGTTTCCCTGTTTCAAAGTTTATGAAGTACAATACTAGATAAGGCCTGTAATATATTGTAAAACTTCCCTAATTTTTGAGTTCACGACATTATTTTAGCTCTCTTGGCTCCTGCTAAGCAAATCTTAGTGCCATATAGCATTGATCTATTAAAAGAGAGAGGAGAAAACTGACAGTTTGATAGTTCAATTGCTTTATATCCTTGGTCAACTATATGTTACATATATTCCAAATATTGAATACTGTTGAGAAATATTTTCTTCTTTATTGGATCACTTTTCATTGTTTACTCATGAATCATTTCACTGTGATTGATCTGTGCAAGACACTGATGCATGTGAGCATGTATTGTATTACAACGTTTATTATTTTTTATTAATGATCCCTGGAAGGGTTGAGAGAAACTTAACTGTTTTAGACTTTATATTTTTTCAGCATGCACTAAGAAATTAAAAATGTGTATAAGACAGGAATCTTCAGAAACATACACACATTGATTCAAATACATTAATTTATCAGGCGTTTTGTGTTTTTCTGTTGTTTTTTTGTGCAGTTGCTAAGTACATTTCAGAATTTCTGGACTGACAAAGACTACCTTCACAGAAAGAGATAAACATATATTTACTGTATGTATCCCTGTTCGTGGATTGTATGAGGCAATCTATGAATACCATACTTTTAGACCAAATGTTTATGATGCAATAAAAATTTTGTAGTTTGGAATTGTACGGGTGGAGATCAAAAAGTTATAATCTTCCACTTACATATTTTCCCACCACATCTTCTGCCTTTTTTTTTCTTGCTGTTAAAAATTCATTAAGGGAAAAAGAAGAGCTGCAAATTGACTCTTGATTGATAGTGCTGGTATGAAATCAGCATACCTAGGGGTAGCAAGGGAGCTGGACCAGGTCATCTCTGCATTCCTTCCATTAACTATGCTTGCTATGTATTCAGTTCATGATCAGTTGCTGAGAAACGCACCCCTGACAAGACAGATTATAAAATAAAACATAAGAAATAAAAATAGTTCAAAGACAAAACAAGATTTGGAATGTAAAGGGGTTCAAACATTCTCAAGTTTACATACAAACTGTTTTTCATGATTGCACTTTTTAAAAATGTACTTCATAGTATCAAGATATTAATCACTGATAGTTGGTATAAATTGATGAGATCAAAAGGTTTTACATTTATATATTTTATATTTTTAAAGATAACTAATATAAAGTAAAAGAATATACATAAAAATCAGAAAATAAAAATGGAATAGGAAAAATAAGAATGTAGTAAAGGAAAATAAATATATAAAGAATTCATCACAAGTATAAACAATTTTAGTAATTAATCAATGCATAAAATACAACAAATGAAGTCTTTTCCCCATATCCCCTTATCTATGAACAAATCCTTGAAACCTCATTGTTCAGTCCTGATCAGGAACAGTCCATTAAAGGTTACTGGAGATAATATATCTATTTTAACCTTGGTCAAATAAACCAATTTTATCTTCCTTTTACTTTTAACAATCTTGATCTTTAGTCCATTCAAGTAATAGCCTAGAATTCGATTTCTTTTCATTTTTTTCTTTGTCCCTTATTACAACATTCTTCAGAGCATTAGCAAACCTCTTTTGTAAACCTGATAAAATTATCTAGGTCATCATCTTGGTTTGTTATTTGTATATTTCTTCATCATCTTGGTTTGTTATTTGTATACCCATTTTAATTATTAAGACATCAGTTGGTTTCTTTTATATATTCAATATAGCATCTTTTTCTATGTAATTTTTGTAACCTGTCATTTTTAAATCCACATTCAGAACAGTCACAAACTTGTCATAGTCTCTCTATAGAGGCAAGCACTCTTAAAATTAACATCTGAGATCATTGTTCAAAAGTATCCTTCAATATATCTAATCTTGCAATATTTTTCCTCTTTTTTTATTGGTCACATTTAGTCAAATTAGAGAAATTTCAGTATTCTTGCCTTTTAATTGTAATCTTTAATTCCTTCTAGTTCTCCCGACTTACAGCCATTCATTTAAAGACCATTAAAAGTAATGATGGTGCTAAAAAAAGGGACTTATTTATGAGACTTATATACCGCTTTAAATGCAAACACTCTCTAAGCGGTGTACACCAGTAAGCAATGTATATATATATTTACATTGCCCCCAACAATCTGGGTCCTCATTTTACCTACCCCGGAAGGATGGAAGGCTGAGTCAACCTTGAGCCGGTGAGATTTGAACCGCTGACCTGCTGAACACAGTCAGCTAAAGTGGCCTGCAGTACTGCACTCTAACTGCTGCGCCACCTCGGCTCTTATGACTGGTCCTCACATTTACACTGTTGTAAAGTCCATGTGGTCACATTATCAACATTTGATAGCTTGGTAATTGGCATGTAGTACAATAGTTGAAGCACTCTAGTGTCATGTGACCTCCATTTCCAACATTCCCAGGGGGCTTCCAGCGAGCAAAGTCAATGCTTAACGACCGTGGGAATTGCTTAACAACTGTGGTGGTTCACTTAAAACCCCAGCAAAATAGGTTCACTTAATCACTTAGCGATAGAAATTTTGGTCCCATTTGTGGTTGTAAGTTAAGAACTACCTTAGTATCCAATCTTCAAAGTCTCATCCTATCATGTTTTTTAGAGAACTCAAACAACAATATTTTCCTATGGCAAAAATTTTTATAGTTAATTGCAAAATGTTATTTCAAATTCATATGGACCCTCCATTTGTAACTTTCCAAAATCAAAATTCTAATCCCACTTTTTCTGTTCATTTCAAAAGATTTTTTTTAAAAAAAATAAGCTTGTATTTAAAAAATTTTTCACTAAGGATTGAAGGACACTCATCTGGTGCTGTAAAGCAAGTTGACCCAAATCTTCCTAATAACTGAAAAGCAGTTAACAAGCAATATTTATAAGTGATTAGAAAAGGAAGTATGCAAACCCAGTATCTCTTTTGAGGGCACCGAATATGGTTTTAGCAAGATGGTTATTCTCTCATCTCCTAAAGCTCTAACCTCCGGAGATTACTGTGTTGCCATTTCCATGCAAGTAGCAAGTGTCTGGAGCACATAAGGATGATCTCAAGTCTTCTCCTTGTCCAGAGAAGAATTACTGCAAGCTCTTCATTCTTTTAATAGAGTCATCTTCTGTTTGCCATTTCTTTCATCTTAGTAGTTATAGGTTTCTCTTTCCTTGTTGGTTTATCTGTTTTGTTTTTTGTTTGTTTCTTTTTGCTTTTCTGCTCAGCTGCATTTTGCATATACTGGTTTTTACTGGTAAGTTGCCCAGAGTCATTTGGTAAAATAAAATAAAGGCATTTTTGGAAGAGGCTGTATAAAAAATTGTCAAAATAAGGGAAAATGCCTAAGAGCATGCTTCTGTCCATTTTGAGATTTGGGTGTCAAGAGAAACATAAAAGTTGAATTTGGTAGAGATTATATTGTAGTAAAATAAAAAGAGATGGGCTCAAGAATAAATGAGTGCTAAAGGAATAGAAATCAAATTAAAATTAAGTGACCAGTACAAGAACAGTACACCAAGATGATTTGGTCACGTAGAATAAATGAGTGGGAATTGTATCACAAATTGCCAAATCCAGGAAGAAAAAGTGAATGGGTTGAAAGGGAGGGCGAGGACTGAGTAAGATACAGTTGAGGGAGTGAATCAGATTTTCAAAAAAGGGGGTGAAGCTAAAGAATAAAAGGCAATGTATAAAGTGGTGCATGAGCTACTAGAAGCTGAGATGCCTTCTAAGATTAGATTTTGTTATGGAGAAATATAGTGAATGATGGTGATGTGAATTAGTTTCAATTAATAGTTCCTTTTCCTTTTCTTATGCCTCTTATTTCCTTGATTTATTATTTCTTTGTTCTTTTCTGAGTTTTGCTAATGTTGCTTATCCTGAAAGAGAACAGATTGATAAGATTATGATTGGCATGTCTTTTTTAAGGAGACAAATTGCTAGCCACTGAGATCATCTGCATGTATATATAGAAAATACTGGATTCAGAAACCCTAATGTGTGCGTACCTGTTTGTTTAGAGTAAGTTTATCCTTATCCCCAAATGTTGTGAACCTACATTGAAATCAGCAATGTTTCTACTTAGTTTTAAATTTATATTTAGCTGGTATATTCTCCAAATGTCTATTCATGATTTGCTACCATTCTAGACCTACCAGATGGAACCTTGAGGTATATATTGTGTATTACATATATTTGTAAGATTTTCAGTTTTCTTCAATTTTTTTATGGCTCTTTAAAAGCCCAGAAGTCAAGTTGGGATACTTATATTGTCCAATTATCAGATCCCAAGGGATAAAAATGATCTTAGAATATCCATGGATCAGTTCCTCCAATAAAAAGGACAGAAACTATTAAAACATTTGTTAAAAAAAATTCAGTGTTGGCAAATGATCTAACTCAATGCTATACTGATACTACTGGCATTGAAGATAATCAGTATGGCTACACTCTCTGTGTCTACTTATATAGGTTTTCCACTAGCTAATCCAATTAATTTCAGTAGTGTTGTAATAAATTAGACTAAGCCCAAACAATCAGTATCATCCAAAACTGCTTGGACTTGAAATGTTGCTGTAGGCTGAAAGATATATCCACCAAAAGAAACTACATTTTTTTTAATTGTATAATTGCTTGGAAAGTAAATGCAAAGGATTGAATGGTTCAGTCTTAGGCTGAAAAACAAATGCTGGATCAGTGAAAAATAGTCTTTTGCATATGGAAAATCAGCACAATATATAAATTACAGTAAAGTCTTAATTTGGTTTAGTCATAATTATATTGCTTGTGCTAAGAAGACAGTGAGTTAGAGTTGTGCTAGCACAATCTTGAAAGTGAATGTGATTATCTAGGCCAGAATTTATTTCCATCTAATAGGGGGGCGTACTGCTGATTAGCTATCAGTAGGTTGTCTGCATGTGTCCTGTGAGCTGGCTGGGTGGACTTTCCACCTCATGGAGAAGCATCACTCTGTCTTGGCAGAGTTGAGATGGGCCCAAATTTGTCCGCTCCATTAACAATGCATTTATATAAGCAGGGCACAGGCATGAAAGCTTATGTTACAGAGTGAAGCAGCTGTTCTAGCTTGGCAAAGTAAAGCAAAGTACTTCAAAGCCTCATTGAAATAGAACACCTATTCAGAGATCTGCAGAGTCCCACAAACAGTTACTGGCCTTATGTTCCAAGAAATAATTGAATTATTTTAGGGAGATTATACTATTCTGCAAGTTGCTAACCACTATGATATCTTGTACTAGCAGATTCCAAAGCTTTCCTGTCCTTGGTTGCATATCAGGAAGCTTGATTGTATCCAGGGTGAATAATAATCAATGATTTTTTAAAAAGTTTTTTTTAAAAAAAAATCAGATTTTTTTATTTAAATTGGATTTTTTTGATATTTATTAAATTTATTTTAATAAAATGCAGCATGCCCAGAGTCATGTGATTTATATTTGGATGCTTGGCAACTGATTCATATTTATGATGGTCACAGTGTCCCAGGGTCATGTGATCCCCTTTTGCAACCCTTTGACTTTGCAAAGTCAATGGCAGGGCTGCTGGTGGCCAAGTGCTAAGGCGGGACTTCCTCCCTCTTTCTCATTCCCACCTCCTTCTGAAGGAAGAATTTGACCTCCCATATTTTTCCTCTTCCATATATTCATCAAATAAGGAAAAGCTTCCAGAGACAGAAAAGAGAAGCCATTGAGGGAACTAGCTTAAAAAGGCACATTCCCCTTTAAGAATTAGCTACTGACTAGAAAGGAAAGTTGAGTGCAGACGGCACTTAAGGAAGAAAAAAAATATTGTAAGTATTGGAGCCTCTCCAAATGGCTCCATTCATAAGTAAAGGAAAAAATAAGTAAAGACAAAATCCATTCAGGAGAAAAATACTTCAAAATCCCTTGCAGCGAAACGTACAGATAACAATAGCAGAACAATGGAAACTAACACCAGACATCAGCCATCAGTCAAATAGAAATTGCCAAACACTCCTTAAGAACACAAAGCCCTCATTGCACAAATACCAGAACTTCAAAGTCACAAAAGCACATAAGAATCCTTCCACTCTCCATCTCCCTCCCTCCCTCCTCTGTGCCTCACCTCCAGCCATTGCTGCCTTTTTTCATTCCTCTTGGAGGGTGACCCCTCCCCCACTGCATTTCTTGCCTGTTTGCTGCTGCCAGCACAGATGGCTGCCACAGCAGTTGTAGATTGGCTCATGTCCGGCCTGCTTGATCTCCTCTCCCCCCAGCCTCCTTCTCCTCCTTCTTTCTCTTCGGTGCAGCTAGAGCTGACTCCACCTTCTCCCAAGGCTGCTTCTTTTTTCTCTCTCTGCCTCTCCTGTCCAAACTGTCTCCTTTTATAGCTCTCCTGTCTCTGCCCCCTCTTCCTCCTTTCTCATGGGGGAGGGTGAGACAGAAGTGAGCCTGGGGCCTTTGACTTGCCCCAGCCACTCTGCAGCTCCAGAGGACTCTCTGACAGTAAGTCCTTGCCTGCACTGGCTTTTTTCCTCCCCCACTATGCTTGGCTAGACAGGGCTGCGTACCACCTGCCACTTATTAATATACCACAAGTGGTATGTGTACCACTGGTTGAAAAGCCCTGATTTAGATCATGATTTAAATCATGATTTAAATCAACTTGATTTAAATCAAATCCACCCTGATTGTATCACTTTGGCTTCCAATTATGAGAATAAACAAATTATTTATCCACGACTTCATAATTTTACATGCCTCTGTCATATTATGACTCATACAGGATTACTTAAAAAAATTAAAAGCCATCAAAATTATACTCTTTTCTCATCATGGTTTATTTTCTCTGTCCTCTCCCACATCTTGGGCTGTTTAATATTAACCTTCTTGAGGAAGCTGGCTGGGTGACTTTAGACAGGTCACTCTCAGCCCAACTCATCTCACAGGGTGGTTATTGTAGGAAATATAGGAGGAAGATATATTAGATATGTTGACAGCCTTGAGTTATTTATAAAAATAACAAATATGGGATATAAATTAATGTCCATAATATTCTACACAGGTTTGTATACAGATGTTTTGATATGGGTAGTTTTATTTTTTATTCCTTTTATTAATTGGGTTTAGAATTTGCCTTTTTAGTAGAAGCTGTACATTGATTTCAGTGTTTCCAGTAGATATTTGTCATTTTCTGATTATCCACAGAGACTCTATTATATATATATGTTTTGTTTTAAAAATTCCATTGTGGTTTACTTTGTACTTGCCAGTGCTTAACGATTACACTAGTAGGAAGGTGTGAATCTGAAGAGAGTTGTAAAGTCTATTTTGTCATAGTAAAGCATCCTCTAGATGAAATATAGAGGCAGGATCCTTCTACTTCACTTCCAGTACCTTCCTTTAAATGTCAGTTTGAGATAGAGATCCCCTGTTTATTTTCTCCAAGGGAGGGAGATTCAAAGAATTATTGTTTTTTGGGAGGGTCCACAACTTATATGAGGCAGCATATTGGTGAACAGTAAATAATAAGAACATGTGGGCTACTCACTTTTATGAGATTATTTGGAGATTGATTTTTTTTTTTCATGATCTGTAGCCTTTGTATATGGACTATGCAAATCCTTCAGACTGGTTGCTAAGGAATGCGTGGGAGAGCATATGCAGCACCTCCCTTTAAATAATTAAAGCAGCCGAGTCTTTTTCCAGAATCCCATAGCTGTTTCAGAAGCTGTCCTATGCATGGACAACCACTTTGTTTTCAGCAACTAACAATTATATAAGTGAATGAAGCACAGTTACCATTTTTGTGGCAGCTCCTTAACTGTATCTTTAAGTATAGGTTACATACAGACATTAAGAGGTGACAATATATATTTCCAAGCTGTGAAAATCTTTTTAACTGCTGATATCTGTAAATTATATTGCTATTAAATATGCTGAAACAGTCCAAGCTAGAATGTCATGTTCTTTCTAATCTTACTTAGCTAGCAACTTTTTTAACCAGAATTCATTCTATGATCCATATGTTATCTTTGCTACTTTATTTTGGGATAATTGTACATGTATTTCTGTTTTTCTGGGCAACATATTGTTCTGATTGAACTACATCATACAAAATTTAATGCAAAGGCTCTAAAAATAATCTTTGAAAATGTTCTAGGTTATAGCTTTTAAAATTAGAATTCTTTAATTTAGAGTACTAAACTGTTCTAAATATCTAATTTACCCCTGATTTAAAATTGACTTGGTAATTAATTTATATAAAATTTTTAAACTTTATTGTGGTTTTATTTGTTTTCTAGGCTTATGGCTCACCAGCCATTACTGACTCAGAGAGGCTTACTGGTCTCCATAATAGCAACAGCATAAATACCACAATATAAAAAATAGTAGTCCAAGGAACAACAATTACAGAATTGCTTTTCAGGAGAGACTAGGATAACCCACTCAGTCTTTGAAATCTTGCTGTTTAAATCTGTTTCAAAACAGATTTCAATAAAATTATGGAAGAATGGTAGAGACAGACTTGCCTGATATCAGGTGGAGTGCTCTTCCAGAGAAAGTGGATAAGTATTGACAAAGTCCAATCCCAGGATTATCTGCAGATGACTTTTTGTGAGAGTTTGAAGAAAGAGAGAATTCCTTCTTCTAGTTTTCAACAAAAGATCAGAGATGACTGGGAGAAGGGGATCCTGCAGTAACCAAATCCTGAACCATAAAGGGCTTTGAGGATGACAACCTGCGCGATAAATGTATTTATTTTATATCTCTTGGAAATAAACCGATAACCAGTGTAATTCTTGAAGCAGAGATGTTACATGAGTAAATTGGCTAACAATAATTGAATTGTTCAACATTTGCAGTCTGATGCAATTTCTGGGAAGTCGTCAAAGGCAATTCCATGTACAGCACATTTCATTATTCCAAATAGGAGGTGAGTGAAGCATAACCCTATCCAGAGCCAAAGATAGACTACCAGTTGAAAGGCTTCTGCACAAAAATATATTCAGTCTTGTGAAGTCTAATGGTTATTCCCATCCAGACCCTCATAGTCTCCAAAGACAGAACTTTGGCTTCATCTTCTTCAAGGCTCAGAGTTGAGATACATAATTAATTGTCATCTATGTACTGATTCAAATCTGACTTTATATCATTAGATGATATTGCCCAGTGGCTAGAGGAAGGAGAATGTGTCACCTCAGTTGGGGATCCTAAGGGTTGATATCTATTCCCCTCCACGGATTGTAATCACCCACTTAGTTTTGTAAATAGTGTCTTCTTTCTTACTTTCATAGATAGTCCAGAGGCTGCCTTAATCATTGATATTAAAACTGCTGAGAGATCAAACAAGTCCACAAGGATTACATTCCCCTTATCCTAGTATTTCCATGTTGTCCACAAAAGCATTCAGTGTGGATTCAGTTCTATGGTATATCTGAGTCTGTACCTGACTGAGAAAGGTCTAGAGCCCTGATTTTGTTAATAAAGTTATGGAGCAAGTTTTGCCTAATGTTTTGCTTGCATTGTGGAAAGCAAGTCATGTTACATGATTTGATTTATAATGTCCTAGGCAAGTAACAGAGCAATTAATGATGGTATGTTAGTTGTTCTTATTGTACAATCCTGCTTTGTCTGAAGCTTCAAAATGCTCATTTAAACAAGTAAGAGTCCATGTCTTGATAACTATTGGAAGAACTTTATTTGCTTTTTAGCTAGTTTTAGTACAAAATACATATTAGCTTTATATTTTTTCCTCGTATAAGTTTTTTTTTAGTTTATAGTATACAATACAATGAAAATACAAAATAAATAGCGGAAAAGATAGGGAAGGGAAAAAGAAATAGGAAAATGAGGGAAAGAAAAAAAAAGGCATTGACTTCCGACTTCCTTTGGTGCAGTAAAATAGAATATCAACATCAAACTTCAACTTTTTACTTTTATCAAATAATATAAACTAGCCATTTCGATAACATCAAATCTGTCTAATGGGTAAAGCCCAAAATCAAAGTTTCATTTTTTTCTGCCTCAAGCACAAAGTCCATGTAGCAAAAAAAGTTTTCGTATTCTTTTATTTAATCAGTACAGTCAATTTAGTGATCTCTGCTAGCTCCATCAGTTTTTGCAACCGTTCTGCCATTGTGGGAATCAATGTAGTCTTCCATTTCTGAGCGTAGAGTAATCTTGCTGCTGTCAACATATATAACATCAAAGTTCCATATTTTTTTCCCAGGTCTTTTTCCATTAGGCCCAGCTTTATCTTTTTTGTTGTTGTTGTTATGAGTAGAGTACAACCTTGTGAATTCCCATAAAAGAAAGTATTTTTGTATGTAATGCGATGTCTATGCAATTTGGGAATATCATCAGAAAGTTTTAATTTGTAGAGAAGACAATTCAAGTATTTTTATATTACAGTACTTTTGTTGTAATTCATGCATTATGGACAATGGCATATTTAACACAGAGAACAATAGTTTATTCTCTGTACACAATAGGTATATTTTAGTGTCCAGTTATATAAGAGCTATGACATAATCCAATTTTATTTGAAGTCTACAAGCATCTTCATTTCTTTAGTTTCTTTCATTGTCATAATCAGCATTTCCCAATGTGAATCCTTGAGTCTTAAGACTGCAGCTACATTTTACTATTGTATTTGTTTATTTAAGACAGAAAAAGTATACACCACTTAATTTATCAGGCTCACATGGATAAGAAGTAGTTTGTAACCAAAATCCATACATAATATAAATAAAACAAAAAAGCTAAAATACTTTATCTTGGTGTTCTGGAGTTCCAAACATTTTAAAAGTATTAGCTTGGAAAAGTTGGCTCCTAAACTATTCAAGCCCTATTGTAGATTGCAGCCTGCAATGAAATCTTCTGGATAATGGGTAAGCTATAAATACTTTAACTATATATACATTTCTGCTATCCTATGAATGTTTCATTAGAAGATAGACACTTAGAAGTAATCCAAAACTCTTCAAAATGTTATATCACTAGGAATGTACATATATATACAGTATATAAGTATATACAGTATATTGCTTCAGTTTTCTTGTTTGGGATATTTTGCTAACAGGTAAAGCTCACAATGAAGATAGCTATAACTGTGGTTGTGATATAGGAACTGGGAACTTGCTCTAAGTCATTGCTCTTAGAGGTGCATATTCAGTGACACTCTCTTTGTGTTTGTATATATGTGTTTTCCAAAACTGTATTAAATTTCAAATCAAGATAAAACATAAAGACACAGGAAAAATGTTTATTTAAGTACCACATGGTGTGGCTGTTTTATTCTGTGAAATGTATTTTCTTTATTCTTTTTAAATATAAGCTTCCTAGAGTCACTTGGCAAGTGGATAGATTTTAAACTAACAAATTATAAGTTAATGACCTGGAAAGTTAAGAATTTATTTTATGTCCTTTCTTTGTTTTAGAGATACCCAGAGGAGATTATTTTTTGACTCTATTGACTCTTCTCCTGATGGTCTAAAGTAAGCTAGGTGCTAAGATTTGCTTATTCCTGTAATGTATTTTCAGTAAATAAATCTTTCTCTTATAGTTGCAAAACATAGTTCACTAAACATTGCTTGGTTTTGAGTCCCCATAATGCTTGCAAACACAACACGCATACCACCCCGTGGGTTTTGACTCTGGCTTATTCATAAAGAAATAAGTGCCTGATGTGCATGTGATGAGTAGACTTGGAGCTGCTAGATTCGTTTTGGTCATCCCTGCTGGCAGTATGATCGAAGGAAGACAATCAAATAGCATGCATAAGCAAACTAGAGCATGCTGTTTCCCAGGCAAGTCGAAGCCTGAGGACTTCTGGATTTTCATTACACGCAATAGTAACTCTAGCTCTGTTCTGTTACTTTTTGTAAGCATAGTTTGGGTAGTTGCGTGTATTAATATGCTACTCCCAAACTAGACAATGTCAGATCTCCTAGTTTTAAAAAGTTGATTCAAATGCTGTGCATCCTTTATTTGACCTAGAAGATCATTAGAACATATAGTATCTTACTGGTAGAAATTACATTTAAAAAATGAAATGGCCCACTTTTGTTTTCACTAAAAAGTAAACATCCATAGTGTTTACTATTTCCACATATATTGCACTTATGCATTTTTAATAATTTTTTGATTTCAGTTCATCCATTACTTATGAGAAATGTTTATCAGTTTATAGCTCTGCGAAGGTTCCAACCAAACCTGCATGCATATTTTACTATATATATTTTAGAGTTCTTTATTTTATATTTTTTAAAAAATAATTTTTCTATCTAACTCTCTTCTGGCATTGTGGTATAATAAGAGTAAAGATAAAAAAAATCTTAATGGGAAATAATATGATCTGCATGCAAAGATTTCCAACTTTCTAGCTTATTCAATTATTTTTTTAAAAAAACTGAAGAAGATTGTGACATCAGTATTTTATCTTGGGGAGATAATTGCTTGTAATCCTGGAGAATTGTAAATAGGGAAAGTGGATCTATAGAGTTAGGTGAGGTGAATATTCTGGGTTTCCTTTTTGGACAAGGAGAGAAGTCTGAATGTATCCGAATATGATGCCAGGCACAACATTTTGTGTAATAGGCAACTCTTTGAAACTGGTTTAATCCTTAGCTACATGTGTGGTGTTACCGTGTCTGTATCTGTGGATAGGGGAATGGAAATTGCATTCTCATTTTTATTAACTTCTAAAACTTCACAGATTCGCTTGCATTGGAAAATACAAGCCTTTTTCAGGAGAGTTTATTTGTGTTTTATTTAATATAGTTCTGTAAACGTAGAACATTTTTCCCTATCATAACTTGTATAATTTAAAAAAGAAAAAATGCTATACTGTAGAACATTCCTCATCCATTTTAATGTGTGTATATGTGGGGATGTTAATTAGCCCAGGAAAGAATGGAGAAGGATAGATAGATTTCTTTTTAAGAGACTTTCACATTTCTCTTCATGGCATAAATATAGACTCAGACAGATCAAGCTTTATTCTTATTATTTACTATAGAGTAAATTAGAGTCGCCTCAGAGTGTGAGATGGGTGGCTAACAACAACAACAACAACATCTCAGTGAAGTACATTTGAATTATATATGCATTGTATACAACTGAAGCATGTAGTTTCAGTATGGCATGGCAACTAAGCTTGTTTTTTAAAAATGGCATATAATAGTAGGAAAATCTCAAATATTAAAAAACTTAAAATAGGTATTTTTAAACAATGTTTGCAACTATTTTTTATGGTATGCTTGTTTATATGATTTATGAGTTTTCTACCTGAGAGAAGAAAGCTTTATTATTTAATAGGGCAATGCAAAATATTTGGAGGACTTCTTTACATCGTAAGTGAAACATGAATGTAGCCATGAACTCTGCAAAGAGCATTAACATGCACTGTTATCTGAAATTCCTTTTGTTTGTGGACTCTGAGGAAGTGGGTAGAATACTACTATAGGCTTGATCTATCACACATAAGGCTGGGAATCACCAACAAACTGAATCTAGGAGATTATAAATGCCTCTCTTTGTAGGAAGCTATGGTGTGTCCTCTTTTTACGAAGACTTCCTTGGAACTAATGGTGCTTGATACAGCTTTCCATTTTTAAGCAAGATTATTAAGTGGTGTAAGGATTTAGCTGCAGAATATAGTAGAGGAAGCAGATTACCCGAGCCATTTTCAGTAAGGATTAGGTGTGGGGATAGGGTAGAAATGACCCTGATGATAGATGATCTTTGTTGGGACCTTAAATGGGATAGTGCATCCCTCTTGGTCCTATTAGACCTCTTGGTGGCTTTTGATAGTGGCAACCATGGTATCTCGGATCTGTGAAGGCTGGGAATTGGGATTGTCATACAGTGGTTCCATTCTTATCTCAGTGAGAAGTTTCACTCAGTGGCAAAGGCAGTTGAAGAAGAGGTTTACCTGTAGTTTACTTTTGTGGGTCCTTTACCTCTTGCTGATTAATCTTAAGGAAGGTGCTGGGAGAGATTGTCCAGTGGTTCAGGGTCTGTTATAAACATTTTGGTAATATTTACATTGACATTGTTCCCCAGGGCTGAGATGAAGATACCATGGAAGCTTGTCTTAATGTGTGGTGGCAATGAGAATCTAGATGGGACAAAACAGAATGAAACTGATCCCTAGCAAAATGGTTATCTTTTGTCCAATAGAGTTCTTTCTCAACTGCAATGCTTTGTCTCTAGTAAGTGGTACTGCTCTGAGGTCCATAATTTGGAGTTCTTAAACTTATGCCTGTCTTTAATTGATACACTAGTTGCAGCCTTTCCTGAAGTTGGGGGCATTACCACTGGGACTTGAGATTAAGTCCTTTTTGTCTATTTTAGCAATATTTGATGTGTGTGTAGATATGTGTGTATAGTTAGTTAGATTTGAGGTTCCTCTCTAGGAGTGTTGTAGCTATGTTAATCATCATGGGTGCTATATTCCTAGCACTTTCTTCTTTACAGAACTGCTATTTAAGGTAAGTATTAGGAAAAGATCCCACTGTGATCTTCTCTGCCACCAAGGCACTCTTAAGCAAGTATTTTCTTCAATTTCAGTGGATTCTTGTGCAATATGAGGGAAAATAATATTGATTACTTATGCAAGGGTTTGATTGGATTTCAATTAGTTAATGCATATGAAACCCTCAGTGTATTTGAAAGCACTATCCAGTATTAAATATTACCATAACTGAGCTACAGTATATTCAAAATAAATGTGGATTGACTTAGTGCTTAAGCAGTAGAAATTTCCCATCTGATCCCATCCCATGCTCCAATCCTCCAGAATAGATTTGAAAATATCTGAGCTGATTTAGGACAAAGAGATATTTTTTTGTGGCAAAGGAACAACAGTTAAGAGTAGTATAGAAGATAGCTTTATTATCACAAATGTGATGCATTTTAAATTGAGAATCTTGTTTTTCTAAAGAAGTTACTTCCTCCTATCCATTAATTCTCACGAAGGCTTTTACCTATGTATTAGCTGTTTCTCTACAGCACTGTTTCTTTCATTGTATTTTAGATAATTTATAATGAAATACATAAAGGGGTAATGTCCTAACCTAGACTATTTATTAAACTATTTTTTCATCTTTTAAGAATATCCTTCACAGATCTGGTAAATGCTGGGTAATTTTGATGCATTACAATTTGGTTTATCCATTGCCACAATCCTCTTTTTTTGTTTATACTTTGGTTTTCTTTGAAAACTGTTTCTTTGAGAACTATTATGATGAACGTTTGGCAGCATATATTTTCTTTAATATTGTAACATATAAGACTATGAGGTCCTAATCAAAATTAAACATGAAGCAAATTATGCAGCTCACGACACAGCAATGAACACCAAAATATTAATGTTCTTCTCATAGATTGTCCTGCCTTCCCCCCCCAAAAAAACCTCTCCACAGTTAATATTGAATATTTTTCACCTAATTATGCACATAGCAGACAAGGATATAGTGATTTCATTAGGATAAATGTACACACAACTATACTAGAGCTAATGCTGGCATAATGCAATCGTCATTCATGATTATCTAGCAGCCAATCAGAAACTCCCCAAAATTTGCAAAATAAAATAGCAATTTAGAACTACTTTAAGTTTCTTAGTTAACTACCATCTTGGTAATTGCTGATAGTTTACATCAGGGGTTCCCAACCAGGGGTGCTCACACCCCCTGGGGGTGCAAGATGATATTCCAGGGGGTGCGAAAACTTGGGTTTTCAAAATCATAGTGTATATGGATAATTCATTGCTGTTATTTTAAACTTTTTTAAGGGCTGCAAGAATATACCAGAAGTGTTCTAGGGGTGCAGGGTATAGAAAAGGTTGGGAGCCTCTGGTTTACATTATCTTAACAGGAAGATCCACTACTAGCTTCATTATAGTGACTGAATAACCCAATCCAATATGTACATATAGTCCATCCATAGTACTCACTGTGTCCTGTTGAGTTAAGAGTCTCTATATATTGCTACTGAGCCCCCTGTTACTTTTCAAATTACAATATTCTGCATAACAACTGGGACCTTTGTATGATTTAGCCTAAGGTTACTTTGTAGGAAAAAAAGTATTGCAGCTGAGGTCTTTTGTTTCTAACAGGGAAAATTATTTATCACTTACAGTATGTAGTATAAATATATATTTATATATTTTACTCATTTGTGTCAAGCTTTCCGAGATGTTATTTGCAAAATATATGAATATGATTTGAAAGCTGGCAAGTAAGGATTAGAAAGGCCAAGTTCACATTTATTTCCATGTAAAGGCAAATTCCACATTTGATATCACAGTGCCAAAATCAAGAGGGTGACAAGCTGTATAGCAGTGATAGCAAAGGTCATGATGCAAAGCAGGAATTGGGAAGATGGATCAATTCCTAAGCAGCTTCTTCATAACTTCAAAAACCAAGGAAGATGGAGGAAAAACCCAAGAATCAAAATCTAGAGATTGTGATTGACTTCTGTGATGAGTTCATTGCCTACAAAGTCTGGTATTGCAATCTGTCTAGTATACTTGGACTTGAATGTTGATGAAGATGAAGACATAGAACCAAATTGTAGGAAGCTTAGTTTCAGTCCACTATAGGTGCTCTGCCCCAGCCATACAGCTTGGTAATAAAATAATATTAAAAATTCAAGAATGAATAAATTTTGTGTTGAATGTATGCTAATCAAATTAAATTTAACTCCACTAATCTTCCTGTAAAAATCTAAATAAATAGGATTTATTCAATTGAAATTCAATATGTTTCATGTGAAGGACTGAAATCTAAAATGTTGACTCTGTCCATATCTTTCAGTCTGAAACTATGCTTGATAAGTACTTCAACTGCAGAACCTTTGGAATGAATTAATAACTGCTTAACACTAATACATATATCTGAATTGTAGCACAATTAGATATAATGTGTGTTAAAGTTTCTTCTTCTGTTTCTCTGACCTGGATACTACAGTGTCCGACCTTATTGACTTCCATTAGATTATGTGCTTGTCCTCCTTTAAGCATAAACTACATGGTACAAGCAAATGCATACCATGGCAGGATAGTTGGCTATTCCCTTTAAGGTAGAAAAATTGCTGCCCGTGTTGGCGATTAGAAGTAAAATGAGACAAGGAGCAAGGAAATTGATACTTAAGCTTTTCCTTGTCACTTGCTCCAAACCTCCACACAAGTGTCTTTCTCCCAAATATAAAACTCTTGGGATAGAGGCCAAGCAGTCAAGCTGGAATAGAGAAGTTACTGGCAAGAAAAGATTGCTCCTTGGATTTCTTTCCAAATCATACAATAGGAATAAGAAGTGACATTTTCTCAGTTGAAGGGATTAGTGGCCTACCTATCCATATGTAATGGGTACTCTGACCTTAGTATTCTGTTACAAAGGATTAATTGAATTTCCTTTACTGTTAAGCCGTGATAGTAGCTTTTGTTGTGAAGCCCTGAAAGGAGAATGTGATCCTAGCTACCCTTAGTGTCCCTTACTATCCTCTTGAAACTGAAAGCATGTTTGTTGAAAAGGAAGAGTGAGTTTTATAAACATGAACACCTGAAATGAGTAGCTTTGGATGGACCAAAAACTGAAGGATTCCCTGTTCTTCTTTACAGTTAAGTTGTTTATTCATGTACATCCCCAGTAAACGACTACTTTAACTGTTTAATCTTCATCTGCGTGTTATGTCACAAAATTTTGCCATAGTTTTCCTTTGCATATAAATATTGTTAGTTTATGTTTGGAATGAGGTCTGAAATTTCTCTGAGTCAATATACTTGTTTTATTTATTATGGGAGTTATAAACGGCCTCACTCTAGGTGGCATATAAAATCAGTTTTATCACAAAATATAATATAGGTAGTATTATACAACCATTTATTTAGTGGCTGTTCGAAGTTGCAGTGGTACTGAAAAAAAGTGATGTTGCCATTTTTCACAGTTATGACCATTGCAAAGGCTCATGGTTACTTGATCAAATTTTGGATGCTTGGCAACAGGCTCATATTTATGATGGTTGCAGTGTCCCACGGTCATGTAATCACCTTTTGTGATCTTCCGACAAGCAAAGTCAATGGGGGAGCAAAGTCACTTAACAACCATGTCGCTGACTTAAAAACTGCAGTGATTCACTTAACAACTGTGGTAAAAAAGGTCGTAAAAGGGGGCAGAACTCGCTTAACAACTGTCCCACTTAGCAAAGGAAATTTTGGGTTCAATTGTGGTTGTAAGTCAAGGGCTACCTGTAATTAAAACAAAAATTGTAGTCAGAGGAAGTAATGGCATGTATCTTCTTTTAGCTGCTTGTGCCCATTGTTGACATTTTTTCTCATGAGATGTGCTTGCATGAATATTGAATATTCCCTCTGATACTATTGTTACTAAGTGGAATTGTTCTACAGCTGTCTTCATATATCCCTGTACTGTACATAGAGTTTATATTTTCATTTATTCTTAAATTATTTGGTGCTGTTGCTCTCTCCTACTGCTGGAGCTCTCACTGCTATGTACAAAGAAAAAGAAAGTGAAAAGGTTGATAAAAGATATTCACTGTAATCATTGCCTCATTCTCACAGTTCTATTCAGCCCAGTTCAACTTCCAACCAAAGGTTGTAGTAAAGGAGCTCACACTTTCCAAAAACACTTTCATGAAATGGTCAGTGATTAACAACAAGGCATTAAAATGTACTTTGATAGCTTACCAATAGATGTTAACTGATCACTGTTCCCCAAAATGAAAATGATTGGATGTAACTACTTCCAAAATGACATATAATAAAAGCAATAATTCCAAGTCTGTTTCTTAATAGAAGCACTTTATTTATGAAGATCTACATATTTAATATATCATATGGCAGTTTGTATTTTTCATTCATATGTCAGTATTCAGAAGCATTTTGTTCATATTTTTTGTACTTTGCTGAGTACATATCCCAATTCCCACTTAAACAGAAGGGCTCAGAGGTCAAAAGGCAACCTGTTGTGTGATTGTTGCTTAATAGAATAACTATCATACTATTAGGCCCAAACCACAGTGAGATCCAATCAAGCCCAATCCTTTATTTGCTTATACCTAAAGGGCAGAACCTTGCCAAACGAGAGCTATAATCTTGTAGCCTGTAGCTACATCTTGGAAGATTCTAGGGTATGGCAATTGTGAACCTTTTTCTCACTCCCCCATCCATTTTGGGACGGGTTTACTGTCTTCTCTCTGACCACTGCCCAAATTGCATGATTTGGAGAAGGAATGGCACATGTGATTTGGGAAATGAGACTTCCGAAATACCCCAGGAATGGTGCAAGGGAAGGAGGCTATGGTGTGTGCAAGTGAAGATGGGAAAGACGGCTTGGTATGAGTAAATTTAGGAAGAAGGAAGACATGGTGAATGCAAGGTAGCAGAGGATGCAGTGCGAGCGAGTAAAGGAGAGCAAGAGGGTGCAGTGTATGCATGTGAGCAAAAAAGGCAAGTACCATACAGTACATGTATCATAACCTCCTTTTTTAGGTACATGTAAGTGAAAGAGGATTCAGGCCAGGGCAAGTGAATGAACAAGAGAAGGAGGCCATGGTGAATGTGTGCAAGCTAAGGTGGAAAGGAGGCTATGATGCATGCATGTGAAGAGGCAAGAAGGGCACAGTGCATGCAACTGAGCAAAGAGAGGTCAGCGTAGGTGGGGGGAGACTTACCTGAGCAATTTGCAATGTCCCCTGCTGACTCCTCCATTGACTTTGCTTAAGGGAAGGTTGCAAATGTGGCCATATGATTGTAGGGTGCTTGGCAACTGTTCATAAGTGTAAACAGATTGCCAAGTGCCAAGATTGTGATCATGTGACCATGGGGGTACTACAACAACTGTAACTTTGGGCATGAGTCATAAATCCCTTAGTTCAGCGCCATTGTCACCAAATAAATTATCTTAAGTTGAGGATTGCCTGCAGTCAGAACAAGTATTGTAATCTAGTTAGTATTTGCTATAGTGCTACAAAGCTAACCTTTTGAATTTTGGAGTATTTATTACATTTTTATATTAAAAAATTTCAAAATACAAATTAAGGATTACAATTGTTTTCTGATTGCTTTTGGATGTGAATAATTAACAGTCTGGGAATACATCCTAACTATTGTCATCTGTGAGTATATTCACAATGCATCTTTGGTAGAAAATACATAAAATGGAAGAAAGAATTAACAAACAAAAAAGCTTTTCACTGATCAGAATATCAAGCTATTGTGTTTTGTGTTTCCCAGACAAATTGTATTGTAAATATTAGTGATTTTTAACATTTTATACAAGCAATGTGTATTTTATGTTTATTTCCTTAATTATTGTAATTGGAGTATATTCTGTTTGAGTCTTAAGATCCCTGTTCATTATTGTTATGGTTTTAATGTATTGTCTGTAGCCTAAAGTAGAAATTATGTTGATCTATGTGTAACTATGGACATAAAAATGTTAATTAATTGGAATGAGAGATACATGCCTTTCTAATGAAGATATTTTCATTTAGGTAGAAAATATCCTTTTTTCTTGAATGTGGAAGCAAAAAAACATTTTCCCCTTACAATTTTGTAAATTTAATTAATGGGCTAATTCCTGTGATAATCACAAACATTTTTACATTATATACTGGGAATTTCCATTATTTTATTAAAGATCTAAACTAGAAAGATTGTCAATAAATGTTCATGCCATTTCAAAGTTTGCATTTCAATGCCACTATCTGTAATTTCAAGATCAAAGATTTTTTTGATAACTTCAAATATTTCTCATAAGAATAGGTAAATATGTTACTAACCTAAGAAATAGGTTGTCTCTGGAAGTACTTGGTTGACTTTAATCATTGCCATATTTCTAATTGCTTGTTTTGCAGTCTTGCATTTATATAAAAGCATTTGAGTTAAGAGAGAGCTAAAAGATAATCATGCAACCTTGCATCAGTGCACTGCAAAATAAGATACTTTGAGTGCAAGTTAGTGGTAGACAGTGATCAAATGTGAATATTTATTGATTGTATAGAAGTAGATCTTGCTTATTGACTGCTTTGTTTAGCAACCATTCGAAGTTACGATGGTGATGAAAAAATAACTTTGCAACTACTTCTCGCATGAACAACCATTGTACCATCTACATGATTACGTGATCAACATTCAGGTGCTTCACAACTGGTGGGCATTTATGGTTGTTACATGTTTCTTGGTCATGCAACTGCTGTTTGTGTGTTTTATAACCAGTTTCCTAAAAGCAGAATCAATGAACAAGTCAGCAGTAAACTCACAAGACATGGTGACATAATGTCTTGCTTAATGATCTAGGGTGATTCATTTAATGACCCCAGGGAAAGTCAGGTGATGTTTCACTTAGTCACTGTGTTGGTTAGCGACAGAGTTGCTGGTTTCAATTGTGATTGCTAAGTGGGGACACTGAATGACACTGAATGAAGGGATTTAATAATCTGTGCCCAATGTTTCAGCTATAGCAGTGAGCACAAGATCAAGTAATCAAAATTTGGGCACCTGACAGCACAGAGGTGCTTCAGTTCCCTCCACCTAACTCTCCCCGTTTATGTCCTTTTGGCCCCTTGCACCCTGCATTTCACTGTCCCAGCTGACCTTCACCATCTTTTTTCTCCTGCAGCTCCTGAAAAATTCCCAGTATGACTCTTCTGGCTTGCCACTGGTTTCAGGGCAGCCAAAGGTCAGAAATGGGAGTGGGATAGGCAGATGGGGGGGGAGTGTGAGACATCCCTTGCTGAAGCTCAAGACTGGGAAGGACCAATATCGGAATGGCTTGGATCGGGATAGATACTTGCTTAACGATCAGCAATTGTCAGTTAATATCTGCAGAAGAAAATGCTAGGATTTCTGTTGTAGGTCATTGTAATCACATGACATCTCCCTTTATGTCCTCACAGACTTATGATAGCAATCCTGGGCCCAATTGTGATTGTAAGTCAAGGGCTACCTGTATGAAAAATACCATTTTTCTACTTTGCCTCAGATATAAATGGATGCTATTCTCGTTCTATTTTGGCACTTTGTTTTGAGACATCAAAATAGCCCAAAGGAAGTACTACACAAAGATTTCTGGTTGTCAAGACAATAAAGTCTTATGGTCCCATTTTTCTTATGCTCTGACCTATCTTTTAGTGTAATATCAGAAAAGAGGAAATCTTTCCAGGATGTCCACCCTTTCAGCTGCATAACTCTTCTTCTCTCAATTTTGAGAGGACAAGTAATTAAACAGATTTGGCTATGTAATGGCCTGACATCATTCGGCATGGCATCATATCTCAGTAGCTAGCCAAAATTTCTTTTCATTATAACTCTCTTCCTCATGCCTTGGCTGAGCTGAGTTTGGCTCTTTTGACATTACATTGATTCTGAAGACCAATTCAGCTATGATGAGTGAATTGTGATCTTCCCTGATATTCATCTCCAGTGCTGGGGTATTTATGAAAAGGCTGGCATTTTGGTGAATTCTCAGTTTTCTGTGATCACATAGAGAGTCTGATGCTGATTACCATGGCTTCTTATATATAGCTGGTATCATAACCTGTGAGAAAAGGAAAAATAGTGAAAGCTAGAAGAAAAGTAGCTGTGAATAAAAAGAGAAACGTAATACGGCAACAGTGACTTTGTTGGGATTATTTTTATGCTGAAATTACTCGTTTGTGCAGATAGCCAGATGAAGCACAATCTTATTTCATTATAAATATTCTTTTCTTGGCTTTTTTTTAGGAAATAAGAGAATTGCATATCCAAATTAGTAAACATTATTTTTTTTTGAGCCAGACATTGTTAGCATTATGAAGGAAGTAACTTTTCCCCCAATGTGATGATTGATTTGAAAAACCTATCATGCATGGAGAGCCACACGGAACACTTCTTGATTCTTCTTATAGGGTTTGTTAGCTTTGGTAAGCCCTACTTAAATTAGCAACTTTATAATCTATCTGAATGAAGCTACCAAGAACATCTTTTGATTGTGTGAACTCACACATATGGAATTTTAAGAAAGGAGGAAGCTCAAATAGTTTGGTGCTCATCTGATTGTGACATTGGAAGAGTTTGTTCATCTCCCAACAAGAAAAAATTAATAGTCAAAGTCATTTTTTTGTGTTTTACACAAAAAATTCTAAGAGGTTTCCAATCAGGGATAAACATAAATAATGTCTTTCGTCTAATCTTTGCGGGTGCAATTCAAGTTGCTGGTTATCTCCTTTAAAGCCCTACGTGGGACAGGGACTTGAGGTTACCTGTCTATCCCACTAAGTTTGAAAGGGTGAATGGATTCCAGGTCCCATCTCTTAAATATTATCATCTGAAAAGACTTCAGATGTGCCTTGTTAGTGGTTGCCCCGGCTCTTTGGAATATTCTCCGACCTGAGATCAGAGAGATCACTATCTTTTTAGCCTTCACAAGGACTGTAAAGATCTGGCTTTTTCCCCAAATATTGAGCTTAGATGGGAGTTGAGGTGTGAGGATGTTTGGTCCGGCTCCTAGGGGGAAGGGTACGTTGCTTTGTGGATTGTTGTACCTAGAGTCATTGTATGAGATAGGCATCCACATATATCCTGTAAATGCATACATACATGCAATTCCTTGTTATTTTTTTACATGGAACTTTTTCATGCAAGGTGACAATATTGCGTGGAAAAGCAATAGAATGTCTTTGCCCCCTCTTTTTCTTTTAAACAGGGAGAGAAGGAGACTAATAAGTGTGAAAGTAATTTCTGGATATTAGTGTGTTCATTTAAAGTTCTCAGCTGGTTGAATCTCTATTATAGACAGTGAAATGTGATAGTTTATACAGGCTATCAAATAATGGTTTCCTGCTGGCTGTGTTAGATTGTTTCACTTCAGATTCATCAAAATTTATACAATAGTATGATTATAATGGCTGTAATTGAGCTTTCACACTCTTAAACCTGTAATTGTCAAGAGTATTAAATTTGTGTAGTACATCCTTTCAGAAATAAATTTTGTCTTGGAATTTAATTTAAGAAGTTATTTCATCTCTTTGAATGAATAAATAAGTGTCCTGAAGTTGCACATGTCTTTCTCTTGTCTTGAAGGAATTCTCCTTATAATGATGTGCATTTTAATATGTTGCAATTTATTAAACCTTTCCCTATGTGATTATTAAAGTTGATAAGAGCCAAGGGTAGATAAAGATAAATATTTGTTATACTTTACAAAATTGAAATTTATGAAGTACTATTTAATGGTTTATTTCAAACTATTAAGTTAGATTGACTGGAATACTGTAAATTGGATCTTAGTCAACCTAAGATCTGGGGGTAGAATTTCAGTGGGGGAAGATCAAATAATTACATTAAGTTTATCATTACTGTTGTGTCCTGGGCCTGCTGAATGACTCAGCAGGCTCAGGAAGCTGCAGAAGGGCCCGGACAGACCACATGGTTGCCTGGGATCAGACGGCTGTCTCCAGTCTTGCGCACATGCGCAAGGCGGGAGAATGCCGTGGAATGATTGGCTGACCCTGCCAGGGGACTATAAAAGGGCATGTGCCATTTTATTTCTCTGTTCTGTTGGTGAATTGCTATAAAGGAAGACTGTTTTTGTTACTCCGCTTCGTCTCCATGCCTCTTCTATTGAAACAGAACAATTACCATTTACCAGAAGGTGCTAAATGGTAGTATTTTGAATTGAAGACTTTTTACATTTAGATATAGGATTGGCAGTTCTGAGGTTTTCAGCCTCCCTTTTAGTTTTAGAAGATTTATTACTTTTTCACAATATTCTGCCAAAGTGTTCTGGTTGCCATCTTTTTTTAAAAGTAAAATTACTAGAAGGTTGTTGCCAATGATGGAATCCCTCATTTGCTCAGTGGCTTTAGTGAGGGTTGAGGGGCAACGTTATGCATACCATGCGGAGGAGTCTCGCTGATTTCACGGAGTCTGATTTCTTGGTGTGAATATTTAAAACTCCTCAATGCCTGTGATTTGAATTCTGCCTCAACAGAGGCTTGCAAACTCGGCTCCTGCCAGGGAAGCAGCATCTTTTGGGACGGGCTCTGAGCAATTGCATGTTTCGGGGAAGGAGCTTCCCTGGCAGGAGCTGAGTTTGCAAGCCTCATTGGCAATCCAGGAAAACTTCCCTCCTAATGTGGAGCTGCAGTGCCTGGTCCTGGGCTGATGGGGAAGGGTCTGGGGGGTATCTAGGGCTTAAAAAGTCCTCCAGGACAGGCTCGGGGCTGGCCCTCTTTCCCTGGCCGTAGGAGAAGGGGAGGCGGGCTCTCCACCCGGGCAGGCAGGTGAGAAAAACCCCAAAAGCAGGAGGGAATCCTCTGGACCTTTGGTTTTCCCGGCTTGCCAACGAGGCTTGTAAACTCGGCTCCTGCCAGGGAAGCTCCTTCCCCGAAGCATGCAATTGCTCAGAACCCGTCCCCCTCCCCCGTCAGCCCAGGACCAGGCACTGCAGCTCCTCATCAGGAGGGAATCCTCCGGACCTTCGGTTTTCCTGACTTGCCAACGAGGCTTGCAAACTCGGCTCCTGCCAAGGAAGCAGCACCTTTTGGGACGGGCTCTGAGCAATTGCATGCTTCGGGGAAGGAGCACGGAGGCCTGCAAGCAGGCAGGCAGGCAGGCAGGTAGGCAGACACTGGGCAGCATGAACTAAGTGGTGATCAAAACCCCGAAACCTTTTGCATTTGTTTGCAAAGAAGCAGTGAAAGCTGGTCCAGCTGGTCGTCGGGGTGTGGAACTGGGCTGCGGACGCCAGGCCTTGCTCACCGGCAACGCTGGAGCCTCCCACACCAACCAGTAGGTCTTCCGTGCTGCTCCGCTCGGACCGCCGGCTTCTTGCTAAAGGGCTGTCTCTCTCCGGAGCTGTCTTTCTCCCTTCTCCCGTCTATGTTGAGCCCATGGTGAACAGCGTCCCACAAACCAAAGAAGTTGAACCAATCAATTCAAACTTCTTTCATGAGAAGTTTGAATTGTTTGGTTCAACTTTTTTAGTCCTATTTTTTGGGGGGGCACTGCATGTGGCTGGGAGCCGCAGGAGATGGCTGAAAGAGCCGCATGCAGCTCCGGAGCCGCGGGTTGCCAACCCATGCACTAGAGTATCACTGGAAGATACCATTAAGACTTTATTTGAAGATTTCTAATTTTACCACTACCTTTCCACTTCAAGTGATAGCTTGTTTTTATTATCTGACATCTCATATTGTCAAGAGGTTCCTCCTAGGTTTTTCCTTCTTGGTAATTTTAATTCATTATTTCTGGGTCCTGGTCTCTGGACAGAAGAGAAGAAGTCACCTTCCTATTTGACAACCTTCAATTATTTCAGGAAAGCTATTATATCTCCCCTCAGTTCTCCCCTCCCCCATTTAATTAGCCCTCTTCTGAATATGCTCTCATTTGTTATCTTTTTGAACTCTTTTACCCAAATCTGGACTCAACACTCCAAATTGGGTTTGAACAAGGAAGAGTATGGTGAAACAATTACTTTATGCATGTAGCATTTATTTCTTTTAGCAGATGCATTGCACTGCATTGCATCTCACTGTTGGTTCACGTTTAACTTCCAATTAATAGGTTTAATCAGATCCATTTCACATGTACCACAGGTAATCCTCAACTTACGACCACAGTTGAACTCAGAATTCATCTTTTTATGTGAGAAATTTGTTAAGTGAGTTTTGCCCCATTTTACAACTTTTCTTGTCACATTTGTTAAGTGAATCACTACAGCTGTTAAATTAGTTACACAGTTTTTAAGTGAATCCGGCTTCCCCATTGACTTCATGTCAAACCTTCAAACATTCTGAATGTACCCATGTTTCTTCATTTTTTTGTTTGCCACAGCAATGGAAGGGGGGAGATGCATTCTTGTAGTTTAGTCAAAACAATAACTTTTTGTGGGAACCAAGGTCAAGCAGCCTAAGTATTTGGCGGGTTGGAGTTACTGTTAGAGAGCCCGCCAAAGGTGTTAATTGGGGATTGTGATTAATGACACACCAAAGGGGTGGGGAGTTTAACTTTTACTTTGTAACCTTTATTATGTAGCCATTAAAAGTTCTTATTTCTACTGGTCTTATCTAGCGGAACCATGACATTTCGCTTGTCAGAAAGTCGCAAAAGATCACATGACCATGGGACACTGCAACTGTAATAAATATGAACCAGTTGTCAAGCATATGAATGTAAATCACATGATCATGGGGATGCTGCAGCAATTATAAGTGTAAAAATGGTCATAAGTCACTTTTTCAGTGCCGTTGTAACTTTGAATGGTCACTAAATGAACTTTTGTAAATTGAGGACTACCTGTACTACCAAGTCAGGTTCCTGCATTGTCCCTATTCTGAATTCATCTCACAGTTGTATTTTAGGATTTTATTAATGAAGCTCCTTACTGACTGCTTTGCTGAAATCAAGTTATTCTAATGTTCACAACATCTCCTCCTCCCCCCCCACCTCCAATTTATTAAGCAGATAACTTGGTCAGAAAAGAAAAAAAGTTTACAGTGGCATGACTTGCTTATAACAGATCTATCTTGTGATTTTTTTTGCATTCCTATCTACATGTTTGCATGCTGCTAAATAATCTGATGAAAATGATCAGAATTTAATCACATAGATACTAAGGAACTTCCTCATTGGTACAGAACAAGAATGAGGAAAAACAGACTGATATAATAATTATGTACTGAGCTTTTATTCAAAAATTTTTTTATTCAAAAAATTCTGGGAGAAATTCATACATATTCCAGCTTGACCTAGAATAATTGAAATCACATACATGCGCTTCTGCAGAAAATTTAATGTTGAAGGAACAAGTGGTGATATACTATACATCTCTAGAAAAAGGAGGAGACTTGTTCCCCTCTTCGTTCTATCCACCCTTTTTTAAATTTTATTTATTTATGTACCTATGAGTCAGAGTTGACACTTGGCAACTGCCTAGAGTACTATAGTGCCTGCAGTTTTCTTGGCAAGATGTTTCAGAAATGGCTTGCCATTTCCTCCTTCATAGAACTGAGAGGGAGTGACTAGCCCAAGTTCAGCTAGATCAGATGTCCCCAACCTTTTGTGTACCAGGGACTGATTCTGTGGAGGGAGGTTTTTCCGTGGACCAGAGGGTGCATGGTTTTGTCTGCTGCCTACATCTTGCAGATGGGACTTTGCTTGTTTATGCAGACAGGTTGCTGGCATGCTACAGCCACGAACTGGGGGTTAGGGACCCCTGAGCTAGCTAACCTAGTGCCTAAAGTAGTACTAGAACTCAGGATCTCCTGATTTGTAGCATAATATCTTAACCACTACCAAATTGGCTTTCTTTTATTCCTAACCCTATGCAAATAATCTCAAAATGTAACATGCATTATATTGTATGACAACTATCATGCCATCTGACTCATTAGTATTTTAAAACATTCACTGACATTTCAGTGGAGTGATTTTAATTCAAAACAATCAATCTGGATATGTTAACATCTGCTAGCTGATTGATCTGGTTGCTGGTACTAAAAACAAATGAGATACAGCTGTTTTTTTAAACCTGTGGACATGTGTAAAGTTCTAAAAAAAAAACAAAAGTTTTCATTAGTTATGACTCTTCATAAATATGTTTTTCTAAAAGTG
Organism: Crotalus tigris; assembly: GCF_016545835.1. Taxonomy (NCBI): domain Eukaryota; kingdom Metazoa; phylum Chordata; class Lepidosauria; order Squamata; family Viperidae; genus Crotalus; species Crotalus tigris. The sequence goes on along the minus strand of NW_024096511.1, from coordinate 6,984,043 downwards.
AACAGGTTAGAAGTAGTTTAGAATCCACAATAGGGTATCATTAACCCCTTATGTTTTGTTAAATTTGTTCTAGTACATATTATGAGTAAATGGGATATTGGATTTGAAGGTGCTTTGGAGTACAGCAGGGCATATTTGAAAGACCTGCCTACCGTTCCTAAAAGTAGCTGTATTTTTTCCCCGACTCATGCAGCTATCTTACAGAAAAAGTTACATTTGATTTAAGAAGTTGCAGGCTCAGCCCTTTGAGGTAGGCCAGGTCAAGAACTAGACCAGAGGTCCCCAATCTTTTGGGCACCAGGGGCCAGTTCCGTGGAAAGAGGTTTTTTCGTGGACCAGAGGTTGTGTGGTTTTGTGTGCTGCCTGCATCCAGTGAATGGGGCTTTGCTTGCTTGTGCGGACCGGTTCCTGGCCTGCCGTGGCCTGGTACTGGTCCATGGACCAGGGGTTGGGGACCCCTGAACTAGACTACACAATTTTCTGGAACACTGTGTTGTTGATATAGGCTATAATACCAGAATCTTTAAAACTTGGCAGCATTTCCCTCTCTCCCTCTTATCTTAAAGATTGTTAAGGAAGAAACAGTTCCAGTTTCTTTCTGATGTTCTCTTCCTGTTTTGGCTTAGTTCATGTTTTGCTGACTGCTGTCAGAGGTTATCTCTGTAGCATTCTCCTTAGACAGATACTCCAGATGAACTCTTGAATCCTCCAGAAGTACCTTACTGCTTCCAAATCAAATCAAAACCTTGTTGTTGTTAGTTGCGAAGTCATGTCCGACCCATCCCGACCCCATGAACAATGTTCCTCCAGGCCTTCCTGTCCTCTACCATCTTCTGGAGTCCATTTAAGCTCATGCCTACTGCTTCAGTGACTCCATCCAGCCACCTCATTCTCTGTCGTCCCCTTCTTCTATTGCCCTCAATCTTTCCCAGCATTAGGCTCTTCTCCAGTGAGTCCTTCCTTCTCATTAGGTGGCCAAAGCACTTGAGTTTCAATTTCAGGATCTGGCCTTCTAAAGAGCAGTCAGGGTTGATCTGCTCTAGGACTGACCGGTTTGATTGCCTTGCAGTCCAGGGGACTCGCAAGAGTCTTCTCCAGCACCATAGTTCAAAGGCCTCAATTCTTTTGCGCTCAGCCTTTCTTATGGTCCAACTTTCACAGCCATACATTGCAACTGGGAGAACCATAGCCTTAAAAATACATAAACCTATAATTAATAGAACTAAAAGGTAGACATAGAACCCAGTGGATTTTTATACAAGAAAGCTAAAAAGAAAACTTCCCAGTCTCCCTCCAACATAAAATTCTGTAAGTGACTGACCTTGCTTAATTTACACATGACAAAAATCCACATAAAAGTGAAATTCTATATTCTGACTAAGAATATAATACACTTTTATTTTTAAAATACCCAGTTAGATTAGTGGCAAATATTCACAGTGACAAATTATGACCTATCTGGGACAATCCTGTAACAGCATATCTCCTTGAAATAGATTTTAAATTTACATCTGATGCTTCAGATACTATTCCTCATTCTGCTCTGAGTGCCTTGTTCTCTGTCCTGCAGTGCATGTTCCTAGAATGAATGACATCTTCCTTAACTGTCACAGGTAAATGCTGAGCACATTTGGCAGAAGAATGAAGGTCAGACATATAAAACACAAAACGGGAAATTGCATGATCAATTATTAAACAAATTATTTCTTATCTTAGATGAAGACTGATCCAAAAACAAATGAATCTGGAGAGTTGCTGTACTTTGCTCAGGCTTCATCTGAAAGCTGAGTGCATGACAACTATTTGGGGGGCTTTAAGAAGGGCATTTTAATTTTTATGACCTGATTCTGTCCAGCAATTTAGTCCTTATGTATGGAGGTTTACAGGAATTAAAATGTAGTTTTTGAAATGTTGAGCTCCCTTGAAACAATTTTGTGCTGTAGATAATTTCTTTGTATATACTTACGGCATATCTTTCTGTTAAAAAATTGTTTGGATCACTATTGAGAAACACTTGCAGCAACCTTGGAAATCTAAATGTTAAATTTGCACTTAAATTTAATTGCTGCTTTTATGTTTAATATAAATCCAAATGAAGTTGTACCCTTCCTGTTGGATGACATTTAGACATTTATTTATGAGATGTACTTAATAATCACTACAGTATACAAGAATTAATATTATATAAATATGTACTGCTTTTAGAAATCCCAGGCATTGTTCTTTGTCTTTCTAAAGTAAGTTCTTCCTTTTTCTCATCTCCTTTCTTCTCCATGCCTTCTTTTCTCATTCCAAAGACTGGTTTATATCTAGGAAGAAGTGAAGAAGCAGAAAGCAACCATTAAGTATACATTCTTCTAGTTGCAAGAGTAACTTTTATATCAGTAATCCAATTTGGACAGGACCAACCTATTTGGATAATTTACTACATATTGGGGAGAGGATTCCTTCTCCCCGAGTTCGTTGATTCCAATTTCATAGTCTCATAGCTTTGAATTCAATTTCAGGAATACGAATTAAATTTCTGAGCTTCTGTCATAGTGGAAGAAAACAGCTACTCCCTACATCCTCCCTGTTATGATACAAGAAATTAGGAGACTCCAAAGACCCCAAGCTGGGGAAGGGGTGATAAGCTTATTGGTATATTAAGAAAAGGAATCCTTCAGTCATTTCAATGCAATTATGTAGAATTCAGCATGCATCCTATAAAAGATGGCATATAATTTGTCAGACCCTCCTGTAATAAATAGGGAAAATATGAATTGCCAAATTATTGTATTAAAATTGGGATGGATTTTTGACCAGTATATTTGAAGGTAAAATTGAAGGAAACAGTCTCCTCTGTCTTGAAGTGTTGATGGAGTTTGATAAACTAAATAATAATAATAATAATAATAATAATAATAGTAGTAGTAGTAGTAGTAGTAGTAGTAAATACAAAGACTTACAAATAGAAATAGAAAGACTGTGGCAAAAGCCAGCAAGGATAGTACTAATAGTCATAGGCGCCTTGGGTGCAATCCCAAAACAACTGGAGCACCACCTGAACACCACTGGCATTGACAAATTCGCTATTAGTCAATTGCAAAAGGCAGCCTTACTAGGAACTGCTTCCATCCTGCGACAATACCTGTAATACCATCCTGCGACGATACCTGTAATACCATCTGCCTATCCCAGGTCCTGAGTAAGGACTCGATTGGTAGACAAAATGCCAAATCCAGTCTGAACATCTGTCTGACTGTGCGATGATCCATAATAATAATAATAGTAAAGTTGGAAGGGACCTTGGAGGTCATCTAGTCCAACCCCCTGCTCAGGCAGGAAACCCTATATCATATAGTAGCCTCCTGCGTTGTTTCAATAATATGGCTGTGTAAACTGTTGGCAAAAACAAGAGTCGTTGGCAACAGTAGTAAATTATGTTGTGACTTCTTCACTGGGGGTATTCATTATATTTTAGTGGAGAAAAATATTTTAATATCTGAATATTTTTTAGGTGAAAAGAGAACTTTTCAGTTCTATTTGATGATAAAGAGATATGAGTCTCTTTTTCCTTTTCCTTTGGTCTTGAACATGAAGAAAATTTCAAATAAGGTATTTGTGTTATCCTATCTATGTCTGTTAAGAAACTTTGCTAATCCAAGTGGGATTCAGTCATAGATTCAAATAATTACAGCCTTTTTATGGATTACAGTCTTGCTATTGTTTGAAGATATTCAAGGGTTGTCGTATTGATCATTTCCACTTGAGAGACAAAGGCATATAGAGCTCTGAATAGTAGGGTTATGTTCATGGGCACTGCTTTAGTAGGGAAGATCAAAGCTTGTTTTCACTGACTATATCTCTTTGAATTTGTGTCTCATCTATATCCACTCAAATTTATGCGAATTCCAGAAATGATGGAAAATATGGGCTTGAAAGAAAGATCTAATTTAACTGGCACTGATGCATACCTTTATATTTCCTGTTTAATTATTTTTTTAAATTTTCATCCTGAACTATAGTTCTAGTCATACGAATTCTTAAAAGGTAAAAGTAATGATAGATGATATATTGGATATTGTTCTGAGGATCAAACGGGTAGGGCAGATTGTATCCCACATTAGACTGATGTAAGACAATGTATGAAATGTAAGACAAAACACAATAGAATTGTACAATTGAAAGGTGCTCTTTGAAACGTCAAGTCCAATGCTTTAGTCAGTGCATAAATTCAAATTAAAGCTTCCCTGACAGATGAAATCTGTCTTTTTCTTTGACAAATCCATGAAATTTAAACATACCATCCTTCTTTGTAATTGTTCCTAATGGCAAACTACTCTTACTGTAGGGATTTTTTTCCCCCCTAACGTTGAACTGGAATCAGCCTTAGTGCAATTTAAGACTATTATCTGTCCTGTCCATTCTGGTAATACATCAACAGGTCTTAACTTCTGTATAACACTCTTTAGGAACTTGAAAAATGTTGCTCTTATATTTCCTTAATCTTTTCTTAAGGTAAAATATACAAAATTTTGAAGTGCTAACAGTGTCCATGTTAATAGAGAAATATGTTCACACATCTACCATGGATAGCAGAAAGAATCTTTATTTAGCCAAGAAATAATATGGTGGCACAAAGGAGATAAGGTGTTCCCTGCTTTACATTTTTTACTAATACATTATCAAAAGCATGCATTTGTAAAGATTGATTTAATGCTTTTGAATAGTTAGACTATCTCTTTGTGACCAAAGTATAAATCTTAAAGAGTCTACACTTAATTCCTTAGAACAGAATAGAATAGAATAGAATAGAATAGAATAGAATAGAATAGAATAGAATAGAATAGAATAGAATAGAATTGGAAGGGACCTTATAGGTCATCTAGTACAACCCCCTGCTTAAGCAGGAGCCCCTATACCATTTCTGACAGATGGCTGTCCATTCTCCAGCATGATGAGTGTAGAATCCACTGATGGGTAATCTCAGCCTTCCTGCTCAGTTGAGACTAAGTCAGAAACTTGCCACGCCTCCTTGTGGGTTGGATCTTCCCCAGTTTTTGACTTAGTCTTCACTCAGCAAGACACAATTTCTTTGGCTTCTCTGAATTTAGATTAGTTAAAAGCAGTTATCTACAGATTTCTAAATTTCTCTTATTTAATTTGGCTCCAAATTGGTCGATAGTCTCAATTCAAAAGAAGAAAAAAAGAAATTTGACTCAATAGCAAGGCAGCAAAGGAATTCTGCCTGGGCCCCAGCAAGCCTTCCAGGCTCCACCTAGGCCGTTCCTAGCCCCGGGCTGATCAAGCCTCATATCGGCTGCAGATCCTTTCAGGAGGCTTGGGGTGGCTGCCCCAAGCCTGATAACTCCACATGGAGTTCCTTTTCGAAGACTGGATGGCCTTGCCAGAGCGTGCCATCGCCGGGTGGACACTGACGACTCTCCTTGCGATCCGGACGGCCTTGCAGGAGTGCGCCATCGCCGCGAGGCCACAGATGACTTCCCTCGCGATCCGGATCGCAGCAGCCTGACCTTCAAATCGCAAGTGCTTTATTTTCACCTCCAGAGGTAGGGGACAAAATTGAACTCAGTTTCCCTCGGAGTTCATCAAGACAGGGGAAGCAGGCCGCGTCTTTAGTGGCCATTAATTTTGGCATGGCCGCCATTTTGAGAGCCTCATGGAGCCCTCAGTAAAGGAATTCTCCCCCTCTCTGGCTCTCTCCTTATCCTACCATGACAGGCATGGACCAGGGGTAAACATATCACACTGGGCCCCTCCGATAATTGACTCCAGGCCTATAACATCGGCCTAATTTCATCAGTGTGCTTAGTCAGGACTGAGGATCTGTGACGTGGCCACCATTTTGGATTCTCCTTTTGATTCGTGGCCTATCTACAAAATAGTTGTAAGGCCTCTGGCCTTAGTGATCAATCCATCAGTCCGGCCAAGGCTTCTCAGGCCTTTCAGGCCTGACTATCAGGCCAGGATACCTCTTTAACAGCAGGTTTACCTCAGAGGTTTGAATCTTTGCTCATTGCACCCATTCACAAGGAGGGGGTATTTATTTGCACTACCTGTCCCATCTAGCCGCGTGACGCTGTGTCACAGATAGTCTTAGTTGTCTGTCTGGCTGTCTGCCATTGCTGTTGTTCAAAGCCCGGGATTTCCTTCTCTGACAACCAGATCTGTGTTTTTTTTCTTTCTTCTTACCTGAATATCTCCTGGCCGGAATATCCAGGTGGCAATGGCAGGTTAGTGCAACTCCTCAGCCATCGCAGGGCTCTTCTGCCTCCCCAGCAGAAAAAAGCACAGATCCTCCAATTCAGAAGCAACGGGGGGGGGGGAATCTAAGGCAAATGCCTTGTCCACCAAGAAGCCCTCCAAAACCGCTGAGAGAGAGGCCTCGAGGAGACATCAGGCACTGGAAAAGGAGTTCTCCAGAGTACAAAGGCTCACTTCCAGTGGGGCAGAAGTGGTTTCCCCCATTCCATTGGACCGCTCACCATTTGAGCCTCAATTTGTGCCCCCCAGCAATGCCCCTAGGGCATGGTCTCCTCAGGGGGAAATTGGACAGGTCGATCCCCCTCCTTCCTCTCTCGCAGACACTCAGGGGTTTTCCTCATCCCCTTCAACACATCAGGGCCCAGAAGCCACATATACACCTACGGCAGCTGGCCTCCGCCCAACAGAACAACAGGGAGTGTGGCAGGATCAATTTCAGGCCTTTATGAACCAAGCCTTCTCACAATACATGGCCTCTGCCATGAGTCAACGGCCCTTACAGATGCCGCTGCCCCCCCATCTCTGCCTCAGGCAGGGCCCGCCCTGTTCCCCGGTTCGGGCAATTCAGACACATCCTCTCAGGTGGGAAAGGAGGACTCATTGGATTTCGAAACTTCGGACTTGCCCATATCTGAAGACGAAGAGACGGCTCTGGATCCGTCCCCTACCTCTGGCTTATTTGATCCTTCCCTATTCAGGTCACTTTTACTGAAAGCCTGTACTTCGGCCAACATCACTCCCAAACAAGATCCTAAGCTGGCAACCACCAACCCCCAGGAGTCGAACCCTCTGTTCTCTGAGCCAGTAGTCAAGGAAAAGCAAATTCCCTGCCCACATTTCTTCCGTAATACGGTGGAAAAGCAATGGGCTTCCCTAGGCACTCTCCCCAACCCTAGCGGGACAGAGAAAAAAACTATTCAACATCCCTTCCTCTTTCTCTTCCCTCCTGGAGATGCCGCTTGTGGACGCTCCTCTAACCTCTTTGTTCTCTACCTCCACCATCCCAGGGGATATGGCAGAGGCCCTGAAGGCAGAGGAAAAGAGATTTGAATTTGCCCTCTGCAGAGCTCATCAAGCCTCAGCATGGTCAGTCAGGGTGGCGACATCATCTTCTTTTTTTGCCAGATCGTCTATCATGTGGCTCCGCGAGCTTCAGGCACTTATTCCCCCGGACCAGGTGTGTGCACACCAGACATTAGGTAAATTGGTCGCAGCGTCAGAATACGTGGCAGATGCATCACTCCACTCTGCCAGATACTCAGCCAGATCAGTTGTGGCCACAGTCTCGTCTTGCAGACTTTTCTGGCTAAAACAGTGGCGGGCTGACCTAAAGTCCAAGTGGCACTTGTCAACTGCCCCTTTTAGTGGCACTCACCTTTTTGGCCCAGTTCTCGAACCATATCTGGTGTAGGGAAAAGATAAGTACAAGGTGCTTGCACATCCTTCCAGGAGGGCAGACAGGAAGCCACAACAAGATTTCCAAAGGCAGTCCTTTCGTGCTGGGGCCGCCTGGGACTGGAGACAGCCCTTTCGGGCCACACTGTCCTGGGATTGTTCCCTTAACTCATGAACCTTTCCCCCCAGACAGAATCGCCAACAGAATCGCCAAAGCCCCACAGCCCGTTCCCAGTACCAAACCAAGCGGCTCTTTCGGGGCTCCGGAGGCTGTCCGTATGGACAGAATAAATGACTCCAGGAAGTTCTCTCCCATAGGGGGTCATCTATCTCTATTCAGTGACACTTCGGAGGCCACCACCACAGACTCATGGGTCATAGATACCATCCGTCATGGTCTTGCCCTGGAATTCTTATCAACACCTCCAGGGCGCTTCCTAGCTTGCCCCAAAAATAGAAACACCACCAAAGCAGGACTCATGTCCATGGCTATCTCCCACCTTCTAGAAATAGAGGCCATTGAGCCAGTGCCCACGGAACAGAAGGGACAGGGGTTTTACTCCATCCTGTTCATAGTACCAAAGGCCTCAGGGGGTTGGAGGGCGATCTTGGACTTCAAAGGACTAAACCACTTCTTGACCTACAAAAGATTCAAGATGCAGACTCTCAAGTCCATTCTGGCCAGCATCAGGAGCGGGGATTTTCTATCCTCCATAGACCTAACGGAAGCTTACCTTCACGTCCCGATCCTCCCCGAACACTGCAAATTCCTCCAGTTTTGTTATGCGCACCAGCATTTTCAGTACAAAGCGCTCCCGTTTGACCTTTCCTCCGCCCCACGGGTATTCACAAAGATCTTAGCGGTATTAGCCACTTATCTGAGAATGATTTCGGTGCACGTTCAAAGCTACCTGGACGATATCCTTATCCAATCCCATTCCTTCCGTTCGGCCCAGTCGGACCTAGAGATCACCATCAGGACTCTCCAAGCTCACGGATTTTCCATAAAGTTCCAGAAGAGTCACACGGTTCCCTCAACTCGCCTCCTCCACCTGGGGGTGGTCATAGACTCAAATCTGTGCGAGGTTTTCCTTTCCCAGGAACGCCGGAACAGCATCAGGGACCTTATCCACCGTGTATGGAGAGAAAAGGTAGTTCCCCTAGTCCAACTGTCACAACTGCTGGGGAAGATGGTCTCCTGCATGGGGATTGTTCCATAGGCCAGGCTACATTCCAGAGAACTCCAATGGTTCCTTCTTCCCTTTCAGAAGTGGAGCATGAGTTCTTCCACCAGGAGGGTGAGGGTGACATGACAGACATTGTCTTCTCTTCTGTGGTGGATCGGCAATGGCCAAGGGTTCCCTCTTCAGGGAGCCTGCCAGGCTCACCCTGACCACAGACGTCAGTCTGTTTGGATGGGATGCTCACCTCCAGACATATCTAGCCCAGGATCAATGATCCAGTTTGGACTTGAGCCACAACATAAACTGGCTAGAACTCAGGGCCATTCACCTGGAACTTCGCCACTTCTCCCCCTAGTAGCAGGCAGCACATTCTGGCTGTGAAAGCACACGTGAACAGACAGGGAGGGACATGTTCCAGGTCCCTTATGCTCGAAGCCCATAGTCTGGGCTCTTGGGCAGAGCTCAACTTAGGTTCCATCAAAGCAGAACACATATCGGGGGAGGCGAACCATCAAGCGGACTCCCTGAGCAGGTCTATGGTGGACCACTCAGAGTGGCGCCTGGATCCAGTTCTGTTCAGAGAGATCTCGGACAGATTCGGCCAATCCCAGTTGGACCTTTTTGCCTCCCTGAACAATTCCCAACTACCCAGGTACTTCACCAGGTTCCCATCTCCAAGAACAGAGGGAACGGATGCTCTTTGCAGCAGGTGGCCTGAGGGGCTGCTGTACGCATTCCCTCCGCTTCCACTGATTCCGGCAACTGTCCGCAAGCTGCATCAGGAGCAGGCGGAAGTCATCTTGATTGCTCCACACTGGCCGAGAAGCCCGTGGTTTGCCGACCTCGTGGAACTTTCTATCTCACCGCCATGGAGGATTCCTCCAGACCACATCTCTCTCAGCCAGGGGGCACTATGGCACCCGGATCCCCAGTGGCTCCAGTTGGCAACCTGGTACTTGAGCAGAGAAATTTAACTAGACAATCCTATTCGTCCAGGGTGATTTCTGTGATCCAAGCTTCCAGACGTCCCTCGACTAATAGAATATATGATGCCACGTGGAGGAATTTCTGCATCTGGTGCACTAGGCACCACCTCCAACCACTTTCTGTCACCATTCCCAACATCTTGCATTATCTGTTAGAGAGTATGGATAAGGGGTTAACACCCAACACTATCCGCAGACAGGTTGCGGCCTTATCCACGGTCCTCACCTGTGACAATCTCGTCCCCTTAGCCCAACATCTGGCAGTAAGCTCTTTTCTCAAGGGGGCAACTAATGCCAGGCCACTGGTGGTTCGTCGCTATCCCTCTTGGGACCTGCCAGGGGTGCTACAAGCACTGATTTCAACACTGTTTGAACCTCTCAGATCTTGTTCCTTAAGATTACTTTCCCTGAAAGTGGCCTTCTTGATTGCAGTCACGTCAGCCAGGTGTATTTCAGAGTTGGCTGCCCTTTCAGTCAGGAGTGATCTATGCACCTTTTATGATGACAGGGTAGTGCTTTGTTTAGACCCATCTTTCATTCCAAAGGTTAATACCTGCTTCCATAGGTCCCAAGAGCTAATGCTTCCGGACTTCTGTCCCAATCCATCGCATAGACCGGAACGACAGTAGCATAAACTGGACGTACGCAGGGCTGTGTGTTATGTGAAACGAACATCTGCCTTTCGTAAATCGGAAGCCTTGTTTGTTTCATTTCAACCTGCTTCCATGGGTCAGAAGGTTTCCTCTTCAACCATTGGAAGGTGGATTAGGGTGTGCATCGCCCGTGCTTATCTTTCTCAATCCCTACCGGTCCCTGGCCACATCACTGCCTACTCCACTCGCAGTGCAGCTACATCGGCTGCCTTGTCTACCCAGGCGTCCATTGAGGAAATCTGCAAGGCAGTAACTTGGTCCTCACCTTCCTCCTTCATCAGGCTGGACATGTTTGCATCTGCAGATGCTTCACTTGGCAGGAGGGTGTGCAGCAGGTACTTTCTTCTGATGAGACACAAGCCCAGACTAGTTTCCTCCCATAGGGACATGAGTGGCTTTGGTATGACCCATCAGTGGATTCTACACTCATTATGCTGGAGAAGGGGCGTTGTCTTACCTGAACACCTTTTCTCAGCATGATGATGTAGAATCCACACCCACCCTTAAAAGGCTGTCTGGGCTGGTGTCAGAGTAGGAGGAGCCAATGTGTCGGACTTCGTCATGTTTTGCTTCGCCTTGGTCAAAAACTGGGGAAGATCCAACCCACAAGGATGTGTGGCAAGTTTCTGACTTAGTCTCAACTGAGCAGGAAGGCTGAGATTACCCATCAGTGGATTCTACATCATCATGTTGAGAAAAGGCATTCAGGTAAGACAACGCCCCGTCTCTTCTTGAAAGCTTCCAGCAATGAAGCACCTACAACATCTGAAGGCAAACTATTCCACTGTTTAAGTGTTCTCACTGTTAGAACATTTCTCATTATTGTAAGGTATACTGAAAACTATTCCACTACTGTAGAACATTGAATAATATTATGCCAGAATTAACAACAAATCTGGCAATTTATACTGTTATTTAGCTTTGAAACAGAAAGCAAGAGTTCTAAATCCTTATATTATTATCTTATTCTACAGGACTTAGCAAAGAAATTGTTTTATCCAGCCATCTGAAAATATGAATGATTGGTATATCCCAATATCAGATAAATATGTGCAGTTCATCACCTGAATTACTTATACAATAATGGCAAGGTGGAGATGATACAACTGCAGATATCTGACTTTTTCTCCTCCAAAAAATCTTAACTTCCACGTCTGATAGCACAGTTGAAGGTTTTTGTCCAAAACAGTTGCATTTGCAAAGAGGCAATATAGAAATAGCGTGGATGGGGAAAAATCCTTTAGTCTCTTGGGTATATAGTTGTTACTGACATAATGAATTTTTGTTGATTTTATTCTTGTCTGTTTGTCTTCAGCCATTTAAGTTCAAGGGCAGACTTATTTCTCAACATACTTATAGTCATTTTCAACATAGTTTGCAAAAATACTGAATTCTCCTTCTCCCTCCTACTGAATCTCTTTGTGCATGTATGGGAGTTGTATTAATGCTTGGGTTAGCAATTATCTCCTACTTTAATCAGTTAATTGCAATTATTAATCAGCCGCATATATAGAAAAACAGAAACATAGAAATGCCAAATATAGTTAAGGGTATCATTCTGAATTGGCAGTATCTTGTAGTTGGCAACTTTTATAATGGTATCTAAGTTAGAACATCCCACATGAGCCTCACAAAATCCTGCTGTTCTACCATATCTTGGTGGGATGTTCCTGGGAGAGATGAACAAAGAATACTGAGAGTATATGCTATATAATTGCAGGATAGCTACCCAAGGTATGATCCCAGCTGCCCAACTAAAGCAAAGAGACACCTATATTGGGTAGCTGTTCTGATGTCAGCAGCAAAGAAACCATTTCATATTGCATGAGAGAAAGTCTCATTCCTGTATTTTACCAAAAACCCTGCATTGATAGACAAAATAAAATGTGGCTATAATGTCAGGGAGAAAATATATGGTATGATTTGATGTTGAGTTGATGCCACATAATAAACTAAGGAATGCCCATTCAGACAATGTTCAGTCCTTCAAGTTAGGCCAGGTCAAGAAACAGACTCCATAACTTTCACTGTAACTATATTTTATTGATGTAGTCCAGGGATGTCAAACTTGCAACATCACGTGACGTGTCGCAATGTATCACAACTTTTTTTCCATTGCCGGCAATAGGATGGGCACAGTTTTGGCATGACGCATCCGGCCAGCAGGCCAGCAGTTTGACACCCCTGATGTAGTCTATAGTAACAGAATCTTGAAAGCCTGACGGTGTTCTTCTTTTATTCTGAGCTTCTTTGTCATGCTCTCTTTGTTTCCTGGGCTTAGCACATGTTTTTGTTTTTATTTATTACTTCAATTTGTATGGTCGTTCATCTCAAATTCATAACTCTGAATGGCTAACAATAATTAAAACAACCTAAAACATAAAACAATTAAAAAACCAATGCCTACCTAATCTGCAGCTGAGGTTAATAATCACATATCAGCACAACCATTGCATGTTTTTAAGCCTTGCAAAAAGGTGATAGAATCAGGGACAATCTAATCTTTGGAAGAATAATGTTCTAAGGGGTGGGTGCTAGGCACTTTGTATAAAGTATGTTTTGGAGAACCCAAAATACCACAGAAAAATTGGATGAATATATTTTTATGGAGAATTTTGATTATAATTGTAAAATCTAATACAAAGTAAAAAAATAAGTGACTAGAAAGAAGTAAAAAAAGTGAAAAATAAGTTTATAATAAGGAAAGAGAAAAGAAACATATACCCAACCTTCATCACAAGTATAACCAAATTTACCTCTTTAAAGTTACAAACATTTGTCGTTTCATATCCAACCTCTTACCTATAAACAAATCTATAAAATACTATCTTTTCAGTTCTGGTGTCAGCAAAAAAAAAAAAAAATGTAAAGGATTGCCACAGGTAACAGCATATCTTGTTTTAACCTTAAATAAATAAACCAATTTTATATTATTTTCCTTTATTTCTAACAAATCTTTAATTCATTCTAATATCATTGTAGGATTTGATTTAATTTCTTTTTTTTGTCCTATTGCATAAAGTTCTTCAAGACTTTAAAAACCTCTTTTGTAAATCCAGTGGGAAAAAATTATTCAGGTCACCCTCTTGGATTTTTACTTGTATTTCCCTTTTAAATTTTAAAGCTTCAACCATTTTTTTTGTAGAACTTTTATAAGTTGTTCTCTTCACCTGTCAGTTGCAAATCCTCTTTTGATACCATCTCTATCTTGACAGCTAAAATTTGTTCTACATCTGTAATTCCTTCAATAACATTTTTTGGATATAGTCTATCCATGGAAGCAGATATCATTACTGACATTTTTGATAATCGTGCCATTTTCTGATTCCATTGTTTAAAAATCATCTTCACTATTTTCATTGTTAGAATGCTTTGCAACATGTTGCAGGTTTGTAAATTGTTCCTCTACCTAAAAACTTTAAACCTCTAGTATCCAGTGTTGAAATCATGAAACTATTTTGTCTTATAATAACTAAAACCAGATTTATTTCCCATGAGAAACTGTTTGTTCTTTACAGTTAATTTCAAAATCTTATTGTAAAAGTTTCAGTGCTCCAATTTTTATTTGGTCCCTTAGTCCATTTATAATTTTCTAAGATCAACTTTTTATTTAGCTTGCTGTTGTTTATTTCAGATTTTTAAATTCTTAAGCTTATAATGAGGATTCAGGATTGAAGGCAGATGTACATGGCGTTTCAAACTTATTGGACTTAAGGTCCCCAGTAAGTTAGAAGTAGTTAATGTACAATTTCTGAAAGTGATTAGAAAGTGAAGTTTGCGAACTTAATGTTCCTTAAAACAGGGGTCCCAACTGCAGGTACTGGGCTATGGCCTGTTGGGAACCAGGCCATGAAAGTGATGGGTGAGCGCATGGGCGAGTGCGCAAGCATGCAAAACTCCATTTGTGCAAGCGGAGGGTGCACGCATGAAACCATTCCCTCTTCCCCTCCACCACTGCCACCGATGATTCACAGAGCTGGAAAGGTTGGGGGCCACTGCCTTAAAAGACTTCATTGTGATTGCAAGCAAGATGACTACTCCTTTCCCCTTCTGGCACTCATACCTGTGGAAAATGACCATCCTGCAGTCTCATTGTGAGGTACAGCTGTCTGGGGCTTATGTGGATGGTCTCCCATCCTGTCCTCATCCAGAGAGGTTCTAAGGAACTAGTTTACTCATTGGTCCTTTGGCCTTTGCCCCAGTTGTCAGCTGTGCAGTTTACCTTAACCTCCCAGGGAAGTCCCAGAAAAAAGTTCCTTACAATTTACTGAAACTAGAATCCATGCATCCATCCTGGGATTCCATAAAAGAGTTGAGAAGCCAAGTTGGTTCTGTTTTAAAAGAAGAAACAAATTTGCCATCTTGTGTTTAAAAAAAAAAAGAGAATGACTTTAGAACAGTATCTCCTCTTTCCACAATTTCCTTGGATTACCCATTTGGCAGCATATAACGCCCCAAATATCTATGCATGAATGAAGACATCAGTTTTAAAGTACTAGAATGATCTACATTTTAACAGAATTGTTTCATTTTTCTATTATGGTAATAATAATATGCCTGAATCAATCTAAAGTAAATCTTTTGATAGTTCAAAATTCAGAGACCTAGCACAGATCAAACTGGCACAGAAAACAGTTTTGTCTTTCTCTTTTTAATGGATTTGTGGAAAAAATAGTGAGAAAGAATATTTGAGAAATTTACAAATTGAAAATAATAGCATCTGATCTTTCCTGTAAAATTGTATCAGAGTAAAAGTAAACGTATCAAAAAGTGTGTCTGAATATATCCCTATCCTAACCTTTTTTTGTTGCATTTGAAGACTTTGGAGAGGCATCGAGATACTTATTGTTGCTTAAGATGGCTGCTTTATTTCACCCCTTAAAATGCCTAAAACTCCTTCCCAAAGGCCCTTGGCATGTTTACTTTTGGAATATGTCATTGACCTACATACTAAGCCTGGTATAGCTCTTGAACTGTTGAAAGTTTTGTGTTAACAGCCATGTATTTTATACATCGCCAAAGACTATACTTCGCTTATACTCTGCAGCACTTTTGCACTGGTGTCTGAGTGATATTGTTGTTGCTCTTGGATTGACCTGTACAACAATTATTTATATAGAGCGAACAAAATGACATATAATGCAGATTCCTTCATTGTATTAATGGTAACTACCTATTCATCTGTATTTAGAAATGAGTGCCATGAGACACTGGGATTTATTCTTGGGAAAGGGACATAGGATGCTGTCCACTCTGATAATATAAGTTGCTGGAGGAAGAAATCAGTGTTTCTGTGGTCTCTTTGGAAATGATATGTATATTCCGTGGAAGATAATACCTAAGAAAATATTATTACTTGAACATTATTTTAAAAAATTAATGAACCTCTGTTTACAGAACAGAATAAACTATTTTAAAAACTAGTGAAAGCATTTGAGATTTACATTTATTTATTAACCACTTCAGTCTCAGCAACAAGCATTACACAAAAGAAAGTCTTAGCCAATGCAATAACAATAAAATATAAGTGATATATAATAAAATAAGTATATATAAATACAGTTTGAAAATTACAATTCAGGTAGCATTCAGGAGATCTACAGTACTCAGTTCTCAAAAGACCCTCTGGAATAGCCCCATTTTTATGACCTTCTGAAAAGCTGTGAAAGCTGTAACTTCCATTGTCTGCTCTTAATCCTTTCACAGAATTAGATTTGCATGTTCACAGAATGGCTGCTATGGGGTGAATTGGCAGTAAAAAAAGGCTTTAAAAAATAAATCAACAAGCGGATGAAGATATTATTTGTGTCCCTCCCACTTCAGGCCACTTGTTTATTTCTCTTAGAAGACTTAGACAAATGTTACAGAATGCTCTGAATCTTGGAATGATAATGTAAGTTAACAAAGTATTGCAGCATAGTAATATGGACTCTGTCTTTTCATATCAGGCATGCAGATAATGCCATCTCCCTTACATCAAGAGGCAGTTAGAAAGAGGAATCAAAGGGGCCCTGCTTCAACAAACTTATTGATAGATTGAGCGCTCAAGTATACATATCCAGCTTTTTCTGTAACTTAATTCTTTTTTCCTTTCAGTGGATCCAATTAATGAGACTGAGAGAATTGAGTTTTCTTGGCTGCAGTCAGCTTTTAGAGACTTAACAGCACACTTTCAAACAAAATACTTGGCTGCAACTACCGTACTTGGTTTTTTTAGTTGTTAACATTCTAACAATGGACAATATATGGGGCAAAAACACCTTCCTGTAAATAAAAGAGCACCAGAAACGGGCACTTTGTAGTACTCTCATTCTCTCCTCCCTCTTTCTTTTTCCCTCTTCTATGGCAAAGTTGGGTGAAGCTGAAAACTAGCAGGCACTAATGTGACTTTCTACTGGAATCACGTTGCCTCTCCATAAACCCATTGATATGTCCAATTTTTTTCTTTTCTATCAGTGGTTTAATATATTAGTTCTGCAAACAAAAGAGAGAGATGCTTTTGCTATTAATCTGTGCTGATTTTTTGGGGGGTGGGGGTCTGTTGTAAACAAGCTCTTTTTCCATGAAGTACCACTAAAAGATTTGAAGATAAAGGAGATCTTTAAGATAATTGGTCCAGTGTTGTCAATATTGTTGGGGGTTCTGCACCTACTTGTTTCAACTTTGTTGCTCCAAAGAATACTTTTTCTCTTTCTCTTAAATTAAATTGGGACGTGAAATGTCTTTTTGAAATGATATATTGGAAAAGTATTCCTGTAGGCCAGGGGTTCCCAACCATGGGTGCGAGGCAGTATTTGGGTTTTTAAAATTATAGTGTGTAAGGAAAATTAGTTGCCGTTATTTTGAATTTTTGTAAGGGGTACGAGAATATATCAGAAGAGTTCTAGGGGTGCAGGAAATAGAAAAGGTTGGGAGCCGCTGCTATAGGCATTCAAATTTTCATTCTCTTAAGCAGCTAGCAATGATAGGTGCTTATTTGATACCACACTGTAGTAACCATTTATGCTTGTTGGAAAGAACACTGCATGGATATGGCCATGAAGATATCAGAACATGAGCAGGAGTTTTCTTTTATCTTAAGCCATCAGCCATTTTCACCAGAAATACAACAAGCTTTTTTTTTCCATTTGTAATTTTTTATGCTTGCTTGTTAAAACTGAAGGGCCAAACCTATTACATTTTTGGGCTTCTGTGGAAGCCAGCCTATGCTGAACTTTCCTTTGGAGGCATCTGCATTGTACTTAATGACAGAGCCAAAACTTACAGAGGTCAATTTTGTTCTCCACTGTTCATTGAAATTTTACGAAATTTGATCATACTTGAACAGGACTTCCACTTTCTCCAATTCCAGTAGCTCAGAATTGGTTCCATCTTTCACTTGGAAATAAGAAGTGCCTCTGTAAGCAACAGAATTCCTGCAGATGTTTATCAGATGGGGCCAGTTTTTAGGACATGGAGTTGCTGCTGATTTCTATACAGAGCTTTGTTCAGTTCTAGTGACCTGCATCTGCTGTTGAAAAAACTGCAATCAACAACATCAAGGAACTAAATCTGCTGGTGCTGTTAGATTGGATGTTCATTCTGGGCACAAGACATCTAAATCTGAAGTGAAGTTTCCAGATACAAAGATTACTATAATAGTAGTTTGTCAATTTAGACATTATTATGCATTACAGAAAGAGCAAATAATAGTTTGAAAACTTGATTCATATTAGGATTCTAATTCTCCTTTCCTTTCCATTTTTTAAATCCTGTTTTGTCAAACTGTGGCATTTTGAGGAAGATAAAAACCCTCATGGTGAAGAATCCATTCTATTAGTATTCTTCAAGAGGAAATGGATTTTCATCTTGTTGCCTCTTAAATGATAATGGGTGCCATATCTCTAATATGATTAACTATCCTGCTGTTCAGAAAGAAAATACAGAACAGAAGGAAATCGGTGACATTGTCTTTATTAATGATTTAAAAATGGGAAACAGCTTATTAATTTCTTTTGTCAGATCATACAAGTCTGCAAGACTTTGAACGCCAGCAAAGGATACAAATAGAGACATTAGCACCATAAGAAAAGTAATGAAATTCAACATAGAAAAAGATAAATTAATGAACATACAAAACAGTGATTTCTTAATACAAGAAAGTCCGTGTAAATCATAAAATGCTTGAAGATGACTATAAGGATAATAAATTAGGTCTAAGTCATCATGTAGCTTCAGGAAGGAATTCTATAAATACAAGCCATTTTTAAACTTTTTGCACAATTATGTGGCCATATTTTGGTTATAACCAAGATTAGTTTATCTTTATTCAGAGTTATTTTGTAGCAATAATCAGCAGAACCTGTTTATGTTAATGATGTGTGTGGAAGGTTGCCAAAGGTCTTTTATGTGCCATAGTGAAGTTCTCTGTATTATTGTAGAATAGCTACAATAATTAAATATACACCTCTATATTAAACCTTTTTCCTGGATAGCATTTGAATGGATTAAATGCTTAGGGGATGCATTATTTTCATCCAAAGTCCAGAACCTGAAGTCGGAATTAGAATAATTTGGAATAGATTTTAATTTATTTGAAGCGAAACCAATGGATCTGAACTTGCTGTGTTGGTCTTCATTATGCCTTTGCTTCTCTATTTTACCAAAAGACTAGAAATGCTGCCCTCCCTCCCAACCGAGGGTAGAATGGAAAGAGAAGTGTAGCAGCTGTGCCCAAAGAAAGAGATCTGGGCAGAAGAGTGTTGGATACAATGACTGACAGGTTTGGGATCAACTAAGAATAATGAGAACAGCCATGAGATCAATATTTCATTTTTCTATTACAGTTATGTCAGTATTGTATCTGGTTCAATATTGCATCTAGCCAAACTTGAAAAAAACTACAAAAATAAGCACAGCACAGCAAGAGTTAGTTTATGTTTGGTTTGGACCACACCAGGAAATCCTAGGGCCCCTAGGCTAGTCTGGGAAGTTGAAAAATGCCCAATTGTTTAATATTTTTGCCAAGAAAATTATATGGATGTGCCCCTGCAGTCAACCATGCTTAACTCTTGGGATTTTTAAAATCTTTTTACCTTCATCTACCTTTAGTATTTGGTTTAATTCCTTGTCAGCATGCCTCTTGCCTTTTTATCCTCAAATTAACTTTGTAAAAAACTGTGTCCTTTTTTGCCCTTCGATTTGTTGGCTCTCTACTGTGATTCTCGTAACAGCATATTATATTAGCATCTTTGTCTTTGTGTTCACATGTTGAAAGTACAGTACATGTTGCCACTGATTCAAGATTGTTATAGTTTTGCAGTCATGGTTAACTGTTCCTTGCTTTAGTCAGATATGATGATACAATTTTACAGAAGAATTATTGAGTCTGTCATTTGTACTTCTATAACTGTCTGGTTTGGTACAGCAACCAAACGGAACAGGGACAAATTCTAACGCAGTGGTTCTCAACCTTTTTAATGCTGTGACCCCCATCCGGTCATAAGTCGAGGACTACTCAACCGGTCATAAGTCGAGGACTACTCAACTGGTGCAGCACCGTTTGCAGAATGGGGCTTTTGGTGGCTCAGCAGGGCAGAGACAGCCTGGACAATTCCTATTGGCTTTTGAAAGCCAATAGAATTAGACTCTATTCAAGAGAGTGTATTCTATTGGCTTTTAAAAGCCAATAGAATAAAAGGGAGTAGCACAGCTAAGGAAAAGGGGAACAAAATGGCGGACTGCGTTGTTTGGCGACCCCCGTGACATGGTCGTTTGACCCCAAATGGGGTCCCGACCCACAGGTTGAGAACCACTGCTCTAACGAATAGTTAGGACTGCAGAAAAAACAATTCACCACCTGCCTGCTTTCCATTGAAGATCTATATATTGCACAAACCAGAAAGAGGGCTGAGAAAATATCTGGAGACCTCTGACATCCTGGACATAAAATTGTTTCAACTGCTTCCCTTGGGACCCGCTACAGGGCATTGCAGGCCAAAATAACTTTTTCCCTTGTGCCTGCTGCACACCTAATTCTCACAGTACTCTCTGATGTCTATGTGTAATTTACCCATGTAGTATGGCTGTAGTGTCATTATTTATCCTTCTTATTATCCTTCTTACTCCTTCCTCTTATTAGTATTATTATGATTATCAATATTCTGTTGCTTTGCAGATACACTGAGATCTTCCGCACCAAAGGGAAATTCCTTGTTTGTTTAATCCCACTTAACCAAATAAATTATTCAGTTCAATTCAGTAAACATGAAGTTTACCACAGGATTGGTAAACTCCAAAAACCATATCAGATTGATAGTTGCAACTTCAGCTCTTCAAGAGGAAAGAGAAGATAGAATCATAGCTGTACCATCTAAAGTGGAAGTATTTTCTATTACTGATGAAGTGGAGATGATGATTAATCGGAGATATTTATTGAATCTGAACCATTTCCATGAATAGTCTTCATTTTAAAATTTCATCATAATTGCTCAAAAGCAGAGGCAATATATGACCAAAGACTATAGAGACACAGATAGCAAACCCTAATTAATATTTTAACTCATCCTCTTTTAATAGACTATAGAATATACATTTTCCTATTGATTCATTTACCATAAGAATCATTTTAATTTTTTTTTAAAAAATGATCTGTGGCAAATACTACATAAGTCAAATCCAATTCCTTAAATGAATGAAAGGAATTTTATGAGAGAGATTTTAGAAATAATTCAACTTGATCCATGAAAGCATTTCAAAAATATCAAGACAACCAAATTTTCAATGAAAGTCAGGAATCACAAATCATATTTATTTAATTCAACATGAAGAAGCTACCATATACATTTCCTTCTGTTTAGATCTGCTTTCATATTTAAACTCTACCACCTTTTAAGTATAAAAATCAACAGATATGGTTGTGTCTCCAATATTTACAAAATTATGTTTTGGTCACCACGTTGTAAAAAAAATGTTGAGACTCAAGAAAAAGTACAGAAAAGAGCAACAAATATGATTAGGGGGCTGGAGGCTAAAACATAGAGGGAACGGTTGCTGGAATTGGGCATGTCTACTTTAATGAAGAGAAGGATGAGGGGTGATATGACAGCAGTGTTCCAATATTTCAGGGGTTGCCACAAAGAAGAGGGAGTCAAGCTATTCTCCAAAGCACCTGAAGGCAAGACAAGAAGCAGCGGATGGAAACTGACCAAAGAGAGAAGCAACCTAGAACTAAAGAGAAATTTTCTGACAGTTAGAACAATTAATCAGTGGAACAACCTGCCTTCAGGAGCTGTGAATGCTTTAACACTAGAAGTTTTTAAGAAGAGACTGGATAGTCAGGTTTCCTGCCTGAGCAGGGGGTTGGACTAGATGATCTCAAAGGTCCCTTCCAACTTTATTATTATTAATTATGCTTATTTTATTGTCAGAATTGTTCCTATGTTATTTATGACAGTGCTTGCAACCCTAAGCAAATCATCAAATGACTTTCTAGATCAGTCTCCCATGACATATGGCCCTCAAGCAGCATGTGATCTATCAAGCAGCGTTGTGCAGCCCACTGGCACTTTAAAAAAAGTAATAAATTCTCAGCTGTCTCCCCAAAAGAAGAGGAGTGGTATTTCCTCCAAGCCTTATTGCAATTGCCAGTTCCTGTGATGCCACTGCTTTACTAGCTGTGGGATAGCTGCTCTGTGTGTGTGTGGGGGGGGGAGGCCATAGGCATATACAACCTATGGCCTCCCCCCCCCATAGGTTGTATATGCCTATTCTAGATTCTGATGGTGAGGCCAAGTTTTTGACACTTTATTCCTCCTATAGCAAGTATTTATTTTGCTTACCAAGAATCATTATGAAACTTTTCCTGCTCTAGAAGGGATCTTAATACCAGTTAGTATTATTTCTACTACATTATAATATTCTGTTATTTCCTAGAAATCTCTCATTTGAGTTGTTGATCATTTTAGTTTTATGATAAAGTGGAAGTAGACTTTTTTTTCCAGGCAGGTGCAAATAGTCTGAAAAATCCACAATTGTCTATGCTATGATATGTACAATCAGATATTTCCCTTGTCTTTTGATTTTCAAGTGGGTTTTGCAAATGTTTAGCTGTCATAATGCAGCAAACACATTTAAAGAGAATCTAGACTTTCCATTATTTTATATTTAAAAATGCATAGACGATTATTGTGCACTATACCTGAGTTTGGTTATTTGCATTATAAAACTTCAATTGTTGCTACCAGTGACATTGCAATTTTCTTTGTTGTGTATAATTTGAACGTTTTGTACTCTCATTTCTCTTTGCCTTTAAAATGTTTCCAAAGTCATAAAGAAAACTAGCTAAAAGCAAAATGTCCTTTTAACTATTTTCTATTATTCTAATTGTACTTCACTTAACCCTACTTTTCTGAAGATTTCAGTATCAATAATGGTGAGAACATTTTGCCTTCATTTTAAGTCAGCATGCTAGGACTGCCTTTATTTTCCCTTTCCTTTCTGTTTGCCTTTTAGGTGGATTTAGATTGAAGTTCTCCGGCCTCTTGGCATTGGCAGTGATCATAGTGATATACTGCCCTCTTTCTCCAGCTTTAATTCCATGCAGTATTGACACTATGTGAAAACTGAGCTAGTGCTTGCTACATTTGAATCGTATTTGTTGCTTAATTCTTAGATGCTTAAGGAATTAGCCAGAGATAGCACTCTCCTCATGGTGTATTTTATGTGTAATTTAATTCTCATCTAGAAAGAGTTGGAAGTAGATTCAGATATGTGAATATAATCTAATCCTTCTCTATAGTTGGAAATGCTTGCATAATGAGACATTCATCTTAAATTTATACAGATTTATACAGAATAACAAAGTTTGAAAGGACCTCTTCTAGTCCAAGCAGGAGACCTTATACCATTCCAGACAAATTGCTGTCCAATCTCTTCTTAAAAACCTCCAGTGATCCATAACTTCTGAAGGTTCCACTGCTTAATTGCTCTCACTGTCAGAAAATTTCTCCTTAGTTCTTTCTTTGAGAAGTTTCCATCTATTACTTATTTTGCCTTCAAGTGCTTTGGAGAATATGTTGTCCCCCTCTTCTTTGTGACAAATATTGGAAGACTGCTATTATGTCTTGGAGATGTGGAATTGGAGGCTCTGGGGCTCTGTGCTTTAGGTTTCTTCTCATACTGAAGAGGAGAGGGCAATAATCGGAGAGAAATACGGTGTTCTGTGACATACAACCTGAAGGCAAAACAGATCATGAATAGGAACATAGGAACGTACTTGCAACAGTGTGTCTCAGTTTTGCCAAGAGACAGCTTACAACTGTCTAGGGAAGAATGATTGTCCTTTGTATAGAAGATCCTGATCTCTGATCTCAAATTGTATCAAGGTCAACAAAATGCTAGCAATAATTTCTGATCTTTTTAGAAGACAAAAGCTAATACTGCCACTGGATATTTTCATAAAATATAGTTCAGCACTGAAGTATAATTGACAATTGACATCATAGTCCTATGCATGTTTGATAGAGCTTATAATCAGGTAAGTGGATTAGCTGTGGATATCAAAATGTTCTGAAATGCTTCACCACTTGAATACAGGAACAATGTAAGAAAATTTTCTGAAAAAATAATTAGTTTAGGTTCTCCTAGTCTTATCTGCTTGAGTCATATCTTGAACTAAATCCAAAAACATGTAACATGATTAGCGACAATGTAAACAATTTTTCCAATGTTTTTATCCCACCTTTTTTTTAAATGACTTTGCCAGACTCGGCAATAGTATTAATATAATTTTAAGAATCATTTCGAGAACAAACTTTACAAATCATAAAAAACTGAAATTAAAGAGAGTGAGTAACAGTGAACATACACAGTATATTAGTTAAATTAGCCAACATGATGAACCAATTAGCCGATGAACCAACATATCTGTGTACACATAAAAAATAATCCATAGAATTGTAGTTAAAAGCTCGAGGAAGGGTTGGTGATGATGATGATGATGATGATGATGATTTAGTTGTCATCAAAAGAAATGTAACTATCCATCAAAACTTGCCTTGGAGACATTTCTTACTACTTTTATTTTTTAAGTTATTGCATATTGTTAATTAAATTTTATAGAGGAAGAAACAAAAAAGAAAGAGAATGACCAAAAAAGGAATGCGTTTTAAGGGACTGTGAGCTCAGGTGTAAAGTAATCTCCTGATTGCAAGAGGATTTGTTCTGAGATTGCTGATTGCCCAAAATTGCCCTTTTTGGGTAATTGTTTATGGAGATTCTCAGTGATCCAAGTCATAGTTATCCCAAGGGTACTTTTCCACAAGGCAACCAGACTTTCTTGTTTTCTTTGGAGACGTTTCACTTTTAATCCAAGAAGCTTCTTTAGCTCTGACTGGATGGTGGGGAATGGAAGGATTTATATTCCTTGCAGACAGCTGGTCAACACAGAAAGAGAGGGATATGACATCATCTATCTCCAGTTTACAACACAGTCCTTTCAATAGTTCCAAGAAGGCTCCACAGCCATTTGCACTACTCAGGTGACCCTGATGACACAGATAAACCTCCATGTGGCTCAGTGACTCTCTTAAAGAATGCAAATGACCAGCTGTCTGCAAGGAGTATAAATCCTTCCATTCCCCAGTCAGAGCTGAAGAAGCTTCTTGGATGAGAAGTGAAACGTCTTCAAAGAAAAACAAGAAAGTCCAGTTGTCTTGTGAAAAAGCACCTTTGAGATGACCTTTTTGGGTAACTTAGTCACTGTCACTTCTGAGTAAGCAGAGACTATAGGAAGAATATAAGACAGTCAGATTTCATAGAGTGAGAGAACAGGAAGAAAGAGAAGGGTGTTAGTAGAGTTCAGCAAGGAAAAAAAATTGCTCAGTTGTTTTTTTCATATATAGGTAGCCCTTGACTTATAGCCACAATTGAGCCCAAATTTTCTGTTACTAAGTGAGAAAGTTAAAAATAGAAAGAATTCTGCCCCATTTTACGACTTTTCTGGCCAGAGTTGTTAAATGAATCACAATGTAGTTGTTAAGTTGGTAACATGGGTGTTAAGCGAATTTGGCTTCCCCATTGACTTTGCTTGTCAGAAGTTCACAAAGGGTGATCACATGATCCCACAACACTGCAACCATCATAAATATGAGTCAGTCTGAATTTTGATTAGATGACCATAGAGATGTTTTTTTCAGTGCCATTGGAACTTCAAATGGTCACTAAATGAATTGTTGTAAGTCAACGACTACCTATATTAACATGCGAGCATATGAATGGGTATAAAAGAAATAAATGCTTTCTACGAGTGGCATCTTAAGAACCAAAAGTAAAGATGGTCAAGATTCAGTAGTCATGACCTGCAGCGATGTTTGTGATCCAACCTGAAAACAACAATTGCAAACCTGTAGTCATACTTGAAAGAAGTCAGAGGATTGGACCAATTAATGATAATATTTCAGTTTATGAGCACATAAAGAGTTCTGTAATGGGCTGATAAGAGAAGCAACCAATTCCCAAGAGAGGCAGTTAGCATATATACTTTGGGAAGAAGTTTGAGAATGAAATTCCTGGCTGAGGAATTCTGGCAGTTGAAGTCCACAAGTCATAAAAGGGCCAAGTTTGAAGACCCCTGAGTTACAGTATTCTAAAGGTAATACAATACTTCAGATTTTGTTCTCTGGGAATGGGGAATACATTCTGGCCTTGAAGAGAATATTTGATGTCAGGCACCACTATTTCTCACTTCTTTGTGGCAAGCTATTTTAGTTAGCTATTCTGATGGCAGAGAAAAGAAAAGTAAGGTAAAACATCGTTTAAGGGTTGTGAATTGCCTGGACCAAATTATCTTCCAACCCTCCATTCTAATTATAATCCAGGTAAAAGTTAAGATTAATTCTGCAATAATAAGGACTTTTTAAAAGTCCAAAAGGAAGAAAGAGACGCAGTATTTCTCTATCTAACATGGACATCCCTGAAGACTTTAAAATTGGAGCAAGTCATGAACTGAGTAGGATTGCCCTAGATACTTACTTCACCATATCCAATTGTTTTCCTTAAGAAGAGAACACTGAAAGTATGAAGGGTAGAAATTTAGGATTGCATTATAACATACTTAATGATTGCAAATGAGATTTTCATGTTAAACTTTATAATATATAATAAGATATCTATTACTTCTTTTCATTAATATTAATCCACTCTTAATTCATCATTAGAATTCTGTCTTCAGTATACTAACAGAAACTAAAAGTAATAGATAAACTCCCAAGTAGCCTTTTCAGCATTGAATAGTCTAATTTTGGACATTGTTAACTACATAGGATAATGTTGTCGCCTTTCTCTTAATTTCTCTTAACTTTAAAAGTTTTCATCATTTAATATTCTGTTACATTCTTAAGTGTTTTAAGATTTGGTCGAAGGAATGATGAACTGTACCGTGCTTGATAGTTGGAGGCAATTTAAAGTAAAATAGATGTGCTAAAACTATCACTTATTTTACTTTTGTTTTAAAGCCAGAAATCATATAATAGATTGTTTCAGTAACATGTATTTTTGTGATTCTGGAGATCATCAAAAAAGGGATTAGAAGTTGTAAATAGCCCATGGACTGCAAATTGTCCTCACCTATGGTAACCGAAATTTGCATTGGCTGTAGGAACTTTACATTTGAGATAGTTCTCTGATAATTTATTGAAGAAAATGGATGAATTTATTTCTTTTTCAGAAGATGAAAATGGCTTTCGAAGAGTAAAAGAATTATTCATTAGCCACTGTTCCATACTCTTTCTTCAGTTTTTCATCTATGTCTATTAATACAATTGCATGCTTCACTGTTCTTTGATAACACTGGTAAAATATTTTTGAATGCACAAAAAAGATATGTAATAACATGTAGCCATATTAAATATTTAATGTTCTAAAAAATTAGCTATGGATGCAGTATCCTGTTTTCTCACATTCATATTCTGCACCACAAAAATCAGTATTCTGTAGCTAATGAACATACTTGTGTTGCTTTTGGAATTTCCCTCATTTTGATATTTTCCCTACTAGTTTTGTCTTCATGCAAACCTTGAGGTTCCAGCAAACCTGATACCGATATCTGTAGTGGTTATGATCAATTGACAATATCAGCACTCACAAGTGAAATCCCAAGTAGAGAAAATGATTACTAAGGGTGGCAATCAAATGATTTTTAAAAGTATTAAAGCAGTGGTTCTCAAACTTTCTAATGCCGCAACCCCATAATACAGTTCCCCATGTTGTGGTGACCCCCAACCACTTATACATCACCGGGTGCCAGGGGCATGGCCAAAGAAAAGGGGGAAAAATGGCAGACAGCCTTGCTTGGTGACCCCCGTGAAATGGTCGTTCGACCCCAAATGGGGTCCCGACCCACAGGTTGAGAACCACTGTATTAAAGGCTCCTTGATATTTTTGCTTGCAAATGAAATTATTTTAAGCATCCCCAAATCTTAAAAAATGATAAAAATGGTTCAGTTGTGCAGAATCCCTCTCTATAGAACAGGATGTGATGGCATCTCTCTGTGAATACACGTGAATGAACCATCATATTTGTTTTCTGCTCAGTTTTTTAAATACGTGTGTAGGATTGCTTTGAGGAAACATATTTTATATTACTCTTGTGTTAACTGTCTTCCTTTATGTTTTGTCATAAAATAAATTGCAAATATTTGGCTGTTTTGGAAAGCAAAAATCCAATTATAGTCTGCTTTAAACAATATATAAGTTTGTATTTTTATTATAGCCAAAAGGAGCATATAATACATTTATTTAACAGACACATGCTTATTTTTAGCTGTTCTTTTCAAAATAAATAGATATACATATCACAAATATATTTTATGTATACAAGTCTAAATATGTAAAATACGTGTAGATGTCTTTATTTGCTTTATTTATCTTTATTAATTGCTTTTCACTAGTAGGAACCTTTGGATCAACAGGTTTTACAGCATGAATTTGAAATAAGGCACCAGGTCTGATTTTTAGGGGGTGTCTTTTATACTCACCTCACGGCGGCGGCACCATCAATAGCCCACATTTTCTGTGGCCTAAAGAGCAGCTTCATTCTGCAGCTGAGAATGGAGCTCTGGCCTGTATTTCACAGTCAGAGGCCTTCCGGCCATAGAAGAAGTGGGCCGGCAAGGCAAGCATTGATCCATGGGAAGCCTGGCTGCAATGGTAAGCTCCACCCCCACCCTAGTTTGATATTTAGGTGTGTGCCTGCCCCCAAACTAGGGCTTATTTTGGGGGTTTGGCTTATATTAGCCCCCCCCCCCAAATCAAGCTAAGGCTTATTTTTAGGGTAGGTCTTTCAGGGAAGCACGGTAGGATATAGCTATTTTGAAGCTTTGCAGAAGGCCAATTAGAAGGTACTTGGCATATCTCCTAGGATAGCATGTTTCGGGAGGGGGGCTACTATAGAGAAGAATTACTATATCTCTTTGATCTCATTGGAGGTAACTAAATACTTCCTTCCAGTATAGGATTGGACAGATTCTACTTTGAGGAGATAGTCTCCTTAGACTAGGAATGAGAAAAATGCATACAAAAGAATGGCTGTTGCAAAACAACCAAACAAAATATTTGGATGAAGGATTGGCTATTGTTAAGAGATAAGAGATGGTTAGGATTAGAAGGACATAGACTGAGGTTTATGTGGCATGGTTTTTTATGGTATAATAAATGTAGGCTTTAAAAATCATTATATTAGGAATGCCATATTATGAATATGGAATACATACACACTCAGATTATAGCCAAAAATACTTATATTTGCTTCAATTTAAGTATTTTACAGAAAAGATATTGATTAACATAGAAAGAGAACAATTAATTGACGAAGAATGTACTTTTCAGTGGTTTTCATACTGTATTTCATTTAAGGGAGAGATTTTACATAGATAGAAAGTTACTAAGAATAGAACAATTGTACTTTAATTGAAATGGAAGAAGAACAAGTAAAGAGGGCATGATAAAATGGACTAAGAATTTTTATTGTAGGACACATATGGATCAATGGAAAGATTGTGCTTAAAAGGACTAAAATTTACATTGTCTTGTTTCAGAGAAAATTTCTATAAAAGGATGTAACTGGTATATATGGAACCAGAGAGATTCTATAAGATACGTAAAG
Organism: Crotalus tigris; assembly: GCF_016545835.1. NCBI lineage: Eukaryota > Metazoa > Chordata > Lepidosauria > Squamata > Viperidae > Crotalus > Crotalus tigris. The sequence continues at coordinate 6,954,417 of NW_024096511.1, read as the reverse complement.
ATACTTCTAGCTGCTGCTGGAAATGTGAAAACCACAAAAGGACATTTCACTATGAATAGTAGACTTATTTGAAAAAATGTTGGACACTAATATATATGATGATGCAGAGAATTTTAAAATGTAATTTTCAGTTGAAACCAGAGTTTTTTTATTAGGACTTATGGATAATTGACTAGAAAAGACTCATGGACAATTAGTTTTACATATGGTAACTGAGGTGTGAGATTAGTATATGCACAAAGGTGAAATAATAATGAAATACCCACAATGGAGGAATCTACAATGAAGGAATGCTGAAATGGATAAATTTACTTGCTTGATTAGACAGGAACAATAACTGATTTTAAAAAACTAGAAACTCTTTATGGATGTTTTTGCTGAAAATGAACAAAAATGAATTTATTTCAGATTTAATGATTAAAAATTACTTTATTAGAAGAAGGCAACTATGATATATAAGTAAAGAGAGTGGAAATGGTAATGGACATGTTTATAACTGCTACAACGAAGATCAGAAATAATTTCTTTAGATATTTTTTCCCCAAGCCAATGTGATGTGAGGCCCAGCAAACCCCTCAAACGAATGGAGCCCACTACAGGCTTAAGAAAATAGTATCTGCTTGCATAATAGCATGAGGTTGCCATGAGGCAGGCAGCTTCTCTAAGAAAGGTGAACCTTGTATTTATTGGCTTGGCGCCACTGCAAAAAAACAGAAAAGCAAGTTGGATGCTACCAGACCCTGAAACTCGGTGAGAGGAGCAGGCTGAGTCCTTTAGGTTTCTTGGGTGGCTAGATGGGAAGCACACTGAGATCTACAAGCTGTAACTGCCCTTCTTGTGCCGGTAGTTCTGCTACCTGGTGTTAGGCTCCCTTGGCTGAGCAGATGGGTTGGGAGCAGGCTGAGGCCTGGAGGACCCTGAGGAGCAGGGAGTGCAGCACTGGGTGCCTCATGGAATGAGAGGCCTTGGGAAGCCCTTGGTGGTTGGATGGAAAGCATGCTGAGTTCTATAGCTGTAGCAGGCCTTGGGAAGCCCTTGGTGGTTGGATGGAAAGCATGCTGAGTTCTATAGCTGTAGCTGCCCTCTATGTATCACTAGTTTTGTTGCCCGGCTTTAAGCTCCCTTGGGTGACTAAGAGTCATGTTGGGAGCATGAAGTGCCTCAGGGTTGGTGGAGGCCTTACTAGGCTTCTCCAGGCCTCCCCAGCTCTAAGCACTCTATGCTCCATTTAACAATCCACACATTTGTTTCACAATTGCATTAGGAAGAAGAGGGGGTGGGTGTCATTAAATGAGACTGTCTGGCTTAATGGCCATCACCACTTGCGACCTTAATGGGCAAGCTCTATTGCAGTTGTAAATCAAGGACTACCTGCAACCCAAAAGTATCATAAACTTCAGGGAAACGCTGTATTATAATGCTGATTATATTATTCTGTTTCACATTTATATATGAGATAAAAGGTCTTCCAAAGGAGTGTAGGTATTAAATCTCTTGGAGTTGTACCCTGGGAAGCAGCCATGTGGTTGATGTGGTATTTCTCTTATCCAAAAGTTGAGATCAGAAGGTTAAAGACTTTTAAAGACTTCATAAATTATTTCATTCACACTTGGTTGATTGGTAAAATGAAAAGATTTGGGCAGCAATATATTGAACAGCTGGGCTAGAAATGCTGAATATTATTCTTCCTGCTCTTTTCACAAATGGAGGATATATAGGGAGAAAGACAGTTATTCCTCCAAAATCTAAATTCAAATCTTTCAATTACCAGTGCCAAGAAAAGAATGACATATCTATAGTAATTTTTTGGGGTTTTTTTTTTTTTTTTTTTCTGCTCTCTGTATCAGTGTACGGGCAGATTAACAAATGAAAAAAGTGGGTCCAAGCTTTCTTAGCCATTTCTGGAAGCACCACCCTTCACAATTACTTTTTGTAGAAATCTCAAAACCATAAAATAAAATTGACAATGTAATTTAAATAGATGAATGCATTTTTAAAAATAAACACAATGTTGTCTCCTAAACTGCTGCTGCTTTTTAGTTGGACATAACATATTTTGGAAATACAATATTCCAATCTACATGTTCAGAGAGATATTTATTGGGAAGAGGGGTAATAATTCTTTTCCTAATGAAGCACCGATGTTCCACTTAAAGAGAATAATCATTAGAAATCAGCCAGTGTACTGAATTCTTCAAAGTATCTGATATGGAGAACTTCAAGGAGAGATAGGACTGCTATTTTTCTTCCTTGTCAATATCCATACTCTACACTTTAAGAGAAAACAGGATATATTCTTTTGAATTGAAGATGTGAAGAATAACTTCTAACTGGAAGATGTGATTTTCATTTCTCTTTAATAATATGTGTGTTTGCGCATGCACACATACTTTCAAGTCAGTGTTGACTCCTGGTGATTACCTGAATAAGTCTGCTGTTTTCTTGGCAAGATTCTCAGAAGTGAGACATTTGAAGAGTGGGCTTCCTTTCCAGTTCTCCAGCCCCCAAGTCCTTACCAGCTCTGGTTACAATAACCTTGTTTCTCACTCTAGGCTTGGTGTTATTATGTCTATCTGGACTTTTGTTCACATCCCCCCTCCCAGCATCATCTAACTCTAAAAGCAAAAGGTAAAAGATGGCTACATTTCCATCTGTTGTCAATGCAAAAACATCAGATGTTAGCAGCATTGACACTTATATTGATTGATGGAAGGAAATTGGAAACAGAATCAGGGATATATAAGGAAAATTTTATAAAATAGTTTCAGGATTATGGTAGGATGGAAAGGACTGGCATATCTTTTTTGTTTGTTTGTTTATATACTTCTTTTCCAGTTCAGTAGGACTGATGAATATAACAATTTAGGAGAACAGCTAAGAGAGAAGAATAAAAGTAGAGAACTGCTACTTCTGATCATTCTGGTGATGTTTAACTTAGCTCACTAATAGAAAATAATTTACCAGAATTTGTATTCAACACATTGCTTCTAGATTTTGAGAGTCAAACCTGGAGAACTGGAAATAGTCCAGTCAGACCTCAATCACTCTAAAGATGGTTAGTTGAGTGCTATCAAGTCAAGTTTCACTTCTGGCTATATGGACAAATGCATGCCATCCTGACTTATCCCCAGATAAATAATTCATAACTCTTCCAAGGATATTTTGATTGATATTTTAATCATCTCTCTATCTCCCTCCCAATTTATTTTATTCATTGTATTTACTTCTGCAAGACTGTTTCCCACTCAGAAGTGATGTATAAGGTATATGAAATAATCACCTTCTTCAGACAATCTAACAGAAATCATTAGTAGAAAGATATAAATATACTTCTTAAAATAAAAAAAGCTTATGAGATGAGATTTTAGTTCTTGGCCATACTCTGGATTCAAAAGATAGGACAACTTTTTAGATATGGTGAGCTGAGAATAAATATTTCACTATTTGAGTCTATAGGTCCACAACCATAATAGAGACTCTGTGTTATTAACATTCTCAATAAATATCATTATAAGAATATATGACCTCATCATGTGAACTGGCTAGCAGTAATTTCTGAGCCCATGTTACACATTTAGTAGTAGATTACCCGACAGATTCCTTATATTTGAATAAAGCTCCTGGGGAGAATTACTTCAGATGCTTTAAAAGATGGTACATTGCCATTCTAACTGCTTTCTTCAGTTAAAGCAGTGGTTCTCAACCTTTTTAATGCCGCGACCCCCCCAACCGGTTGTAAGTCGAGGACTACCCAACCAGTTGTAAGTCGAGGACTACCCAACCAGATGTAAGTTGAGGACTTTCCCTGCCCGGGAGTGCCACGCATGCGTGGTGCCTCCCCCTGCGCCAGCCGAGGCGTAGCTGACAAGCGGCAGAGACAGCGCAGGCTGATCACCGGCTGGGCCACCAGCTGGCCCAGCCCAAGGGAGGTAAGGCACCCGCTGGGCCCCATGCGCACCAGCAACCCTCCCTGCGCCTGCCAGCCTCCCACTCCTGGCCCTCTTTTATTTACATTTTTAGTAGTTGCTCAGCAGGGAGGGGTGGAAGCTTCCAGACAGCTCGCCTTCGCTGCAGACAACTTGCAGCACCGTTTGCAGAATGGGACTTTTGGCAGGCTCAGCAGGGCAGAGACAGCCTGGACAATTCCTATTTGCTTTTGAAAGCCAATAGAATTAGACTCTATTCAAGAGAGTCTATTCTATTGGCTTTCAAAAGCCAATAGAATAAAAGGGAGTAGCACAGCTAAGGAAAAGGGGGAAAAAATGGCGGACTGCGTTGTTTGGCGACCCCTGTGAAATGGTTATTCAACCCCAAATGGGGTTCCGACCCAAAGGTTGAGAACCACTGAGTTAAAATAACACCTATGGTTGTCTTTCAGAAGCCTGGAATATTAGTGTTGTTATTCTCATAAATAGGGTCTAAAATATTATAGGATTGTTCATCCTTTAATTTGAACAGAGTATATTTTCATATAGTTTTACCATCACTATATGTTTCAAATATTTTCTGTTCAGACTAGAGAATTTGGCTATGGAAATGACACCATAGTTGAGGAACTAGCAGGTTTTTAAATTTGATTATTCCACAATGTCTTAAATCATTTAATAGAAACAGAAAAAAAGCAAACTTTATGCTACCGTAAATGCCGGCGTATAAGGCGACTTCTGCGAGCGCTGAAATCGGCGCCAAAGACGGGGGTCGTCTTATACGCCGAATCGTCTTATACGCCAGAAATACCGGTAGTTTCCGGCGTATAAGACGACGTTCTAGGAATGCGGCCCGGCTATAAAGACGGGGGTCGTCTTATACGCCGGGTCGCCTTGTACGCCGGCATTTACGGTACTTTTATTTTCCTATAATGGAGCTTGCATTATTTCCAGTCAGTTCTTGAGAGTTAAGAACAGATAACATAAGCAAAGGTATTGAAAATGTTGAGGTCAAAGGGCTGGTTTTCAGGTACTGCCTGTATTTATTATCCTTTATATAGTATGAGGTTAAAATTGTGAAAAACTTTCATTTTTTAGGATGGAAACTGGAATAACTTTTGTAAAAATAATAATTCATTTATAAATATTACTGACTTACATTATAAGGTATACTCTCTTCTAGTATAACTAAAAATATCTGTGGTGGTCTCCCATGGAGAATGAGACACGCACGCAGGTATCTCGGGATGAGAGCCCAGAGCTGACTCCAGCACCCTCTTTTATTGTTACTCAGGTTTTTACATCACACAGCGTAATCAAAAGACATATATAGGGGTGGTTACAATATATCAAATAACAGACACTCTCCAGATGCAAGGCTACGCAGGTGTTCTTATCAGAGTCTGTCCAAATGGTTGATGAATGCATCCTGTGTCTAGAGTGGTCCGTTTGTTATCTCAAGGACCTTGTGGGAGATGCCCATGGACATATTTGTGCAATTAATCCCACATCTCCTCCTTTTCTGTTTTTTCAATGTTACTCACTTCCAGTTCCAGAAGGGATCTTGATTCACTGATTAAGGCGTCCTTCCTAGTGGAGGGCGTAACATTTTTGCACATTTGCAGGAGGGAGGGAATACATTGAATGCAACAACATAGCAATACAATTAATATCAAAATGGTTACTATAATAGAAATCAAAGATCGTAGCCAGGATCCATCTGGTAGCCAGGACCAAAGGGCACCCCAAATATCCATGGTGCCTGATCCATCACTGCGTAAGGGATTATTTTGGAGCAAAGATTCCATTTTCCTGGCTGTAGCAGAAATATTAGGTTGAAAATCATGTATATACATACAACAATGAGAATGAATTAAAGCACACACACCGCCTTTTGCTGCTAAAATAATATCTAAAGCATACCGATTTTGCAAAACTACTTCCCTTATTTCCCCCATTTCTTGATTAATCATTTTAATGCTGTTGATTGTTTCATTAAACATATGAACAGTCCAATTGTTAAGCAAATGAAGGTCCCTATAGTTCATGGCAACTCCTAGATTGGGTAGAATCCCTCTGCTGATTTGAGTCTCTAAACTACCACCCAATGTTAGGGGTGGATCCGAGGAACCAGTATCATATTTGTTCCACAGGCATCCATCAGGGAGATGAGGCAAGGCATATACAGCAGGGGTCAAAAGGCCCAGTGTACAGGTGCCTTTCCAATCCTTAGGCACCTGGCGATAGGCTCTACGGCCACATAATAGCCACATATCGGGTAACTCATAATAACCCTGGTGAGACTCATTAGCAAATGTTATTATGGATTCCATGTCAAGGCAAGCCATGTAGGTACTGAGGTTTGTCCATTGATTGCTTCGATAAGTGTCATTTATCTTAGTAAGGTTGCTTTTGATGGATTTGCATTTCTTTGCTGAATTCCATATAATAACTTGTTGACAATTACTATAAGTTCCCAAATAAATGGCAGTACGGAATAGTCCTGTGCTATAAAAACAAAATCTGGCAGGTTCCATTATACGAGCGCCCACAGCATATGTCATATTCAATGTCTCTATAGTTATGTCCCACAGCTGCTTCCATCCTGTTTCATTGAACAGGATGGCATGGAAAATAAGGCCACCACGACTGTCACCAGGAATTTGCATGCAGATCCAACAGTTCGTGACGTTAAGTGTAAGAACAGTGCGCCTGGCATCCCGTACAAAAGCATTAAAAGCCCACAGTCCCTGATCCTCATATGCCTGGCTGAGGTGGTGTACGTTGAGCCATATAAGGACAAACACAACGAGCTGGAGTCCAAACGATCTCGCCATGGTCGTCTGTTGCAGCATAGCCTCGACCCCAGGTAATGAGGGAGGCAGGCCCTTTCCAAGTGGGATCAGGCAAACGTCGATAGTATACCTGGGGGCGTGAAGAATCTATGGGAGAAGCAGAAAAATGCCTGCTTGCGGCAGTTGAGCCAGGGGTGCCAGAAACATTCAAAAAGTTTAAGGTAAAAAGTACAAGATTAAGAGTGTTTTGTATCCCAGGCAAGCCAGGGGGTATTTTCCCCTTTCTTTTTTGCATGCATGTCTAGAGCCCTTTTTACGGTCTGATTGGCTCGTTCCACGATCGCTTGACCAGTGGAGTTATATGGAATGCCAAATTTATGAACAATAGACCAGCGAGAGCAAAACTGCGCAAAGGAGGTGCTGGTATAAGCAGGAGCGTTATCAGTCTTAATTTCTTTTGGATTGCCCAGGGTAGAAAAAGTACGAATACAATGATTAATAACATGTTTAGCAGACTCACCCCTTTGAGGGGTGGCCATAATAAAACCTGAATAGGTGTCAATGGAAACATGCAAATATTTCCAGGGGGCAAATGGCAAATATTGTGTAACATCCATTTGCCAAAGTTGACAACTCTGCGTCCCTCTTGGGTTGACCCCTTGAGGAACAGAGTGTGCTTGGAGGCTGCAGGTGGGACATTGTTGTATGATAGCCGCAGCCTCCGTAGCCGTTAAAGAAAATTGTTTCATTAAAGCCTTCTTATTTTGATGAAAATATGAATGGCTGTCCCATGGGGTTATGGGAGATAAAACAAGGACAGAAACATCCTGGTGAGTCGAGGCGGCCGAAGCGGCAGCATCCACCTTGGCATTGCCTTCGGAGATAATACCAGGGAAAGGTTGGTGACTTCTAATATGAGCAGGAAAAAATCAAGTAGAGCGGGAATGAAGAAGGGATTGGAGTGTGAGAAATAGACTGAGGAGAGAGTCATCCAGTGAGGGTGACACATATGAGTCAGATAAAGAGGTGAGAACTTTATATACATAAAGACTATCTAAAATAAGATTAAAAGGTTCAGAAGAAAAAGTTTGTAAGGCCAGAATTGTAGCGGCAAGTTCAGCACGCTGAGCAGAATTGTGTGCCATTGTTCACCCTCCTTCCATACACATGAACCATAAGTCTTGCTGCCATCAACATACAGGGTGACAGTGTTAGGAATGGGAGAGGAGGAAATGGGAGAATGTAGAGAAATTGAAACATTATTAAGGAGTTAATATGAATGGCTGTCCCATGGGGTTATGGGAGATAAAACAAGGACAGAAACATCCTGGTGAGTCGAGGCGGCCGAAGCGGCAGCATCCGCCTTGGCATTGCCTTCGGAGATAATACCAGGGAAAGGTTGGTGACTTCTAATATGAGCAGGAAAAAAACAAGTAGAGCGGGAATATGACAGGAAACAGATCCTGCCCAGTCAGCAAGAGAAAGTTGCAATACATCTGAAGAGTACAATTGAAGCAAGTGCCTTGGGGTTGATTCCCTTTTTGGATTGCAGCTGCAAGAGTGTCCATTTGAAAAGCATTGGTTCCCACAATGTGACAGGCTTTAAGAAAGTCTGCTAGTGTGGCCGTGGGACTGGAAACAAGTGGTTTAAGAATGGACTGGCAGTCTGCATTTGCATGTTCATAAGCCAATTTTATGAGGATTTCATTTGCTGCATCTCTGTTTGAAATTTGATGCTCAATGGCAACTTGCAGGCGATTCACAAAGTCTGCATAGGATTCAGTTGCAGTTTGGCGAATGGCAGAAAAAGATTGAATCGGGGTGCCAGACTCATCAACACGAGCCATGGCAGAAAGAACACAAGCATTAATGATAGGAAATGCAAAGGGAGTAAAAGTTTGAGCTTGAGCATTAAGGGTAGCAAAATTGCCTTCTCCGAAGAGTTGTTCTGCTGTCCATTGTGAACCTGGGTGATTAGCTCTGTTTTGTGCCTCTCTTTTATATTCAGATTCAAAGACTACGTACTGTGTTCCGTTAAGAAGCATGCGGAACAGATCTTTCCAATCTTGAGGCAACATTCGATATGCACTAGCAATTGAATGTATCAGTCCTCTAGTATAGGGACTGGTTATGCCATAATCTTTTGTAGCCTTTTTCAATTCTCTGATCATAGCCAAGGGAAGTGCTTCCCAATCAACTACTATCCCTGCTGCAGTCTGTTGGTAAGTAACAGGGAACAACTCTATCTCGGATAGTTCAGAAACGCTTAAATCACCATTGTTTAAAGCCTTTTGAAAAGCACCATGGATGATTCCGGGCCGGGAGAGAGGCGGCAACATGGCAGGAACAGGAGAGGCTGTTTGTTGTTTATCAGGATCCATAAAATTTGCAGGGGCAGAAGGAGGGTTAAAACCAACTCCAGGGGGTAAGGGAGTGGCCAACATAACAGATGGATTTTTATACGGTGGAGGGTCTAATAAAGGCTGATGAGGCGAGTCAGCATGGGTTTGAATCAGGGTATAGGCAATTTTCCAAAGGCACAAAATCTCTGCTGGGGCTCTTGGAGACTGATGGAGAACGGTGCCAATTTTCCTCCATGTATCTACTTTTAAAGATCCAGACTCCGGATAGGATGAGCAGTTAGCCCATACGTAAGCAAGCAATTTAACAGCCTCAGATTTAGAAAGGTGACGGGTTAATTTCTGTTCCTGATCAGTAAGATATTTTTTCCTGCCAAGTAGCCTCAGCTCTTCCACATGCTGCTTTTGAGCGTGAGACATTCCACCCCCCATACTTACGAAGAGGAGTCAGTTGCCAGCAACTTCGTCGGGTGCACCAAGCCTTTCCAGGCGATAAGTAAAGGGTCGGCAGGAATGTATCCCTTAGTGGATCACGTCGGGGTCACCAGATGTGGTGGTCTCCCATGGAGAATGAGACACGCATGCAGGTATCTCGGGATGAGAGCCCAGAGCTGACTCCAGCACCCTCTTTTATTGTTACTCAGGTTTTTACATCACACAGCATAATCAAAAGATGTATATAGGGGTGGTTACAATATATCAAATAACAGACACTCTCCAGATGCAAGGCTACGCAGGTGTTCTTATCAGAGTCTGTCCAAATGGTTGATGAATGCATCCTGTGTCTAGAGCGGTCCATTTGTTATCTCAAGGACCTTGTGGGAAATGCCCATGGACATATTTGTGCAATTAATCCCACAAATATCTCTGGAACAAATCCAGTTTGGCTTTTCATTTTAGTACTGTTGAAAGAAAAATCATTAGGTCCAGTCCAGCCGGGAATAAATAAAATGGAGGCTGTTTGGAAAGAAAGTTCTGTTTATTGAAGAACAGAACCAACAGCATGTGGTTCTGGGACAGCTGAACAAAATGGAGTTGGGATAGGTGGGCTTTTATACTTTCTTTGGGGTTTTGTGTTTGGAATGATCCAGGGGGTTGTGCAATGAGGTGGGCTTTTGTATCTTTTGCTAGTCTGAAAAGGGTGTAGGATTAATCCTATTATGTCCTAAAGGTCCTGTCCTGCTTCTCTGGGGCTGTGGCTGAAGGCATTTTGCTTATGACTAGGTGGCCCCAAATCTGCATTTCTAAAAGCTGGCTTCTGCTTGGAGGAAGGAGACTGGAGGCTGGTTTCTGCTTAAGATTTTTCTCTATTATTCCTTTGGGGAAATATTATATTCTGCCTTTTTAATATCTTCAAAATATTTACTTCTCTAGGAGGGTGGGTGGGTGCTGACTTCCAACAGTACATTGACTATCAGCACATATAAAACTTATGGACTCTCTATTGAGGCACTTGCCCATCTAGTTCCTATAGCTACAAAGGAAATAATAAAGATTTCATTGATTGCACAATTCAAACAGCTAACTGCCTTGGTAGACAACAAAGTGTCACCATATTTTTTTGTAATCAAGAATTTCTGTGGCACTGCAAACTATCTGACAGTGTTAAATCTACTCTTGTGAAGTACTTTTAACTCAGCTATGAATGCTATTGATGTTTTCACGAATACTTGAATGGAGATTTCAAAATAACTCCACTACATTCCTTCTGCCTTTGTGAAACAAATGTGAATTACAATGTCGTTCACTATTTGGTCCATTGTTTTATTTCCACTGGACCCCAGAAAAAGAAATCCATTTGTCTGATCATTACAAAATCACTTTCCAATTGCCACCAATTAAACTTGAAACAGTAAAGGCCTTAGCTAATTTTATTAGATCTGTAGTGAAATGTTGAGAGAAGTTTGTCTATGCTGGGTACCTCTAACTAGGCTCATAAGAAAATACATCTTCCATTTGTTCTCACTATAATGTTTCTGAAACTTTGTATACTTGCCATTACTTTGTCTTTTTATCTTATAACTATAATTTTTAATTTTGCTACTTTAATTTTTGTTATTTTTAATTTGTTACAGTATAAATAATTCTTTGGCAAAGAAATGCCTTCTCCTTTTATTTTTCACAAACTTATCAAATCTAATCATTTTTCTAATATACTGTCCATTAACAACCTTTGCTTAAAGTATATGCTTTTATGCAGGCTGATAATTGCCTTAACAAAGAAACAGCCCACTTATATTTAGTCTAGAATATCAGTCCATGATACTGTCTAGTTTTTATCTTATTTTTCTCAGTCTTTGTTACTGCCTGGTTTTTATAGCCATTCATTACTGCAGGAAAGATAACTATTTTTTGGCCCAAGAAAACAAGGCCATGTTTCTGAACTGTAAATTCACTAAGTTTGTAGGTTGCATATTTTTTGTCTTGTTCATATTTATTTTTAACCTGTGTTTTTCACATTCCATTTTTACTTTCATAATGGGCTCTAAGTCTTTACTTTGAGCTAATGCATAAGCATAATCTGCTACAGTATTGCAAATTGTAACTGTTTTAATCTCCAGGTTTGATTCTATCTGTTCATCTGTTTGAATCCTGCCATTCTTACATTAGTTCTTTAAGATAAATAAAGATGGGAACAATAGGCATTCTCATCTTATTCCCTTATTCTGGACATTCTGCATCTTCATTTATTTTAATAGACTTTTGTTCATTGTAAGGTTTCCTCAGAAGGATAATCAAACATTCTGGCATGACCATTAGTCTTGATATGTTCCACGTTCAGGAAAGTGAAGGTAAACTTCTATCTTCTGTTCTCTTCCATTATTCATCTTATGTTAGTTATCTGATTTTATGTCATTTTGCTTTTTCTGAAACTTGACGGTGCATTTGTCATTTTTCTCCCCATGCATAGCTGTATTCTTCTTTGTAAGAATAGAAGCAAAACTTTGCATGACTAGTACAGAGGTTTGCTAATTGGCACATTCTCTTGTCTTGATTCATATTGACTGACATAGGACTGTTAGCGCTTTAACTGTCTCTTCTCTTGCAGCTTTAAATAGTAAAGTGAATATTTCATCTACACCTGCTGTTTTCCTAGTTGACAGTTGGTCTGTCTCTTCACTTTTTAATGAAGTTGGTTCTTATATATATATTCTGTCTTTACAAATAACTTAGTTATTCTATAATCCCATTTGTGGCAGACTTCCATATTTTAATTTCATGTGCCTCTGATTATTTCTGAAATTATTCTTGAATTTTCCGATCTTAGCTATACATTTTCTTGTGATTCCTGTGATCGTCTTTAAAAGATCTTTTATTTTTCTACATTTATGAACATTCTTGATTTAGACATCTTTTCTTATCCTTTACTTTTGATATTTGAAGTCTACATTCAGTTATCATATGTCCTTTTTGTCGTCCAAGGCTTTCATCCTTTGTCTTCCCTATCATGATAGCTTTTTGTGAAAGGCACTTTGATTTTTACCTCTTTGAAATTTAGTGATTTTTGTTCTGTTTTTGTTTCTTAATGCCTCTTTTTTCTTTCTGTAGCTTCTCAAGCTCTATTTTGCATAAACGAAATGTACTGAATCTGTTCTTTCAATTGATCTTATATTCTGACTGTATCCCTTCCAGGTCAAGTCTTGCTGACACATTTATTTTGTTTAATTTTCTAATTTTAACCTATACTTGACACCAATATTTCATGGTCTTTTTCACAATCTGCACCTGAAAGTATCCTGGCTGACTGGATTGATCTAATCTATTTCCTCTGAGGAAGTTTATTTGATTCTAACACTGTCACTCTCTCTGATACTATACAAATGTAGAGACTCTTTTTTATGTTGCTGGAAGCAGATATTGGCAATGAAGAAAGTACACTCTTTTCCAAATTTTTATTAAACTATCTTCTGCATTATTGTGTTTACTCAGTTCAAATTTTCCTGTAATTCCAGATTCTCAATTTCTCCAAAGTTTACATTCAAATCACACATTATGTGCTTTTTTTACCATTTCAGACCGAATTTTTCAGTGTCTTTCTCCAATTTTATTTATTTGAATTTATTAGCCACCCAACTGTAATGAACTCTGGATGACATTCAGAATCCATTGGTAGCAGGTGTATCCTGATTTTTGCTGTTTACCTGTTTATTCTAATAGCTATGGTCATGTCCTGTATTATTATATCAGTGCTCTTTTTAAGAATAATTGCTACTCTTTTCTTTTGCATGGGTTTGTGCCATGAATAATTTATTGTGTAAATAACACAATGGAGGGGGCATATACATACTAATCCACAATAATCAATGGGTTAATATAGGAATGGTAATTTTGCCTGCAAACCACCAGACAGTCCACCTACTGATAGGGCTTGTCTTCACATTTAAACTGCTGTTCCCTTAATGGGGGGGGGGAAACACACTACTTTAAATTGCAGTTAAGTTACCTAAGCCTCTCTCAGCTGTCTCAGCTGAGGACAAGATGAAGCTAATGTTATGAAGCACAACAAGCACAACAAAAAAGGTTGTCAGATGGTTGTTCATACAATGCCTTAATGCAAGTGTGGAAATGCCATCTTTTTCTTCACAGATGTGGCATTTCTTTTTCTTCCTGTTTGTTCTTTAATTAGAATGTAATTGAAGGCCAGCCCCAAATATAACGTATCTGAAAGGGCTTTCTATTTCTATTAAGCCCTATTTCCCCAACTTACTAGAGAATGGTAAGAGAATGAAGAGACTATGTAGAAAAACTGGAGATAGTTGATATTTTTCTTCTAAATTGCCATCTTTGGCCATACCTCCTGGAGACAGTGATCATGACCAAGTAAGGCTGTAGAACTCTGATACAACTCATCATAAATATCTGATACTACATTTGTCATTTATGTTTCCAGATGTACAGGTATAGTATAGGGAGTACCTTGCTCAATAGTAACTGTGAGAGGGACCTCGGAGTCTTAGTGGACAATCATTTAAATATGAGCCAGCAGTGTGCTGCAGCTGCCAAAAAAGCCAACACAGTGCTAGGCTGCATTAACAGAGGGATAGAATCAAGATAATGTGAAGTGTTAATACCACTTTACTATGCCTTGGTAAGGCCACACTTGGAATACTGCATCCAGTTTTGGTCACCATGATGTAAAAAAAATGTTGAGACTCTAGAAAAAGTACAGAAAAGAGCAAGAAAGATGATTAGGGGACTGGAGGCTAAAACATAGAAGGAACGGTTGCTAGAATTGGGTATGTCTAGTTTAATGAAGAGAAGGACGAGGGGGGACATGATAGCAGTGTTCCAATATCTGAGGGGCTGCCAAAAGAAGAGGGAGTCAAGCTATTTTCCAGGGCACCTGAAGGCAGGACAAGAAGCAACTGGAAACTAACCAAAGAGAAAAGCAACCTAGAACTAAGGAGAAACTTCTTGACAGTTAGAACAACTAACCAGTGGAACAACCTGCCTCCAGAAGTGGTGAATGCGCCAACACTGGAAGTTTTTAAGAAGAAACTGGACAGCCATTTGTCCGAAATAGTATTGGGTTTCCTGCCTGAGCAGGGGGTTGGACTAGATGACTTCCAAGGTCCCTTCCAACTTTATCATTATTATTATTATTATTATGTTAGCTGTTCATACTGTTTCTGTAACATTCTCCAAACTCTTTTGAACTCATAGTTGATTTAAACTTGCCTCTGCCTTCTTGATCTGTCCTTCTCAACTGTGTTCCCTAATCAGTAGCCACAAGACCTGTCCCTATGATGTTAGTGCTTAAGTTTGATCTGACTGCAAGGGTGACTTTGTGTTGAGAACAGACCACACTTACTCAGATCTTGTTTATCTTTGCACTGTATGCTGTGGACTTTTTCACAAGCACTTAGTGTCAGTATTTGTATCATATTAAAACCCCAGGGCAGGTTTGAATCAGTAAGAGCTGTTTACTTAATTCCAAGTAATTGACAAGCTGTCCTGAATTAACTTGATCTGTCTCAGGATTCAGGATTTGTTCAGACCTGGAGCACAGCTTATTCTCATGACAAATGTAGATAAAAAAATTAGATTTTTTTTCTAATGACTATACCTAAGAGATGCGGGTCAGAATGGCATATTAATATTTAATGAATTAGCAATTGAGACTTTAAAGTAAACTCCTTACTTAGCTCTGTAAAATGGTTTCTCTTTGTAGTTTCTCTCATCTGGTTTTACTTGTTCTATACTGTATAGCATAATGTTGAAAAATAGTAAAAATTGAAATATAGCAGTTCAGTTGTATTGGAACGTAGTAGAACTACTAATAAATAAAAATTAGATTATTTACTTTGCATCCAACAAATAATTTCTCGTTATAGGATAATTATCAATAACTTTCTTGAGAGTAACAATTTAGAATTACTGGTTAGTGAAAATCCTAAGACATCCTTAGTGTAGTTGTGATGCAAGTATGCCTCTGTTTGATTATCTGATTTTTCTGAAACAAGAAAATCCTTTCTTTTTTTCCTAAAGTCAGTATGAGAGACACAGGAAAAGTATCTCTTTAACCTGAGAAGGAGATTCTGTCAGCCCTTGGAAGTTTACACAGTGATCCCCTTTTATTTGAAAGGAAACTAAGGCATTAACTGTAACATATTTGTAATCCTAACACTAAGATCATTTTGACAGTAGAACCTATTACACGTAGTCTTTGACTTATAACCACAATTGAGTACAAAATTTCCATTGCTAAGCAAGACAATTGTTAAGTGCTCCATTTTATGACTTTTTTTGCTATAGTTAAGCAGTTGTTAAGTGAATCTGGCTTCCCTCACTGACTTTGCTTGTTGGAAGCAAAGGTTACATGGTTATCACATGACCCCGAGATAGCATAACCAGGGCTTTTTTTGTCATAGAACACCCAGAACAGAGTTCCAGCACCTTTTTTAAATGGAACCTTGTAGGGTAGGCAAGGCGGTATGACATGTGGCACCTTTTTTTTTTTTTTTTTTACAAAAAAAGCACTGAGCATAACCGTCATAAATACATGCCAGTTGTCAACATCGCAGTTTTGATATCATGACCATGGGGATACTGCAATAGTCGTAAGAGTGAAAACTGGTCAATAGTCACTTTTTTTCAGTATTGTAACTTTAAACGGTCACTAAATTAATGGTTGTAAGTTGAGGGCTATCTGTATATAGAGAACTGCTGGTCTCCCCTTTACTAGGTGAGTTCAGGTAAAGTTTGGATGGTCATTTGTTAGATATCCTTGAATTAAGATTTCTGCACTTAATAATGTATTAGACTCTGTGGCTAAAATAGCCCTTTACAACTGTGATTTTAATGGAACTTTGGAGATGCAGAGAACATCTTATCCTTTCACACTTTCTTGTACTGTTGCTTCTGCTGATACATATATTAAATGGGAATGAATACTGCTTTAAGAGAACTTTCAAGGGGTACTCCTGATCTGGGATTATCTGGAAAGACATAATATATTCAAACCTAGAGAACTGTTGAGTGATTTAAAAGCTCATCTCCCCAAGTCCCCTCATAGGCATTAGAGATTTCTGTTTAATTACCAAGAGACTAGAAATACATATGTGAAAACTTTGAAACAAAAGCTAATTGTATTATATAGGTATTATTAAATTGGGTCTTGAAGAAACTGACATTTCAGTGAAAAACCATTAATACCAAATTTGTTATATCGTGTTTACTTTCTTAAGTGCCACTTATCCTCTGTACTTATTACCTCCCACTAATTTATTAGCATTTGTGGAGGAGGTGGGAAGATGTTTCAAAATAGCTTCTAAATTATAGGAAAATGTCATATGTTGAATCAGACTATTTGCCTTCTTGTGCAGTGTTTATTCT